>NC_141377.1:50440926-51040926 GCF_017979445.1 Akebia trifoliata
GATGACTTGTCTACATCTTTTTGGAAGGACCCATGGTTAGAAGGTGAACCTTTGATCGATCAATTTGGAAAAATACCTGTTTTTCATATGAATAGCAGCTTAGATGCCTTGGTTTCTGATTTTGTGAGGAATGATGGTTGGCAAGGCCTTATCAGAGATGATCTTAGATTGATGGAGATTGCGAACCAAGTAGAAGCTCATTATCCTCCTTGGTCGAATGAAAAAGACAGAATAGCGTGGAAGTGTATGGCAAATGTTAATTTCATTTCTAAATCAACATGGGACTCAATTAAAAGAGTTGATCCAGAAACAAATTGGCATAAAGTAATTTGGAACAAGCTGAAAATTTGCGACATTCTTTTATAACTTGGATTGCAATAAATAGAAGCTTGTTAACAGTGAAAAATCTGAGGAAGAAAGGGTTATTGCTAGTTTCTCGTTGTGTTGGACTTTGCTTGGTGTGAATCTAATAGAGCAACTGATTGGTTGGCAAGGAAGGGTGTTTTAACTAAGAATTTCTTTGTTTTAGATTCCTCAAATGTTCCTGATGAATTGTATAATGTCCTCTTGGAGGATCACACTGTTTGTTTTCATCGGCATTAGCCTCTTTTATTTTATCAGGGTGGGGCCCTTTATAGCCTCAGCTTACCGATAATAAAATATTTAAAAAATAAATAAATAAATAAGTCCCTAATTTTAGTCACAGTGCTAATTTTCCACCATGGCTTCTTCACCCGCGAAGAGAAGAGAAGCCTACGGCCTTACAACCAATCAAAAACTGAAATTGAGAGTAAGATCCCCATCAAATAACTTTGATTAGCACCAGATCCCTAACAGAAGCTTAAATGAGATGATTGTAAGAATGTCATAACCATTAACATAAAAGATAATAGAAATTGAAAAAGGAAGCATCATATACTAAAAGATAAGTTCATTATCCCAAAATTACCACTCAACTAGAGAGTTTTTAAAGATGTCCCCACAGAAGGGAGGACTTTTTATTTAAACAGAAAAAGAAAAAAAAAAAAAAAAAGGAGGAATTCACGACTGAGAGTTGTGAAGAGAGTCTTCTTGAGCAACAGTACTGTTAATGAGGTCTTCAACGGTGGCAACCGTATTAACATCAACTGAAAAGTTTTCTTGTTCAGATTGATTTACTGCAATCACCTTGGGAGGCACTTGGAATTCAGCCTCATTGTTGTTTTTGCCTGAGACATCCAATTTTAAGAAATTAGTTGAAGAAAATTTCCTTTTAGCAGAAGTATATAGAAGGTTTAATTAAGGTCCTTAAATGGTTAGGGAGCAAACCTCCATGCTCAGGAAGATCCACAGGTAATACTCCGTCAGGACGAAAATGTTTTTCAGCTTTCTTCCACACCTCCTCCCGAGTAGCTGCTACTACTTCGTCCATCTGCTTTTGAAACTTTTCTTGAACCTGTTGAATAGCTATAATGGCCTCTTCAGTACACTTTGCTTTAGTTTTCTCAACGGCCACTAACTCTACAGTGTTGAGTTGTTCTTTCATAGAAATAATCTGCGAGTGAGAAGACTCCACTATAGCCTGAAGCCTAAAAACTTCTTGACCATGAGCCTCATCCTTCATCTTGATGTTATCCATCAAAGTCTTCTTTTCCAGGTCAACACGTTTATAAGCTTCCTTCCACCAACGGACCTCATCCTCCAAGGCAATCTGTGTTTGGCTTGCCTGTTTTGAGTATTCGACGTACTCCTTCTTGATGTCCATCAGTCGAGTGTGGCATTCAATAGAATATGTTATAACCTGGTTATTAAAAGAAAGAAGTGTAGTTAGCAACATTTTCTCCCAAGGAGAAAGATAGAGTAAAGAGGGATAATTAAAGATATTACTTGGTATATGCCCCCGCACATGAGTGGAAGCAATTGTGCCTCAGAAGCCTCTTGAGTGTAAGAAATATCTCTCGGAAGTTGAGCATTAGTGAGAATGCATTTTGCGACTTTTGTGTCGGCAAGGCCTGATTTGTTGACAGATAACGGCTTGTGTCCCAAGATGAAATTGGGAGCCCACTTTCCGTTCGGTATAGAAGGGCCATCGTCTATCCATGGAGTAGGGGAAAATTCAATAGCAGGAGCGATGGGGGGAGTAGGGGTTCCCTGAGAAACCTCCTTGATTGGAGCCGGAGTGGCTACAGTAACAACTTCTGCTTCGAGATCCATGGTATTAAGTGCTAGCTTTTCGACCGCAGGAGTGGGAGAAGGCGAAGATGGCCCAACATGCCCTCTTTCTGTTATAGAATTAGGGTCTCGCAGAATGAATCGAGAGAGATCAATGTTCATGGATAGTGCAGAAGAATTATTAGAGGTAGGAGGAGCACATATGTGACTCCGACGCTTACGAGACCCTCCAAGAGCTGTAAACAAAGACACAAAAATCAATAAGTTAGAAATGTAGAATAAGTAAAAAAAGAAAATGATTATCATTCAAATTTTAGACCTTCCTGTTCAAGCAAAAAATAGAAATCACAAAAGGAAGGAATAGAGAAACTTACTTTGACTCCTCTTGATCCCTCTAGTCGTTCCGACCGTTGATATGTTGGAATTATGTCTTCTCAGAGGATTTGTATCCTCTATTGGATGATGAGAAGATACATCTGAAGGGCCTTCAATAGCAAGCAGTGGGTTGACGGCTAGAGGTTTTGATATCTGACCTCTCATTCGTTTAGGACTAGAAGCAGTTCCCCTTCTGGATTCTTCAAGTGCTTTTGTTCGTGGCCCGTAGCAATAAGCTTCAGCTTCTTCCATACATATCCTAATGTCACTTAGACCACTTAATAACTTGAATCTCTTAAGGTTTTCAGGTTCGATGTACAAAATTTCCGGATTGTAAATTATAACTATCCCATTAAAGATCTTCAAACTTGATTGGTATCTGGTCTGCCGGTGGAGATTAAGAGGGAAAATATTTATAAACTGTCTTTTGTCGTTAACTTGACCTATCGATAAACTCCCTTTAAAATACTTTTGAAGGGTTCGAAGGTTCATGACGACGTTAGGATGGGCCTTCCTCAGAATATAATAATACAACCTCTTCATTTGAAGAAGGTCAACCCATGAAGAGCCCAAATCGTTCTCACTGTATGGTGGCAGACCTTCTGCGATCCTTTGCGCGGCTGATCGTCTTGGTATATCTGTATTGACGTCAGGGCCCAGATACAGCGTGAAAATGAAGTTCACAAGAAATAGTTGGTCTCTTAGATCCATACTGTCGGCTGGTTCTTTCGTTTACTTCAACTTCTTTCACTACCTATTTCATGAATGGAGAAATCTTGTATCATGTTTAGGCACAGAAAAGCAATTGATGTATAAACAGCTACTTGGCCAAAAAAAAAAATCTATAAACAGATATTAACGAACCCTTATAGAGTAATATACCTTTGCTTGCTCAGCAACAAAAAAAAAAAAAGATTAAACCGTATTGTTAAATAAATAGATAAAATCACACTCAGTATCATTGACTGATCACAGGAGATTAAAATAACAGTAAATCAGAGAATAATACAACCATAAATTACATTTAAGTATTTCCTTTGGTAACCACATAATCCTTCTCGATCATAAGTTCATTTTTTTTTCTTGAAAAAAAAAATGTATAGCTTTTGATCAAATTTCAACTTGTAAAATAAAAACATGAAGAGAATACATCTAAAGGAAGAACAGTGCTGAAACAGAAAAATCATAGCAACGTACTTGATTCTATCTTCTATCATTGAAAAACTGCAGAATGAAGTTTTTTTTCTTTTCTTTATTGCTAGTCAGATAATCAAGCATTTAAACTGGAAGAAGTATCAAATATCGACAAACATTGAATCTCGAATTCTCCTTGATAACTAAAGTTCTAAGCTTCATATAACTGAAACCCTAATAATATATTCCACTTATAAAGATAATTTCCAGTCACAGATCACCATATATAGAACTAAAACACCTAAAAAAAGAAAAAAAACATGCATGCAAATTGAGAACATAACAGCTAAAAATCAAAGAACCGAAGAAGAGTGACATATTGTTACCTCTGGATACTGAAATGAACGGAAAAATAAAGACGCACGTCTATCGGCTCTTTCTTCACTCTGAAGCGGTGCTCTAGAGCTCTGTGTCGCTCAGGCTTATATAGAGAACATTTGGTTTGGAAAAGAGGCCAAGTAACTGTATTTGGACAGATTACGAATTTATCGTCGCTTGTGCTTGTTTTACAGGTGTCGCAAAAATCTAAAATAGAGATTGCCAAAAATCTAAAATAGAGATTGCCAAAATCTTTTAGTGTGATTTTTTCTAAATATGGTCAATTTTTGTAAATCAAAGAGATTTGGACCGTATCAACCTGAGATTTAGGGCACAAATCACAACCAAAAAAAAATTAGGATAGATTCCGTATATCATGATCTGCTACAACTCATTAAGATAAGATTATGGGTTGCCTTCATTTCGTTATATGTGCTGATAGAGGTTCTCTTATTTGTAGGGTTTTGTTAACAACGTTTAGGTACATTAAAAACACCTTAGAAATTGAAATTCCTGCTAAAAATGGTCTCAAAAGAATTTTAATTTATACCAAAAATATTCTCAAATGCTTATTTCCAAGGTGTATTTAATGCACCTAATGGTTTACTTCCCTTCTCTGTAGGAAAATGCTGAAATGACAAAAAGAATTTACTGGTATTCTCACAAGTCTAACGTGGGATGTGCACATAACCAGAGATGTGTTTCCTTGCGATACGAGTAAAAACCATCTACGGTTATGTATGCATGTTCACGTCAGAATTGTGAGAATCACAGTAAATCCTGTGTCACCCCAGTACAACTCTTCTCTGTATTATGTACCATATTCAATTTAGGAAAGTGCTGAACATTGAAATTGACATCACTTCAGACATTGCAGATATGGATGTGTCCATAGAACCATAGATGCATTTCATCGAGATAAGAGTGAGAAGCATCTATTGTTCTGTGCACACCAGTGCCCCAAACGACGTCAATTACAATGTTACTCCAACATGACTCTTCAATTTACTATACATATTGTCAATAAAAAAATGTTGTTTTGATTTGATAATTGATGGTCATTAATAAAAAATGAAAGGAAGGTAGTTCATTCTAGAAAGCATGTACTCGGATTATATGTTTCAGGACTTTAATATGAGAGCTATAAGGGCGGAATGTACACCCCACTCCCACAAGATTAAGATTTGGGAGATTTCCCAAAGCATGATCAACTTTTGACGAATTTCCGATTTTGGCTCATTATCCATTTTAATTCTCAAAAAGTAAATAACGAGATTGCAGGTTTTCCAAGTGACGATCTTGTAGGTTAAAGTGACTTCAAGTGATCAACTATCTTGTAGGTTCACTACTTTTAGCAAGATCGTCATTATATAAACTTGCGAGATTGTCACTTTAAACTTGCGATCTCATTGTTATTCACATTTTGAGAATTAAATTGAACAGCTATCTGGAATTGAAATTTTGTCATTCAGCTCATGAAATTGGCAATTTACCGTTAATATTTTCCAAACTTGATCCATCAATGTTCAATTTTAAACACTCACGTAGGGGTCTTTCCCAAGTGATAAGACACATTTCTAGTAATAGTAGTTGGAGGAAACTTATAGACAACATCAAGGTCACTAATTAAGCATTTAATCTTCTTGATGACTACATGAGCTAGCCAACACTCTTGAAAAATTGTCTGATTTCTTGCAACCTAACGACCACCCAAAGGAACCAGGCTGTAGTATAACCATGAAAAGTGTCGCACCATCTCGAGATAAAGGAGATCAGCCCAAAAGGAAGAGAGGAGACTCCATGCAAGTTTTAAAAAAAAAAAAAAAACTCCACACTTTAAGAGCAAATCTATACTTGAAAAATAAATGAGAAACACATGTTGAATCTCCTTCTAACCTTAGATATCTGTCAAACCAGAGCTTCACAAATTCATTAAATGTGTATTAAAAAGCACGACGTCATTGTTTGGTAATAAAACAAGATTTTATTTATAAAAAATATTACATAACAAGTGGGAGGGTAGCCCCAACAATGTACAGCAACAATTATGTCCATCTTGGGTCTTATCTTTTGTTGGTCCAAAGTTTATAAGGAGTTTAGGGGGATTTTTTTGAATATTTTATCTTCAATTGGGATGGGATTCGATATATTTCTAGTGAGTAGCGTAATATCTGTAAGGTTTTGCTAGGTTGGTCACCTCAACTGGCCTAGTGTTGTTATTAATGAAATGCTACTTATCAACCAAAAAAAAAAAAAAACAATGCACGACATCTATTTTTTCGAGAAACATATGAATTGATTGTTAATAATTGAACTACATTAGATTACAAAAAGTCCATCGGTGAAGACAACTATCAGCAGATGTATCAAGTGGCTTGGGGAGATTGATAACTGCTGGTCTTTCATATAATGCAGAAGGAGGCCATCGTTTGTTGGAGTTGGGGGGTTAAACTGAGGCCTGTTCCTCCCATTCGGAAGGTGCTGGTCTATTGGGAGGTGCCTCTGATTCAGTATGTTAAGCTGAACGTGGATGAAACTTCAAAGCTTAATCCAGGTATGTCTGGGGAAAGCGCAATCTTACAAAACGTTGAAGAATACTTCCTAGCAGCAGGTTCCTGGTTTTATGGATTTGGAACAAATAACCTTGCCGAATTCAGATCTATCCTTGAAGCTTTGATGAGCTTGGTTCACCAAACGCCAACCTTATCATTGAATTCGACTCATCCTTAGTGGTTAAAGGGCTGAAGGGAGGAAGGATTCCTTGGTCTTTGGATCAACGGGTTCAGAAAATTTTGGAGGCCCATAACTCCTTTACATGGAATATTCGGCATGTTTGGAGAGAAGCTAACACTGTCGCAGATGCTTTAGCATAGATTGTATTCTGATGTCTCTAGTCTTCCCATTTCAGCAAAGAAATGCTATATGAGAGACAAACTTCATGTTCCTAATTTTAGACTTGCAAAATGAGGGACCTCCCCTCCTGTACATTCTTCTAATCTCTACATACTCCTTTCATTTAGCCAAAAAAAAAAAAGATTATAGAAGTCCAAATATC
The DNA here is from genome assembly GCF_017979445.1 of Akebia trifoliata. Lineage (NCBI taxonomy): Eukaryota > Viridiplantae > Streptophyta > Magnoliopsida > Ranunculales > Lardizabalaceae > Akebia > Akebia trifoliata. The sequence continues at coordinate 50,448,020 of NC_141377.1, forward strand.
GTTAACCGCAAGAGCAACACCTTCCAAAACGACTTCATACGCAATCTTTGCAGAATCTCCTCCCAATGGGGAAACCCCTCATGCGAATTCCTTAAAATCCTCCTTTGACTTAATTTCTTGTATTACATAATTCAAACTTGAATTTTGAATAGGGCTTTCCACCTCAGCCATTACCTCTACGTCATTCACTTCCTTAGCCAATGAAGGCTCTCCAACTAGGATGTTTGGAAGTTGAGTCCCTAACATGTGTTAAACTCGAGGTCTCCTAACCTGCAACAGTTGGTGCAGTAATGTGGAATCAGTTCATAAACTATAGGTCGCCAGAAATCGAATTACCCATGAGCAATTCTCCACATTTTAGAACAATCTTTTAATAAGTCAAGAATACATACACTCTCACTCCATTGAGTCACGTACCATGCCTTGTCGCATGGTTGATGGCCAACACCCACCACCGAAGCAATGCTTCGAAGATTTGCCTCCTCATAGCAAAACAAAGGTTGCTTACGTTAGGCATGTCAACAGACTTACGTTTCTCAAGCATGTCCTTGGCTCTATGCCGATTTATTATTTTCAATTATTTTGATCCCCAAATCAATATAGTAAAGACAAGATCAAAAGAATGCATCTTCTTCGGTGGGATAAAGTTTCCAAACCCAATCAAGATAGCAGCTTGGGGATTCGTCGTCTTCAAGACATCCATAAAATCAGAAAGCTCAATTAAGTTGTGTTGGAAAAGCTAACAGAAAGAGTGAGGGGACAAAATGTTTATATCATGCCACTACAACTAGAAATTCATCTTTGATATGAAAGTCCATGGTCACACTTATGCTATTAATGCTTCGAAATTCCAAATTTCTAGCTAGTTGGGGATGGCTCAAAAACTTCATTCATGTATCACAGTTGGAGAACTGGTGAGCTAGTTGAGCAATTTCTGAATGTTGGTGATAAGACCTTTATTAAGGACGTTTAGAATCATGTTCATGGCTGAGATTTTGGAAAAATCGAAGCTCTTTTCAGTCAAGAGGTATGTCTGTTTTGTTCCAATTTTTATTTGTTAAATAGTAAAAGTTTATTAATATGAAGAAGAAGGTACTAGAGAGGATTAACTTCTCAAGTTTACAAGTCTGAACATAGGTAAACTCATAATATCCCCTATTAAGCAAGTTTTTGCTCCAATGGGAAAACTCGAAACATCGTCGAAAACTCTAGAATCTTGGGCCAGAACTGCAAATTTTGCTGGCAAATCTATGATAGTATTGGCTTCCCTCCATACGTGTTGCACCTTCCACCACCTAAAAGATTGAAGTTTCTCAAAAAATCTTTGGAACCAATGATCAAGGGTCCAAGGGACTCTTGTGCCCTTCAAAACATTCACCAACATAGAAGAATTAGACTAACTTTGCCTATTGGGCTCAATTGGACCTAAAGTTAAGTTTAACCAATTTTAAATTAGTTTGGATTGCTATATGGATTCAATTAATCTAACGGGGCAAGAGATTGGTGTGAAATCCATTTCTTATTTAATGGTGCCATCCTCATAAAGAATAATCAAATAAAGGCAGTACAAAAATCCACCAGTAGGAGTTTCATGGGCGGAACGAGTCTTACCTCCCGTTCTAGATGGTAGATGTACTAGTTGAGTCGACTCAAGCCACCGACATTGATAAGGATCTAGAACCCTAATTACATAAACTTTACGAGTAAATTATATACTAAATCCTTTAATTAGATGTAATTCATTATTAGTCCATATTTATTATTGATTTCCATTAAATTATGTATTTCAAACCTAATTGATTTCCATTAAATTATGTAAAAGGAGAAAGTCACAAAGTTTCAAGGTAAATCAGAAAAATCCGAAGATTCCACTACGATCCAAGATCTAAAACAAGACCAAGAACCAAAATGCAATCCCATTGGGCCCACATGGACCGCGGTGCCTTAATCAACTTGGGCAACATGGTGGTGTCGGTGGATAATTCTTCGAGATTTGTGCAAGAGCTTGGCAATTATAATTACTTCGTATTGAAATAGAGTTTTGACGTTATTTTATTTACGGAAGATTTTCTAATCCTAAAAATCCTAACCTGATATTTGTTAATAGTAGACCAGACTAGAGTTTAAGGGGGGTAGAAAAATGTATATATAGATATATAAATCATTTCTACAATTAGGGTAAGAGAATTAGGGTATTTATATTTTTTGATCTTTCTTTCTTGTTTTCAAGCTTTGTAAGGAGATATTGCTAGTTTTAGATCAAGATCAATTCTCCATATTTCTCATCTCTCTTCTCTATTTTATTTTCTTTTTAATTTGTTGATTCTTGTGATAATCACCGGTTAAATTCTCCATTAGAGAGGTCGATGAAGTCAAAGCAACATCTTCCCTCTTAGTTTTAATTTATTATTTCACCGTATGCTTTAATGTTTAGTGTGGGAAGTTTTTTAAGTAGGGATTATTGGGTTGAGATTTGATTTCCTAATTTAGATGACTTATTCTTAGATAAGCTCAAGCTAAGCCATGCTTGACGAAGAATATTAAATTCAAACCCTTTAATTTCTTTTTATTAATTTATTCACCATCTTTGAATTTATATTTTAGAATTTAACCGCTCCATCATCCGATCCTTCGACATTAGTTTTGTCAAGAAGATTGAGACAAGAAAGGACAAATTAATCTAAGGGATGGATTAGTTCAGGTGGACTTGACCAATCTAAGAAGTTAAATTGCAGATTTATTTTCCATTTTAGTTTAGTTTAAATTTCTTCCTAAAAATTGTCTTAATTTGTTACCTTTGAATCCCCATCAATTTTGAGTTGAAAGAATCGTAGGATCAACGTTGTCTCTATGGATTGATCCTTACTTGCCAAGGTTTATTTTTTATGCATTATTTTATTATCAATCTATACCGAACAGATAATAATCTCGATGTACGAACCCGAGGGGTCGAGATAGTTATGTCTCACTGTCATCCTTCCCTAAAGCTATTACACTCTGAACCTTCTCAGATAAGTTCAAAAGTTGAAAATTTGTTTATAAGTAAAATAAAAACCTACTACAAATCTGATCTTTAAAAAAAAAAGTGATAGTGATTTTGTTGAAGAATCGGATCTGGATGGTCAAATAAAGCTTCAGTCTTATTGTTCCTAGTCAAACCCTTCACCTGAAAACAAAAGACAAATCCAAAGTTAAAAAATTAAAAATAAAATATTTTATTCGATTCTGAAATAGTGCGGGAGATTTATGAAGAAAACACAAATGCAAATCTTGAGGTTTCAAAGCGTCGCCCAAAGAGACGTGGGCACCATAGTAAAACTTTGCGAGAATCGAATTTTTTATTTATTTTTATTTCTCCTAACAAATTGAGAATTAGAATGAAAATATTTTAAAAAATAAAATTCGGATTTGTCAGAAACCCTAATTAAATTTGTCAAAAAAAATTTGAATCAAACCGTTGTCGCCAGTAGTGGTACCAATTTGTTCATTGTAGATTATCAATAAAAATATAAGAGAACAAAATAAATAAAAACCTTGACAAACAAGGATCGATCTACAGAGACAACGTTGATCCAACAATTTATTTTAACTTAAAATAATCAATTAGGTTTGAATTATTCAAGAAAATTAAAATAAAATTAATCTAAAATAAATATGAATGCAGCTCAGGTAGAAAAATCCAGAAGGGAACCGCTGAAGAGTCTCTCTATGAAGGACGGAACAAAGGAGTCCACTTGAAGAGTCTCATGACAAAATCCTCTATCACAATTCTCACTTTAAGATATATGTTTATCATGTCAGTCTGGATGGAAAATTTTAGAAGAATATGACTGAAATTCAACGTAATTGTGTCATAGGAACCAAATAATTTACACCCTTGAATAATTTTCCGGATACTTTCCACCCATGGCTGAAACTGGGAAGATCCAACCCTGGGTTTCGCAAATTTTTCTAACAAAGCAAACTTGAATATCTCAGATCCAATATCTTCACATCGTCCTCCAAAAAGGAGATGAAGGTTCTCCTAATCATAGAGAAGGTTGTTCAATGATCTTCGGAGAGGGCCATCTTCTGTAGGAGGATCTCCATCTTTCAGAGCACAAGAACGAGCCTCTACCTCTGCATAGGCTCAGATTCTGGGGTGCATATTTTTTCATCAATGTGGGCAATTCACTTGATGGACTAGGATCTTCATTGCATCAAAAGGATGAACCAAAGCTAAGTATCAAGCACATACAGCAAACAAGAAAAAAGTTCACTAATTATTACAACCATCCCCCAAAAACAAAAACAAAAGTTCGGTTCATTGATCAGACCCAGGCCTGGATCTTCCCATTAGAGCGCTTGCTGGTGACTGACACCTCAATGGACGGTCCAGATTGGTAAGCAGATGTGATGGTCCCACACAAGGTCGCCTAAGCAGAAGGCCCTTTGTGTTTGAATACAACAACTTCCAGTATCCCAATGTTGAATTCCATTGTAACCAACCTAGGGTCTACTGGCCCAGGCGACCAGAATGAAATTTCGAAAGGCCCAGGTGGGCAGAAGCGGTGTGTTATCATTTCAAATCTCCCTTTATTTATCATACCAAAGTTTCCACCTATCATTGTCTCGCCCTTTATACACACCTTCCCATCTCCACCAATCACATGACTGAACTGATCTGCTACAACAAAATAAAAGATCTGTTTAGTACTATTAGAAACACATACTGATTCCTAAATATATTTATATCAACTACAACAAAGTAATAAAACAATGTTGGATGGACGCCATTCTAGTACCATCTGATTCACATGGTGGTGCTACGGACACTATAAAGTTGGTGGACATTGATTATGATGCTTGCTCAATCAAGTCATCTCGGTGTTGCCAATGAACAAGTGAGATTTTCAATGTGATTTGTTGCTCACATTGACTCATCTGAGATCTGACATGACTAGTCTCATATTTTTAAAATATGATCTTGTGACTGATGAGCATCTTTTAATCTACCTTCTTTTACATAAGAAAAGAAGAAGATTATAATTATTTGAATAGAAGCATATATTAATCAATAAATTTGAATAAAAATAAATGGTTTATCACAAATGAGACACGATGAAATGGTATTTCAAATATTAAAACCATCGAACAAAAGGAAGGAGAAGAGAAATTTACCATGACCCTCTTGATTCCTGTAAGAGAAACGCGAAAGAGATAAGCATCATCACTGATGCCTATGTCTACTAGGCCAATTGGTGGTCCAGCTCTTCCTTCTCTAGCAGTTCCACCTAATATCACAGGTGTATCGGAATCATTAGTACTTATATGATCTGCCTCTTCAGTTGGATGGTCCTCAGTCCTATGACCCTCAATGGGAATCGGTGGTTGCATGCTGAGAGGTTGAACAATTAGTCCTCTCCTCACTTGACCACCACGTCTCCCCGATGAAGAAGAAGTCCCAATGCGATCTTCTTTAACTTTCATAGCTCGATACCCATGGACATACGCTTGAGCTTCATCTTTATTAATCTTAAATTCGGCTTGACCAGTTAATAACTTGAATCTCTCAAGGTCATCAGGTTTGATATAGGAAACATTGTGATCGTCAATCATAATGATCCCATGAAATATCTTGTGGCCACCTCAGAATCTTGCTTGCCGATGAAGATCCAATGGAAAGATATCGGTAAATTGCCACCCATCAAGAACCAAACTTATTTTTAAAGTCCCCTTAAGATACATGTGAAGCCATCGAAGTTTAATTACAACACTTGGATGGGTATTCCTGAGTAAATAATAATACAGGCTTTCCACTTAAGGAAGGGCAACAAAGGTAGTGCCCAAATCATTCCTAATGTATGGTGGCAGATTTTCTGCCACCCTTTGCGCGACTGATCACCTTGGTATATCGGTTTTGATGTCTGGGCTGAGATAAGTTTGGAAAATGAAGGTGATGAGAAATAGTTGGTTGTTTACAGATGGTTCGACCAACTGCCTTCTAGGGTTTCTAGTACTCAGAAATTTCCATATTGTTGTTTGGTTCTTTGGTTACTTACAACCTCCCAATCCCACACTACCTATTTCAAGAAATAAAACAAATTAAGGTGGGTGAGTTGCTAAAACATGCTATGAAATGATCTTAATTAACTAGAAGTCATAATTTTGGATAGAATTGAATGGAAACACCAGATTCAATTTTCTAAGACTTTGGTGATGATTGATAGAGATCTCTTACTTAGTGAGATGCATTGGGTCTTTTGATTCTCTGCATTATGTAACACACACACACACACACACACACACGCAGAAAGAGAGAGAGGAAAACCTAAACAGCATGCATGTATAATGAAGACCAGTGCTCAAACTCAAACAAGCAGAAGAAACAAAATCATAAAAAGGAACTTGATCCGATCTTCTCAATTATCGGTTGCAAACATTGAATCTCGAAGTTTCTATCAAAACTAAAACTCTTAGCTTGTTATATTTGAAACCCTAACAATTCGTCCATTTATGAAGACCATTTAACGTAACAGACCATCATATAGAATTAAAAAACCAAAAAGTCATGCATGAAAGTGAAGAATAGGAGCTAAAGAACGAAGAACCAGATAACAAGATGAGATTGAGAATGTCACCTGAAAATTATAGACTGATTAACTTACAGGAAAAACGATGATCTGAGTATCTTGTAGAAGATCCGGCAGCCTGAGGATCTCTCTCTTAATTTGTTACTAAACAACAGTTCTCTTACTCTATACCGACCATGGTTTAGTGTGAAAAGGAGTCCAGTAGTGAAACCGTAGTAGGACAGATTACACATTTACCCTTGCCCTAAGCAGGTTTGACAACCATAGACACGAAGTGAAAATTGGAAAATTCGACAAAAAAAATTGACTGGCCAAGGCCTATGAATTTAGAAACTGAATTTTGACGGTCTAGGACCGTCGAAATTCTTGATGTTCCCAGATTTGACGGCTTAGAGTTGTCGAATTTCTCCCATCCTTCATTAATTTGAAGGTTTTGCCAGTTGAAAAAAAAAATTGACAATGAAAAATTCAACGCCAATTCGACGTTTGGGTCCGTCAAATTTGGACTTTTTTCACATTGTGAGAAATGACCAAAACAGGTCATCTCATTTATTATTTGAAGATTATTTAGCTAATATGGCATATTTTTTATGCATGAAGAGATTTTGGCCAGATAGGTGTGGGTTAATTGGGCACAGATCACAAAACACATGATCTCATTCAAACATAAGCCTTTGTTCGATGTTTCTATCATGATCATCCTAATGATGAGATCATGTTGTTTAGATTTGATGAGATTAGCAGTAAAATTTTCTTGGTTTTGTTGGTTTTTTTTCTGAACATTTCAAAATCCTATTTATCATGTAAATTTTCCCAAAAAATATATCCCTAACAAAGAAATGTATTAGTCCCTATCTCTAGAAAATATGTGTTATTTTTCTCAGATCCTAATGATCATGTTGACAAAGAGCTTCAACAGTTGAGTTGTGAAAATTCGATCATAAAACTTCTATTGAGATGGTCTTGCCATGCAAAATAAACACAATAAAGATGAGAACTCATTATATGATTGTCATGTTTGTAAATGCTATTTTTTTTTTAATCGATTGTGTGTTTGTAAACAGGATTACCATATGCAAGTGAAGATAAAGTACATCATGATCACACAAGTGGAAGCATGATCTTCTCGTAAAATTCACATGGATGTTTTCCTGATGTTCCCCTCTTGTTCCTTCAAATTCTTGGAGAGAAGTCAATAGAGCAGCAGATTTTTAGTTAATTATCTAAGTTGTAATTATTTTGGCTTGGAATTTTCATTTTTTTCAATCTTAGGTCCTTTCAACCACAGCTTGCCAATCATAAAAATAAAATCAAATTATTCATTCTTCTATCTCAATCGTTTGATAGAGAGTCTCAACCAACATTTGGGGATCCAGTTTTAGTTAAAATATATTGGGCAGTCATACAACAGCCCTTTTTATTGGTCTTTTCTGACCTCAAACCACTGTTGATCGAGATAAGAGGGAAACATGTACATGGATGCCCTAAAGATCAGTAGTGACCTAGGAATTAGTATTACATTTTCTAGGATACATTTTTCTTGGGAACCCATAATATTATGTTTTTTTTTTTAACTATCTTCAACATTGCATCAAGGAAAACACTTCCACTTCTAAGTAAGATTTAAAATCATACTACGGGTTTTGAGCTCAAATGGATTACCAAATTGGCAATCCAACACTATGTACAGTCCTATAGATTTTACAGAAAATTTCAGATAAAGAAGACAAAAAACAAACAAACAATTCATAAATATAATTTTTTTTTTTTGGCTTGATCCAAGGTTTTGAAAATGGACTGCTACTAAACTCCCACCACACTGATCACAAATTTAAAATAAAAATTTAACAGTAAAAAATAATTAAGGATTACACACAATCAAAAGGCTTGTCTATGCTCCAAAACAAATTTGGAACCGGTCACCATATTCTTGATTGGTAAGCTGATTTGATAAACCAGCATAAAGCCTGAATTAATGGCAGGGGCACTTAATTACAACAACAATATCAAAACAAGTAAAATAAGAAGCTCAAAAACATCATCCAAGTATAGCTAGGAAATCCCATGCATATAATATCGTTGCAACTAATAACACATATTTCCTCCTCTTTCTCTTATGACCTCTAGACCAGGATTTAAGAACTCTGAGACGTCCTTGGAGCTGGCAACTCAGTAGTTGAACCAGTGAACCAATCCACTGGTACGGTAGTTAAATTGTATTTGGCCACGGTCACCTCCAGTATCTCATCATCTGTAACTTTGTAAGAATGAACTCTAGGGTCCACTAGCCCAGGCAAACTGAATGAAATTTCAAATGGCTCATCTGATGGGCAGAGATGGTGAGGAGTAGTCATTTCAGATCTGTTTGGAAGTTCCGAAACAGTGGTTTCACTTCTGATAACAACCTTCCCATTGACCTCTATTTCACAATCGAAACAATCTGTTCTAGGAACAAAAATCATGTATCTTTTAGCATTAGAAAGACCCCTTGATTTACATGTAAATATGATACAAATATGAATAAATCAGATTATAATTTTATCGTTTGTGAAAAAAATTTGTAGTGAATATACCTTTTGAGTCGTGTTCCAGAACGGTCTCCCATTCCTTTGGCAACATACAGTGTCTACGTGGCATGTTTTGGTTGGAGATTAAATATACTTTGGGCTGTGTGGAATGCAGAAAATTAAAGAGTCCAGATCGTATGCACCCAGGGTGGAGGATTGAAACCCTACTCCCACACCCACAATACACGCCATGTAAGCTGTAATGCAAGGAAAATTTTAAAATGAGATATTTTAGGCGCTAATTCCTTGGATTATGGATTACTTGGCGTGTATTGGGGTGTGGGAGGAGGGCTTCAATCCTCCACCCTGGTGTATACGATCTGCACTCAAAATTAAATAACTTGATTAGGAGCCAATGTGTTTTAAACTCCAACCAAAACATGCCACTTAGACATCATTCCTATTTTACAGGAAGAGGAGGACAACTTACCTGATCCTATACCATTATACCCCATTGGTTTTAAAATCTAGTTATCTAATTTTTTTTTTAAATCAAAGAGGTATGCATGTAAATTCACTAAATATGATTATTAGACAGATAAACTGTATCTAATTACACAAAAACAAACTTACATTTTTTCTTCTTAATACCAGGTAGAGAAACTCGGAAAAGGAATGCATCGCCAACACTGCCTATGTCGATGAGACCCATTGGATGTCCAGATCTCCCTTCTCTAGCATTTTCAGTTAAGACCACGGGTGTGTCCAAATTCTGCTCTTGTATCATTGGAGGGGAAGCTACCTTCTCCATGGAGGAGTCATCCACTTGATCTTTCTCATCTATTGGTTGATGATCAGAGACATCTTTACGATTTTCTGTGGGAGCCAGCGGCACAAGTTGCATGTCCATAGGTTCAAAAAGTCGATCTCAACCTCTCTTCCTTCTATTAATACGTCTTATATAGAGGAAGAAGCAGTTCCTCTAGACCTGTACTTTTCAATTTTAATCGGAAGCACTAAATTGTTAAAGTTGCTATACATATTTTTTAAAATAATGTTACCGCAAAACAAAACAAAAAAAAAATAATAATAATAATAATTGTAGCTGCTCTCTTATTTCACCCACAGTGGAGGATTTAAAACATCATATTGACTGTAATCAGACAATTATACAGCAGCCAATGATAGACTAATCTTTATTGACATTAAATGACGATCAATGGTCAGAATCCTAGTTTTCTTTGAACCTAATGGATTGAGGATGAGGTTGAACAGATCGATTTGAGAGCCTTTAGGAATTAAGGTTATAAATATTTTAGTAAAAAAATCAAGGGTTTTCTTCGAGGGGTTGAAGCCGCTGAATACAATACGAACTTGAATATATAGGTTTTAGAATTTGAAGATGGTGAACCCCAAACCAATGCTCCAAAACTCTCAAGGGAGTGCAAAGTTTAAGTCTTAACCCAAGGATCCTTACATAACCCCACGGTTCAAAGCCAATGCCCTTGTTGTCCCACTTTACGCCCAGCCCAGCCCCCCCCCCCCCCCCCCCCTCAAAAAAATAATAATAATAATAATAAATAAATAATTGTTAACACCCAAACCAATGCTCCAAAACTACCTAGTGAGTGAAAAATTTTAAGTCTTAACTCAAGGATCCTTACATAACCCCATGTTTCAAGACCAACGCCCTCGTTTTCCCACTTTATGACGACCCCTCTCCCCTCCACCTCCCGGCCCCTTAGCCTTCTTTCCAATTACTAGGTACCTCTTTCTTTTTTCCATAAGCCATCCCTTCCCAGACTAATCATGGTAGGCTACTATAATTGACTCCTTACATATCCCAAGCTATATTAAAGTCTTTTTTTTTTCCATATTTCATAATATAGCGGAGACTCCTTTTATTCTTTTTTTTTTTTCATAGTCGCCTCCCCATGGCTCAAAACCTAGATATGGGTTTGGTTTTGATATCAAATGTTAACACCCAAACCAATGGTCCAAAAATGCCTAGGTGTTTTCTTTAACAGTTTTTTGTGGACTTTTGAGAGAAAATCTAGGGTTTTGGAAGTACAGTTTCTGACCCAACTCAGTAAATCTTTTATCTAACTCGCCAAGTTTTCAACTCAGATTGTATGTGTTTCTATGTTGTTAGCGAATCGGTTCTAACAAGTTTTGTGGTCGAGTCATAAGGAAATCCAGTTGAGTTGAGTAAACTATGTTGAGTTTTAAGTCAACCCCAAGAGTTTTACAACTAAGGTTAGATCAATTTAGAAAACAACCATTTTCTTCAAAAAGGCTGATAGAACTTTAACAAAATTTAAAAAAAATTCTATGGTCTATCATTTAATGTTCATCCAACTCAAGAATTGTGATCAAACACGCCAAGCAAATTAGAAAAATCATAGAAAACAAACTTCACTTGATTTTCTATCACAAACAACCAAACAAACAAAAAAAAAGAATCAGACATTTAAACCATGAAGATAAAAACAATCATTCACAAACATTCAATTTCAAATTCTACACAAATAACTAAAATTCTCAGCATGATAGAACTAAAACACCAAACAAAATTGCATCAAAGACAACCAGAAAACCTAAGCATATGGAAGATGATCTTAGTGGTTCCTCTTTTTTTCTTTTTATTTTTTCAGAAATGGAGTGGTGGTAGCCTGTTTAAACTAGCTGAGGTTAAATTGGTTTTTAATTTTGAGATGCCCAGATGATGGAACGGTTAAAATTAAGATAGATAAGGTGCTAAATTCAGTGGGAAGTGGTTGGGGTTTTATTGAAAGGAATTTCTTTTGTCAGTTTTAGTTTCGCGGGTTGGTTAGGGACAACTTTAAAGGATGTGCTTTTGATTGAGCTTGAGGCAATTTTTGAAGCTCTGAAATTTGTTCAACGAGAAGATTTAACCGAAAATTTATCATCAGATTCAATGTATTTAATACAGTGCTTGAAAGGGGAAATTGAGGTTGCTTGGAAATACAAAGAAATGGTGAAGGAAATTCAGCAACTACGGGTAAATTTCAGCCCATGTTTACTTGAGTTTTATTGGCAAGAAACCAATAGGGCAGCGGATTTTCTTACTTGGCTTGGTGCTACAACAGGTGAATTTTTAGTAATAGAGGAATTTGATTCAATTCCTTAAGAGCTTTTGAGAATTCTCCTTGATAATGCACTTTCTTGTAATTATTCTTGAAGTTAATTTAATAAAAATGGTGGGGTCCTTTAACCCCAACTTACCAATCAGAAAAAAAAAAAACCTAAGCAGCATGCACATAAATAAAGAACAATGCCCAAACACTCCATGCTAATTAGAAACAAGGGGGAAAGTCATAACTCAGAACTTGATTAGATCATCTACAATAAAATAAAATAAAACCATAGAATCTAGCATTTAAACCATAAAAATTATTATCAACTACGCTGGCAAACATTGAATCTAATTCTCCATTAAAACTAAAAGGGTGATTTAGGCATAGTTCCCCACATTTTGGTGAATATTTGAGATACATCCCTATATTTTTCAAATTGATGACATGAGTCCTTTGACCTCAATCTTCTCTTATAGACAAATGGAACTGGCATAAATACTCTCACATTCAACATGTAACCAAAAACCCTTTCAAAGTCTCCAAACATCATCTCATTCTTGAGGCGTGAGCAGATAAAATCTTAAAGTTGAAGATGTGGGTAAAAATTTACACCCAAGTAATTGAAGCTGCGACTGATTTAGAGAAGAAAAGCAACGGTTTTTTTTTTATTATATAAAAGGTTGAAGATGAGAGTATTTATGTCATTTCTATCTATATCAATAAGAGAAGGCCGACGTCAAGGGATGTATGATGTCAGTTTGAAAACATAGGGATGTATTTCAAATATTCATCAAAAAATGGGGACCTATGTCTAAATCACCAAAACTAGATAAAATTATCAGGTTGACATATCTTAAACCCTAACAATTCTTCTGATCATAAAAGATCATTTCAAGTAACAGACCACTATATAGAATTGAAAAAATCAGGCATGCAAATGAATAACAGGAGTTAAAAACAAAGAACCAAAGAACAAATCGAGTGAAAGATATCACCTGATAATTACAGTTTCACCTCTGGAGACTGACAAACGTACCCAAAAACAAGCTTATCTGAGTCTCTCTCTCTCTCTCTCTCTCACACACGTTTAATTTGTTTCTAAACGACAGTTCTCTAGACCTCCATTATATAGATCAGGTTTAGTGTGAAAAAAGAGTCTAGAGAAACTGTATTTGGACAGATTGCAAATTTACCATTGTCCTGAGCGCGTTTCACAACTGTCAAAAATGACAATAACAGGTCATTTCATTTATTATTTGAAGATTTCCACTTAATATGGAAATTTTTTGTGAATGGAGATATTTGGGCCAGATTGGCGTGGGTTAATTTGGCACAGATCACAAGACACATGATCTCATTAAACGTAAGCCCTTTTATTTATTTTGTTTCTATTCTTTTATGGTAAATTAGGGCATAAGGGACCGCCCTGCATTCTCTAATATCGAAGGGTTACAGTCCTTAGTTCTTACAAGATAGATCATCAAATAAAATATCCACAATCAGGTATAACGGAAATAAAAAAAATTATGGCTCAATGCCCACTTTGCTTACAAAATGAACTGCTTTATTGACTTCTCTTCAACGGAGATACCATCTACGAAAATTCAAGATTCCCTAAATTATGATACTCGTTGAATCTCCACCTAGTCGATTGAAATGGTTTGATCATGTATAAGAAATACTAATGACAAAAAATATAAGAATTCACTTACTTGATACACAACATTAAAAAAAGCCCATATTCGACGGATTAAGGTGTTGAATTTTTCATTGTCGGTTTTATTTTGATGGTTCAAAAGTGTCAAATTAATGGAGGATGGGAGAAATTCAACAGTTCTAAACCGTCGAATTTGGGGAACATCAAAATTTCAATGTCCCTATGCCGTCAAATTTTAGTTTCTAAAATTCGTGAGCCAAGGACCATCGAGATTCCCAGTTTACATATAGTGATGCACATTTCCTTAAACATGATAATCATGAGTACGTAATGCTCACAAGTGGAATTGGTGCTATAAGTTCCACTGCATGGCAAAAATTCAAATGTCAGGAACTCTCTTGTAAACCTGATATTTTTTGGAGCCCACGTAATTTCGCTCCTGTGGAAATTTTCAATGCAGCTTTCAATTTTCCTTTTAAATACAACATTGACTGTGGTTGAAGTAATTATCATGAGGAGCAATATTTTTGCTAAGAGAGCACAGGATAGATAAATTAATAAAGCACTATTGATTTACAAAATTAATATAAATCCTTTTGCTTCCTTAAAAAAAATGAATAAAAATTGATTAACAAACTATGTCGCACTTCAACAAGCTTACAAGTGCTCATGGGCCAAGTAATCTTGAAGATATAAATCTGGTTGAGCTTTTTTCTACAATCTCTATTAGATGCATCTCAAAAGGATCGAGAATTTTTTTTATCATTATGTCTCCCGATTCTGCAAAGGGAAATTTCCCAAAACGTGATCAACTTTTGATGAAATGCCGATTTTGGCTCACTGTTTATTATTTTAATTTCCAAAACCTGAACAATGAGATCGTAGGTTTTTCAAATAATGATCTCACAGGTTAAATTGATAATCTTTCAGGATTAAAGTGGCAATCTCGTAGGTTCGCTACTTTTAATGAGATCGTCACTATGTATACTAGTGAGATTATCACTTTGGAAAAAAATATATATCAGCGAGATTGTCACCTTAAACATGCTAGATCATCACTTGAAAAACCTGTGATCTCGTTGTTAACGTTTTAGGAATTAGAATGACAGTTATTCCAAATCAGAATTTTGTCATATTCAACCCACAAAATGGTAATTTTCCCTTCTTTACATGCAATAAATTACATCAAGGAAATAGGATTTTTTCCTTGGAGGTAGTTTGAAGCAATTATATTTCAGCATTGTTGGCGAGAGACAAATCGAGCTGCAGATCTTCTTTCAAAGATTTGGTTAATTTCAGTGGATGTATGATGGCATTCAGTCCCATCTTCCAAATGAGTTGTGCTCCATAATGATCATAATGCAGCATCTCTCATTTGTAAGATGTTTATGATTAATAAAGGAGTGCAGTCCATTAAACCCTAACGATCAGGAAAAAACGAAGGAAGCTAGAACGAGCTTTGAGGGAAAAAATTTAAATATGGTTGGTGTGGTAGACTAGCAACTATGCAGATTTCTTATCCAAATTAGCTCTAAATTACACTACTGTAGTTAGGTGGAATCACAAATCTCCTATTTCTAATGCACTTTCCCTTCAAAGGAAAAAATAAACGCACATTTGAAAGATTCTTGAAGGCATTAATAGATGGGAGGTGAAGCACATCTATCTTGAAGGTAACTTTGTAGCGGATGGCCTTGCTAATTTTGCTGCTCTTTCTTCTACCTCAGTTGTATTTGATTCTTCTAACACTTTTCCTTTGTTAATAAAAAACGCTTACAAAGGAGATTTGTTGGGTCTTTCTTGTATAAAATTTATTGTAATCATTTGCTTTCTTAGCAAAAACAAAAGATTTCTTGAAGTTTAATGCTGGGTGAGGACATACTCATCAACCTCCTTTTTAACCCTTCACCAATTAAGTGCATCTTCAGTTAGACGCATCTTCCATGGATTTTAGTGCCTTTAATTAGGCTTATGCATCTTCAAATAGGAGTGAAGTTGAAAACGTCATTTTACTTTTTTAGTTTTGGAGGTCTCCCTCTTCCAGCAAAGAAATCTTTCATGGGAGATCGTTTTGCTTTGCATTCCTTTAGTTTTGCAAATTAACAGTTTATCCCTTGCAATTTTCATCACTTGAATACAATCCTTGCTTACGTTGAAAAAAACCAAATCTAGGCACACCTTGAAAGCTCTACAATTCTTTGATCATCTTCCAAGATTGAGAGCTCGAATTTATTAGTAGGCCAGATTCTAAATCACCACAAAGAATTGCTCGCCCGATTATCTAGGAAAGGCATCTATCACCATTCAGACAACTCTTTCAATCAAAGGGAGGCTATGCTCACAATCAAAGAACACATAAGCTTTAGCATGGACTGCCATAGCTGCAAGGGCACCAGCTACCGTATTTTGCGCCCTCCAAGCATGACTAATACCCCACTCACACATTAGAAGCAATCTTCTAATTTTGTGTAGAAACGGATCTAATCTCCAAGGATAACGACCACCCTTTATGCTATTCACAACCAACAAACGAGTTCATTTCAATAAAGACGTTCTTCCCAACTAGATTGAACTCCTCCAAAGCTGCTAGCAGAGACCTACATTCAGTCATATTGGGAAATCTAGGGTTGTCAGGAGTGGGCTGCATTACAAGGGACGAAAATGGATTAGATGCCTGCGCATTAGAGGATTTCAATTTGAATTCTGAAACTTCATCCAATTCCCCGATCCAATGCAAAACATTGTGTATAACACCAGCAGCCAACAGGGTGAGGTCTTCAAAAATAGCTTTGTTTTTTAGCTTTCCAGATTTTTCAAAGAACTACCCAAGGAATCATCCTTGAGATTGAACCAAATTGGGAGTTCTTTGAAGTAAACCAAGCCTTCAGCATTTCCATATCTGCGAAGCCATGCTGCATGAATAAGTGTTTTATCATTTCTTCACACCTTCCACAACGAAGGCATCTTGATGCCATATTAATCGACCATTTTTCCTAACAAAATCCACAGGAACTGCCTTATGTAATAGTTTTCACCCCAAAAATTTTAACTTTTGTTGGAACAAACAAACTCCATAATGCCTCCCGATCCACAATGGATGAGCAAGCAAGCACCCTTTGACTGAATTATGTCCTAAACCGATTTGGAGGAAAAGTCACCCGAAGTATTTGGCATCCAAATAAGCTTCTCTGCTAAGTTTATTTGGAGCGCTCAGAACCCACCACTGCAGCCAACACTTCCTAATCTTCCACCATAGAACTTAATCAAGCAGCATTCCATGACCCATCAGACCACACCTCTCCAATCAGCAACCTCTTACTGGCATCTGGGAGAATGAAATCAATTGACAATCCTCCCTCCAATTATGCAAGAGTAGGGAAGCTAGGGCAAAAAAGACTTTAGACATCAATTTTTTTTTAAAAATAAACATCAAATTTTAAATCTAGAGTGTATTTTCCATGGATGGAGGGATCGCTTAAAAAAGTGAGAGAATTTAGATATCGGTTTATGTTTGATCTTTAACATCAATTTTGTAAAAATTGGCATCTAATAACCTTTTTTTACACACACTTTTTCATCCATAGAATAGACATCATTTAAAAAGTGATGTCTATAGTATTTTTTTTCTCGTAGTATGTCTTTCACCCACCTTTAATTAAGCTTTTAGAATTTAACAGCGTAAAATGCATTTGTTTTTTCATTCTCCTCCAAATTCTGAAATCGCTTGGTGAGAAATTAATACTCCACCAGTCATTGTCTTTAACATATTTATTCCTCAAAAAATCAACCCATAAGCCACTTTCGATTTGAGTCCTCCAACATAATTTACCATTACTACTTTAGGGATATATCCCGAATCCCCAACCCTCCTACATCTTTTGGATTACAAATCTTTTTTCCAGAATACCAAATGATGTTTCATTTCCTCTCTTGCATCCCCCAAAAGAATTTAGCAAAACAAGATTCTAATTGGGAGGTTATGGCTTTTGGAAGAAGTTATATAGATATCAAGTAAATAGCAATAGACGAAGCACAAGGGAAATAGGGTGAGTCGACCTCCTTCAGATAAGAATTTAGCCTTCCATCCATCAAGCTTATGGTACACCTTAGCAACCACCTCTCTGCACATTTCTCTGGTAACTCTACTAGTACTGAATAATGGAACTCCCAGATAGTTTGAGGGAAGGGATCCTTGAGAAAATCCAAAGACCTCATTAACTAGAGAAATACATCTATGATTTGCCTAGCTAGATAAGAAAAAACTACTCTTCCCATAACTTACTTGTTGCTCAGATGACATTTCATACTCCTATAGAATCTTCCTTAAAGCTGATAAAGATCTTCTAGTTGCCTTCGTGAAAATAATCAGATCATCCACAAAAAGTATATGACTCGGGACAAGGCTACCTCCAGAGCTAGAAAATCTTTCCATCTTACCTGTGGTAACCAAATTACGCAAGCCAGTACTCAGCTTATTATGCCAAAATAAAAAGACCTGGGGAAAGAGGGTCCCCTTGATTAAGATCCCAAGAACATTGGAAGCAACCATGCCATGTACCATTAATTAGCATCGAAAAAGAAGTCAACTAGATGCACCCTCTAACAAACTAAACAAAATGTTTCAAAAAGCCTAGTTTAGATAGAACAGCAAACAGAAATGGCCACTCAAGCCTATCATATGCTTTCTTCATGTTAATTTTCAACACAATGTTTTTTCCTCTGATCTTCCTGTTCAGGAGAAATTATCATAGGGAGATCTACTACTTAGTCTATTCGCAAGAATTTTATACAAGATTTTGTAAATGAAATTACATAAACTAGTTGGTCTAAAATCAACAAAAGTAATGGGTACCTCCACTTTAGGTATTAGAGTGATAGTTGTGGCATTAACTGATCTTGGGATGATGGCTTCCATTAAAAAAAAATTACTGCGGCTACTAGATCTTCCTTGATTATGTCCCAAGTACAGTGGTAGAAATAACCTGAAAAGCCGTCTAGCCCAGCCGTTCCCAACGCATTCATGCCTTGAACGGACTCCTTGATATCCTTTTCATCAGGAGTAGCACAAAGACTCCTTCGCTGATCTGAAGAAATCACCGAGGATAATCCCTCTAGAATGCATGCCTCTACCCGGGAATGCTCAGAAGAAAGTAAATTCTTAAATGTTTGGAATCAATTTCTTTTGGATCCACCAACGAATATCCATTAGAACTTTGGATTTTCTTGATTGCATTTCTGCTAGATCTGACTTTGGCAGACATGTGGAAGAATTTGGTATTCTTATCCTTTTTTTTTTTTTTTGAGCCATTCAACTCTAGACTTTTGTAATTGTAATAAGGTGTATTAACATTATTTGGTCATCTCAAATCAGCTCCATGGATTAACATCTTTGAAGGCTTCCAATTTATTTTATTTTATTTTTTATTGATAAGCTGGGGTTGATGGGCCCCTCCCAGAAAACACTACTGACGGTTGTAATTACAGATAAGATCTTCCTCGAAAATACGTTGAAGCTCTCGAGGAATAGAAGCAACTTCCTCAATTACAAAATGTTGCTGCAAGTCATTAGCCTCTTATAATAAATCAGGGCCTCAACAAAAAAAGGGACGTGATTGGTTTCTCTTCCCAAAACTCAATCTTAGCTCAGCTGGGTGTGGGTGGATCAATACCAATCCTGCCTGTGTTGAAAGACGTATAATGGATAAGCCGCCTACGCTTTGAAAAAAATATATATATACATTGATGACACTAACCTTGAAAACCCAAAAGTTGCAGATGTTCGACCCAGTCCATGGACCCATGGCCCGACCTATGGATAGATCCGACATTTGGTCAATTAATATACCACAAGATTCTATTTAACTCAAAAATAGACCCTTTTTTTTTCTTGAAAATCTAACTTTCAAAAATTAAAGAAATATTTTTTTAATTGATAGGCATTTTATTAAGGAGAGACATTTTGTATATTCAAGGGTTTTGTACTCCAATTATACAAATAAAAACGATTCTTCACAACTATCATCATTTTTTACCATCTACACGGAGAGAGAATCTCACTCTCTTCCTTAGGCTCTTCCTCTTTCTCTCTCCAAAAACTTTCAAAACAGCAGTTGGGAGTGGGGATGCCTATAGCCCGAATGGGTTGGAGTTGCTCTTCTACCTTGGTCACATGAATGTTTCTATAACCAAAAATAATTAAAACTATCTAGATCTTTTCTTTATCAATTACGACAATACTAAACTCCTATCTTGATAAAAAATAATATGAAAGATTTTGAAATGCGTATGAATTTAATTTTTTATAAATTTCAAAATCTGAGTATGGGCCTCACTTTCTTCTCTCTCACCCATACTCCCACGTCAATGCCTTAGCCATTTAACAGGAACTGAACCTGAATCTGAACCAAAACCCAAAACCGCATTCTAGATACCAATTTTCAATATCCGATTAGAGTCAGGTATAAAAAGAACCAAACCAAATAGGAATAAGAATCATTTTATTCTATCGGATGGATACTCCTGAGTACCCGAAACTGATTTATTTTACCATTTTTGTCCCATATCATAAATAATATAAGTGTGAATCGAAATGTGATTATGTACACACATCACACCATCAAAGTGTGCATCGAAGTAAAGTCACTCCAGCACTACTCTTTTAAATATTAATCTTTCCTATAAATTTGCTACAGGTAAAGACAATGGATTTTAGTGATTGCAAAAAAGTTCTCATATTTACTCAAACAATACTACCACTACACGATGGGCACAGCGGTTTTTGACGGTTCCATTTTCATTAATTTTAGAATCAAAAATCAGAATTAGAACCAGACCCCAAAAACTATGATGGTTCTAATACTAGAAACCAAACTGACCCATTGACACCCCTATGATCATTTGGGCTAAAACCCTAACTACAGTCTTTAATTGGATTTTTTGGTGCCAGCCTGGTTCAGCTGCATCAAGATGCGTATATATGCTTATAATGAACATTTGAGAGATTCGTGACTCAGGATCCTGATGTCCTAAGCAATTGCAATAATTGGGTTCATATTCCTTCAATCAAAAGAATTGGGTTCATATTCCAACCAATTGTAGTAAGACCACTGAACTATTCATGGTGACTATCAATTGAATGTTGACACGGCAGTATGGATCAAGTCATCAAACTACAAAAAAAAAAAAATTTGATTGGTCTTGGGAGAAGCAGGATTCAAGAAAGAGAATTGATATATCATCTATTGGAAGCTACCACTGAAGTAGAATAAAATTTTGTAAAATAATTATATCTCAATGTCAACTCTCCCTTGCATCCGCATTGAATTGGATCTTATGATTTCCTACTAGGACTACAAAAGATTGCCTAGACTGAAATGAACTCATACAAATTGCATCTAAAAGATCATGAGCTTCCATCAATACCATGACGTGTCTATCAAAAAATATATATAAAAAATCAATACCATGATGTGGTTCCTGGTTAGCTGATGAAAACCTCAAGAGGTCATGGACGTTCAGTAGTCTCATCCAGTGTTTCCCAGCAATTTTATTTCTTTGCCTTGGCAAACCTGAGGCATCGGTACTTCTCACCACTGACAGTGATTTCGAGAGCCCCATCTTGGTTATCTTGACTTGATGCAGTCCCCATTAGAACACTCTTCTCTTTCTCAAGGTTTTCCTTCTCCATCTTCAGTCTTGCTTCTTGTCGGGCGATCTCAGCCTGTAAAGACAAGATAAAGTTTAAATAATGTTAAAGCTAAAAATTCTTGGATCAGTACAATTTGCAACCAATAATATAAACGTGGTCATTTCATCAACGAGTTGCAGATTACACATCTAGAAATAATAAGTACACACGACGGTACAATTTTGAATTATCAACTCTGACCATTGCACAAAATGGCCTTGCACCTGAACAAACTAGATTGGTGAGAACATGTTTGCTTGAATATCAAGATCTATAAAGAAAGCTCGTAGATTTTTAAGGAAAAGAATCTTTCTTCAGATGAAAATTCACGAGATTGCGGAAGATTGGGATATAAATTACATGAGTAATTTTGTTTTTCTAGTAAAGGAGATGAACAAGGACACTGCAATAGGTATTTGTGAAGTTGCCCTGTAATAATGACTAAAGTATGGAAAATTCCACGAAATAAGGAAAACAAATTTAAGCTTTACAATTCAACAAAACCTAGAAGAAAAGATAAACTAATATAATATAATACACACACACCAGATATTTATTTCCAACATGTGTTCAGATAAACTCTGAAAATGAAATACTTGGTACATTTAATGGACATTTACAGTAACATTTCTCTAGTTTTATTGTTTTAAAATAGGATTCATCCACAATCATAACTGTTGGACGGAAGCATGCTCAAGTCTTGTAAATTTGATTTTGGTTTGATTAATAGATCATAAATAAAGTAAGAGTGGGATTGGATAAGAATGGAGAATTGAAGCATCACAAATTTAAAGGGCTCAGAGAAAGGAGTCACACCTTTCCCTGCAGCAGTTTCATGGAGTCTCACCACCTATTGAGAGGTTAAACTCCTCGACAGTATATAAGTTATCTTACTTAAGGAAGCGCATCTTGGATTTATAGACGTGTTGGGCAAAATTCCCAAAATTTATCTTACATAAGCCTTACCCCAAAGATTCAGGGCTGGCTAAACTAATCTCGTTCCCCAATTCCTCTTTGTTGATCTTCCTCTCGCTCAAAATAAAAATAAAAGACTAAAAAGGCAAAGAAAAACTTCTAAAAAAATATAATAAGCTAAAGAAGCATCTTTGAGGCTACTTGTTGACCCACAATTGCTGGACATTTGGGCTTTGCACCAAGGCTTATTCCAGGGGCTTCTTTTGGATGCAAGACCAAATTTTCCAGGCCCATGATCTTGCAGCATCTATGCCTTAACCCAAAATGGGGGGCACAACAGTATGAATCCCAATTCACCATTCAACTCTATCTAGACCTATATATTCTACCAAGGCATGTGTCTTCAAATCTTCTCTTACTACTACAATCGACATCATTTCCCCAAAATGGGCACAACAGTATGAATCTTAATTCAACATTCAACTCTATCTAGACCTATATATTCTACCAAGGCTTGTGTCTTCAAATCTGCTCTTACTACTACAATCCACATCACTTCCAGATTTTCTATTTCCAATATTAAAAACTTCAACTTGCATCGCAGAATTCCATAGTTATTCCATCATTGATCTTTATTGTACATCTCTAAACCATCTCAATCAAGTTATATATAAAAGGAAACCAAGAACTAATAAGCAATTAGCAGGGAATTGTATAATAAGTTCAAGAGAAAACCCCACAGTGACTCCAATTAAAAAACAAAAGCATGACCATCAATTGATAACTTTGATGCAGTAAAAGAAAAGGGGGAAAACCGCAAATTCTATCTTTTGGGAAGTGAAGCACTCATTACTTATGTAGATCTCTTGGCTTAACATTTCAATATTTTGCTTGTCAGTGATGAAGACTTGAGTCAAAAGCAACTTAATCCATATTTAGAACCAACTCCTAAATATGGACATTGGGCAAAGAAACCACAGGATTTGCAAGACCATTGGCTGGATCTTTGCCGTTGCTTCACTATGACAAAGAAACATCAATCAGGACTGTAACTCAACATCATCATCCTATTCAGCCACAAGTTCTGGTTAGTACATGAAACCACTCAAAAAAAAGAGGCCCCAGGGGGCTGGGGGGTGTACAAAAAGACTAAACAATAATTTGGATGCAGCCAAGAATTAAATAAACAAAAACTATGGGAAGGCTATTGCTTCTGATGGTATGTATATGCATGGTTTTAAAACTTCAATAGGACTATTGATGGCCAATAATAAAGACTTATCTGATAATAAAAAACATCATTATTATCATTAATAAAGATTTATCAGTGTCAACAGCAACATGAGCAACTCAAAAGAATTATCAATCCCTACTGTAATTCAATATCATCTCCTAGTCAGCTAACCTTGGGGTTATCCTTCAATTGGCAATATTAATCCTCAAAACTGTGAGGTCTTTTTCAAAATATTAATAATAATAAATAAAAAAAAGTTGAACATGTAAGACAAGAAAGAATTTTAAGTTAAATCAAACATTAACATCAATGAAGCTTGGCACACAACATGACAACATGGTTGGTTTCATTCAAGATGAGAGGGCAACAAAGTCCTAATATAGGCTTTATCAGGTCCAATTGGTATTAAAAAAAATGGAATAGAACATTTGATAAAGCTCAAGTTGACGGAATCCCAGTCTTCCATAGATTCTTTTATGTTGAGCAGAGGAAGTAGTCCGGATACTACACTCCAGTGATTGGGTTGCAAAAGCAGGACACATCCCACATGGACAATAATTCTCTCAAAATGATGAAAATGACCTCAAGGAAGATTACAAAGTCATTGTCACTTCTATGAGATCTAGGAAAAGTTGAACGGTTGGATGCAGTTTTAGAGAACGCATTTAAGAGAAGCAGCTAATGGGCGGACTAGTTGGTCAGAAAGATAATAAAGAAATTACTTGCAAATTACGGAAGGGAATTCCCTTTCCTAGAATAGAATTCTATTTATCCTTCATTTCTTTCTAGAACTGCTAATGTGGGGAAAAGGCACCAGGTTGAGAGTGTTTTAACATTTACATGTAATTTATAGTTTGAGAGTGTTTTAACCATATCTCTGCAATTCATCTTAAGAGGCATTTCAATTCATACTGCTACATGTCAAGCATTCATATCGATGTGTAAGGACCTAGCATTCGTAACAGGAGTAATAGGGAGGGGAAATTGGTAGGGGGAAGAGTTAGCAGAGTGTGCCAATACCATCAAAATAGACTAAGGGATGGTGTCAAGGACTGCAAACTCAGCTGGAACAGATAGGCAAGCAAGACAGTAAAGTGGAAAGTTGCAGGTGATGCCCCTAATGTGACTAGTCACTCCATCATCAAAATCGTGAGGCATAAATGATTACATCAAAGGGATTCGGGCTTTATAAGACCTAGGTAAGATTCCAAGTCCTATACAGTTTTAAGGGGGCCAAGAAAGTTAAATTTCCATCAAAAGATGTAATATGTTCGACCTAAGATGCAACAAATATCTTGTTAGTGTTCCTGAGCATCTTAGGGTATGTTTGGATTGAGAGATTCAGTTTTCTGTTAGTATGTGACATTGAGAGATTGTAACCGTAGTTTACATGGAAATAGTGTCAGAAATCATTGTCTCCCTAGTCAATCTTGCTGAACCACTTAAACTCTGTGTTTTGTTCTCTTTACTTTCAATTTGCATTTTATTTTGATTGTTTTAATCGACTCTCTCACCTATTTTTCTACAATTTTCAGGCAAGTTCCGGGGTTTAAAGTAAAAGATATCTAAAAATAACAAAAACATAGTCCTTTAATCATCCATTAAAACAGGTGAAACAAACTCATTTTATGATTTATGTTTTTAAGTTCGTACTTGAACTTACCTCCCGACGAGATAACTCAGCTTTCCAAGCAGATTCTCTTTCGGCGACTTCTCTCTCCCTTTCTTCGATGTAGCTCTGCATCTCCCTCTCCTTCATGATCCTGTCTTGTATGTCTGCATCAAGAGCTTCCTTCAACTCCTTTACAAACTTATCTACCACTGCTTTAATTCTTAGAGACATGTCTTCGACCAAAATTTCAGTTCCAATCGCCCAAATTAACCACACAGCATGCGTAATCCCACCATTTTCAACTCATCTGCTTCGATAATCGACGAAGATCTGCATATTTGCATAAAGAGTGTTTCCTTCAACTTCCATCTTTCATGGCTAGGGTTTCGTCCTGCACCTCTGAAATTCCTTCAGAGAGAGCGAGAGAGAGAGACGGATAGGTTTAAATACCTTTGCGGGAGAAGAAATGCGTGTACAGCGAGGAACGAATCGGATTTATCGAGAAAAAGAAAATAGAGGAAATCAAAATGGTCCCTTGCCGCTTACCGTTCTCAAATCTCAAACCCATGGTTTTGAACTCGATTTGACGTCTTGTTTCCACTGAGTTGACTCGTGATTCTCAAATCTCGATCCTCTGATTTTAAAATGGGTATTTTAGAAACACCCTTGTAAAATTAAACCGAACCAAATCAAATCAAATCGAACTAAGGTCAATTTAGTTCGATTTGATTCGATAATTGGATTACCAATAACCTATAATCCTACTTCCTAACAACAACGTATACTTTAGTAGAAAAAGAAAAAAGAAAATTTGAATTGAATTTGTATTTTACTAAAACAATTAAGTTTTCTTGATTTTAAAGCCAGTAGACGAGCTTGAATTCATGTATGGTGTGGCATTAGAAATTCTCGCTTGTTTTTTGTTTAGATTTTGAATGTGTTAGCTTCGTAGTGTTGAGAAAATGACTAATTTTGGAATGGTGTGTTTTAATCTTTAATCAAGGGTGTGATAAATAATTGGGTAAATTATATTTTAACCCCCTATAATTTGATATAATTATATTTTGACTCCCTAATGGTTTGATAATTATTCTTATCTACCTTTTCATTTACGGGGTTTAAAATTCAAATGTTATTTTATTATTTTATTATTTTACGTTCTTATTTTATAGTATAATTATTTTTTTATAATTTTTTAATATAAATTATATTTAATATATATATATAGTGTAATTATATATTTATTAAGGCATTCTGATCATTTTTTATTACAATGTTAGTAGTAACATTTTTCCTTCAACAATTATGAAGTATAATGATTTAAAACATGTTGATGTACATATTATGTGTTTGTTTGAATGTTAATGTGTATAGAATATTATATAAATGTTAGATTGTGTCTAGGATGTTATGTGAATATTAAATTATTTATTATATATGTATTTTCTTTATTAAAATTTTTTCATATGTCTATTTTTAAGAAGAGATACTGCCGAAATTTCAATAAAATTATAAAATTTATAAATTTATTTAAATTAAAAATAATTATTTTTATAATTTTTTAATATATATATGGGTCTCGTTCGGCACCCAACCATTTACCTAACAATTTGCCCAACATGTTTTGTCCTACATGAGTTAGAAGTTTTAGAATAGGCTGATTTTTTGTGAGAATGATCTCTATGGTGAGGAGATCATCCTCACCAAAATCAGTTCATTCCAAAACTTCTAATCTTATCACAAATGGTTTACAAAAAATGAACGGTCCATGATTTTTCAACTTGTAAACATGGGGTTAGAAGTTTTGGAATGAGCTGATTTTTGGTGAGGATGATCTTCTAACCGTAGAGATCATCCTCACAAAAAATCAGCCCATTCCAAAACTTCTAACCCATGTAAGACAAAACATGTTGAGCAAATTATTGGGTAAATGAGTGGTGCTGAACATTTTCTTATATATATAGTGTAATTATATATTTATTAATGTATTCTGATCGTTTTACTAGAATTTAACAATAAAAAACTATTAAATGAACATCAATTTTTAGTTTATGTGTTTTTATAACTAACAAATTTCTATTGGATGTGATTTTTTAGGCTTCTCGACTTTTGTTTCTTTCACAAATCTATTTCTAGAATTGGAATTGACTTCTATAAAGAACAAACCCTTAATATTCATTAAACCCATTTTTTCACATGTATATTTTTATTTATAAAAAGGAATAACATTTTAAAAGGGTAAAATGATCTTTATAAAAGGAATCTAACAATTAGGTTGACGGCAATTTGAAAGAAAGAGTAAGTGAATCCATTAGATAATTATAAGTGTGGTAAGTGCAATTATCAAAATATTACGGAGTCATTATTAAATTATGCTAAATTATAAGGGGGTCAAAGTGTAATTTACTTTAAATAATTTAAGAATTTGAGCTGTAATAATTAAAAGTTGGGGTGTGATAAATAATTTAGTCGCATTCTACGTTTTCCTGACTTTGAACCAAACTTTTGTTCCAACTTCCAAACCGACCAATTTGGTTCGATTCTAATTTGAACCGGACTAGATTACACCCCTAAAAATTGGGAACTATAATACCACGTATACACTCCGATTCAAAGGATCTAAATACATATACGAAAACAGTTGCAGACTTGCAGTCGAAGACTCGAAGCTCTTCATAAAACCCTAAAACCTCTTTCTCTCTCTCATTCAACCTTCTAACTAGCCGCTTCGAAGGTTTGAGATTTTCATCTAAATATAATTTAAATTTTGTATTAAAGGCTGGTATGGATCAGTTCGTCTGTACCCTTCTATTCTCTAGGGTTCTTCGATGAATTCTTTTAGATTTTATGTTTCAGTCTTCATGAATGGATTCCTTAACTGTTTTTATCATGAATGCTTTTATTATTATTATTTTCTTTCTCAATTTGGTTTTCTGGAACTCATATTTAGATGAAATTCGGTGGTTTAATTTACAGTTTTCAAATTTTCATCATATTTGTATATATTTCGTTTGATTTGAAGCTCGTTTCAGAACATTAAAAATAGTACTGAATTTATATGCAGAAAAGGAATCTAATTCTGTTCATCCGTGCTGATAAATTAAGTGGAATCCATAGCGATCTCTGTGTTCGAATTGGTGACTATGGGATTGGAATTAGCAAGCAACAAAGCAGGATTTGACGAAATGGAGAATGTTGATATTAGTGATTCAGAGTTAGTCTCTCACGTTCGCGACACCCTTAGATTGGTCTCGGAGGTAAGCATGGCGGAGACTATTTAGATGTCTCTACTTAGTTTTTAGTTTGATTTGATTTAGATAGTTAACCCATAATAATTTTGATGAATTAACCTAATTTTGCCCAATTCAAGCTAAAATAAACACAATTTTGCCTCCAGCTTTGCAAAATTCGCTTCCTAATTCCGAAAATAATGTGAATTGAGAAGCAAAATAGGCGCCATCCAAATTCCCAAATTCCCAAAAAAGCTTTGGTGCACGGTGCACACTTAAAATTTGCTCTTTTGTTGAGGGTACTCCAAATGGGACCTGAGTGAATTAGATAACTCTTATTTTAATCCTAGGTGGCCGTTTATTGTAGAATGTTGACTCTTATTAAATTACTTTGTTGCAATATGGATAATTGGGAAATTTGGAATTTTTTGTATATATTGTTTGAATTTAGACGATAGCAATAAATAATTGTTTCTGTTAGCTCTTCATTCTATTATGGTGCTTATCCGATTTAAATTTTCAATGGCATAGGGTGACACTGACCATTATAACCAGCTGATTGGGGTTATTAACAATACTGAATATCTTGCTCCTGATGAGGTGGCGTTACTTGTGGTGGGTTTCAAGTTTCAATTCATAAGTAGAATTATAACTCAAGTGTAATATTTGTAACTCATATCTTTTCCGTAGCACTATCTCATTCATTTTTGTTTGTATGTGTATGCCAGACAAGTTTAAAGGCACTATCCAGAACAGTGTCTTATATTGATATTATTCACCACGAAACTCTTCTCTCTTCTGTAAGTTCATACTCACACATCATACATAAAATGATTTGGACTTGAAATTAGCCTTTATGATAATCTTTTTACTGCCTTTATTTTACAGATTTTTGGAATGAATATGTGGAACTATGGACTGGATGTGAATGATGCATTGGTGGAATTGATAATATCTTTGGTGTGTAGCTTTTGATCACTACCCTTAAGATTCTTTCCAAAACAATTAAGCTGACCTATTATGATTGTTTCCTCTTATGTTTTGTTTCAGGCTGCTTCAAGTGGAAAATTTGTTGATTCATGCTTGGATATGCTTGTTAGAAATTTTATGCCACCCCAATCTTTTCTACATGTACTCGGACAGCCTCGTGGCCTTCCAAGAAAGGAGCAAGTCCTCAATCATGTGCATTCAGCCCTGAGAGACATTGCTGAATTGGTGCCTCTTGCTCCTATGAGGTTATTGCCGATAATTTCTCAGAGAATGCCACACACTTTTGCCAAGGAGGCTGTGAGTCCTAAGATTGCATTTTTTTTTTTAATTTGATGTTTATCTCATTGATTTCTCTGGGTACATCTACATTGCCATGTAAGGTAAAGTTTACTGTTTAAAGGCAGACTTTCAGAATGCATGGCAGACATTTATGAGTCTTGCGCCGTTTGGCGATCAATGGATCCCTCCAGGGAGATCTTGAAGATAAAATATATTTCTCTGATTGTGACCATGTTATGATAATATGGTTGCGTTGATTGTTTATGTAAGAGATCTTTCTTAACAGGATCTCATCAAAAGTGGGTCACGACTGGTGATTCCCTGCTGTCATGTTTAATAATGTTAGCTACTTATAACATAGTTTTCCCTTTAAATCTACATTATTCCATGTGCATAACTATATACATTTTTTTTAACTTACCACATTTATTTTAATCCTCTGAATTTCGTGTCAATTGTGTACATGAATCAGACAGAATCCTAATTATTCTTAGCCTTTTTTTTCGGTGGAGGTCATCGTCCCAAATTCTTGTTTCATTCATATTGCATATACTGTCCATCCAAATAGTATTACTACTTCACTAAATCAAATTACTTGCGACTGTCTGGGAGTGAGTTGTCTCAACCTGCATTATTTTTTTAGCAAGATGCCTTTGTATTGATCTTGTTTCTTGACTTACATTATCAAAGTGGATAAAGACTTTTTACCTTGGGAAGGATGAAAAAATAAGCCTATGCTTATAAATCCATTCTTGGCAATTAAATGTCCCCCCCGCTAAAACTATTGGATTCTTCTAAAAATATACAGAAGTTCAGGAAATTTCCCACTATTGATAATTATAAAAATCTTACCATTGATCAAGATGAATTTCTTGTTCCAGTTGATCGTGATATATGTGGAGAACATGTTAAGGTTGGAGAGCGGTGCATGTGGAGAACTTGTTGGGAGTACAATGCTAATGGCTGTGGTGGATAGGCTTATAGATTTGGATGTGAGTACGTGAACTTGCTTCCTAGATAATTATTGTGGGTATGTTTACTGATATGAGGGGAAAATTTTTATTTGAACCTGTTTAGGTGGAGATAGGATGGGATGATATTCTGCAGGATGACACTAGTAAAGGTATATTTGACATGGAACTAGAGGATGTTGAAGAAGCCGAAGATTATAGTGAGAAAGATGGCAATGAGGTGTGTTTTTATATGTATCAAAATATTTTACTTTAGCAATTTTATTTTATTTAAAAAAAAATTGAGCACTTGGCCCTGGATAGACCTTAATGAAGCTGTTATCCTCCCTCTCTATGCTGTACACATGGGCACTCTTGCAAGGGTAAAAAACTACGTGATGAATCTGATGGTTATGATAATTTATCAGGTTAATTTTTTTGGTTGGATGTGTTGATTGTTGAGTCACCACTACCCTGCATGAGTTCAAGTGCATGCAGAGGCAGGGAGGACAACTTTCTTCATTCTCCTTATCTGTTCCAAAATATTTATATTGTAAAGTGTGGTTTGCTAATAGACATGGATATCCTCAAGTTTTGAAGTAGAAACTTAGATGTCAATGTTTGCATTCAGCTTCCAAAAGGATTTGGTCGACATAGTTTGGGGGGCAATGTTGTTGCTGAGAAATTAGATAGCTTGATGATTCTCACTTGTGAGCATCTTAAATCATGTGCTGAGGGTGGACGTCTGATTAAGGTATTACCTATGCTATATTTATTTATTTTTTACTTTATTTAGTGCACTCTAATTTGTTTTTCGTCCTTGAGCTTAGCATATAGGGCAGAAACTAGCAAGTAGAAATAATAACCTTCACATATGTCTGATCCATCTCCTTGTATTTCAATGGTTAGGTATTTGAAACACTTCTCCAGTCATTTCAGATCACTGTTTTGAATGCCTACAAGTCAAAGTTTGCTCAGGTAAGTCTGGTTTTAACTCCAGTTTGTTTGTTTTTTGTGCTGTCTCCTTTTCATTTATCTATGTTCTTGATAAGCATTGAATAACTGGTTCTTGAAATCAACATTTTTTTTGTTCCTTGGTTGTCTCACCTTCACTTGTGACTCGATTTCCATTTAATTGTAGTTTGTGATGTTCTATGCCTGTTCGTTGAATCCTGAAAATTGTGGTGTGAGATTTGCGGTTATGCTTGCAGATATTTTTGTGTCCAAAACATTCCCTCCACTTACAAGGTAATTTATTTATTTTTTTCCTAATCGATACTTAACAGTTAATCAGAAAGAGATCTCTTTAACTGTTAGAATTATTTGAATTATCTAAAGCCTCTCATTCTATATTATTTATGATACCAAATTTGACATGCTGAAATATAAGGTTGGGGGTAAGCCCCCCCTATTCTCACTGAAGTCAGGCCTCTACTCATGTCCTTGTAGGCCCCCACTAGCATGTCATTTAGGTTGTCAAAAAAAGTGTATAATTACATCCAAACTCATATATACTATATCAGCTGGAAACTCATCAGATTTGTGCAGCATAATGTGTGGTTATGATCTTTTAGTCACTTTCTCACACACACACACACATGCACATGCACACGCACACCCCCAAGCTTGCCAATTTCCCTTGTTGGCACATGATCTGTGTAGCAATTGTATGTTCATATTGCAAGTTCTATTACTAGGAGTCTTCAAAACCAGGACCTCAAAGGGAACCATAGAAGTCTACTGAGGGATTAGTTAGCATGGATTCAAGCAATTCTTTTGCTCTTGAATCCCATAGTATGTGACATTTTTGAGGTTATTGAGGATTCTTAACTTAACCACACATCATATTCTGATAATCCTTGTCTTGCTTTGACTTTGCTAATTTCTTTTTGACAAATATCCTCTCTTAGAATAGGAAAGTGAAGTGTGTGTTATCCCTCAGTTTATAACAAAAACTTGTTTGGAATTTATCCTTCCCCCGGGGTTACTATTTCAGAATAACGTGGATATCTCTAATAGAAGTAAAAAAAAATTAATGGAGCAAAGATTACATCTTTGATTTCATCCAAAAGGTCTTTTTATTCTCAACAGTCACAATTTCCTTTGGCCATAAATTTCCATTAAATCTCTTGTAGTTGCACCTATCATTAGACACGATTGAAGTTCTAACTTACAAGCACTTTTAAAAAACTAGTTTATTATAAATGCATGTTCAGAGGATCATGGATAACTGAACTTTATATTGTTGTCGTAGCCAACATGTAAAATATTGGCATCAATATACCCCTCTCCCTGCCAACAAAAAAACTAGCAATTTGATTCAGTGGTTCCTATTGGATGGCGGGTATCACTATCAAGTTTTATTTGGCATGTTTTCGTCAAGAATGTTGTTGAAAAGAAAAGATAATATATTAAAACTTGAATTTATAATATCAACAAATTTCATTTTGTTGTCATTATATCGTTTGCCAGAAAATAAAGTAGTTTCAGATTTTCAGAAGCATATATTAACAAAAACAAGAGAAAAAAAATGTTTTTTTTTTTTTTTTTTTTTGGGGGGGGGGGGGAATGTGTTGCATTAGTAGGAATTTCAGAAATATTGGGAATACTTGTAATGCACAAGTATTATTTCTGTGAACTTTTTAATCTTTATGTTTCCTGCGTATGTTTTTGGGGTGTTTTCTCTTTGTTTCTGATTTCTTTTTCCCTGTTTACTCTTTGAAGGATGAGTGCTGTTGCCTACCTTGCAAGTTACTTATCTCGTGGGAGGTTTCTACCGTCATCTTTGGTGGCTAGCACATTGAAAA
This sequence comes from Akebia trifoliata, assembly GCF_017979445.1. NCBI lineage: Eukaryota > Viridiplantae > Streptophyta > Magnoliopsida > Ranunculales > Lardizabalaceae > Akebia > Akebia trifoliata. Next base: position 50,481,558 of record NC_141377.1, read on the forward strand.
GGTCTCTGTATATTCTTGGTTTCTACTCTTTAGATACTGAAAATCAATTAATGTTCTTGATCCAATGTTTTTTTGCTAACAGGATTAGTGGATTTATTCTTATATGATTTGATAGAGATGGGGGGAAAAAATACTGATATGAATTTGCTCTTTTTTGGTATTAATGCTGCTTCAGACTGGTAGATTGGTGTTTCGAATATTGCCAATTGCACAAGGGTGAAGAGAAAATAATAAATCCAGAAGTTCATAGAGTCTTTTATTCAGGATGCCAGGTACGTTTTAACATGCAGTTATCGAGGTTCATGTTGCTACTGTCTGTAACTTGAGAGAACCTTTTTAGAAAATGAAAGTACTAGTAATCTAACTCGTTTTTGTCATTTTCTTAGTGAAACTGAGGACTATATGATTTTCTCAGAAACTTATCTGCAAATATATTAAAAAAATTCATGGGAAATATGATATTTATTTATGTCTTGTTTCACATGTATTCTTTTATAATTTAAAACCATCGCTAGAATGATTTTATATAAATATTTGCTATGCAGGCTATAATGTACGTGCTGTGCTTCCGCATGAAGTTGATGATGGATGTTCCTTATCTAAAATCACAGCTTCTCCATATGCCTCTAGATCCAATCTTGCAGCACCCGTTGGACCCACTAAAGGTGAAGTTATGGTCGGTGGTGTATCTGCCTTTTTAGAAATAGAATAGAATTCCTGCTAGTTTAATCAGATGGTCATGTATGCTTAATACATTCAATGAAACATATACTAATTGCTATTATACTTGTGACAAGGTCATGATCAGTGTTGGATATGGGTATAAGGTGTTTGGTCTTTGAGAAGATCAAAATGCTGACACATAACACACGTGTCTCATAATATGAGATTTTGAGTATATTTAATCCAAGATTTTCTAAATTAAAATAATAAAAGAAATTTTTGAAAAATTTTAAGATAACATATTAACAATTCTTGTTCTTCATGTTCATAAATTGACACAAGTGATAGTTAGCTTAGCTTTACTGCTCTTGAGGTTTAATCTTCTTTTGGTTTTGCTTTGCAACAGGTGTGTTTGCCTTCCATAGTGGAGGAATTCCTCCAACAGGCAAAAGCAGCTCATCTATTCACCACTTCAGAGAACTTTTTCTTTGAAAACTTGCTCGAGTCAGATTTCTCCAAAGCTTATGGTGGGATGGAAAGACTTGACATGTTCTTTCCATTTGACCCTTGTTTGTTGAAGAAATGTGATAGGTGCGTTTTCTAACATTTAGATGTAGACTTCTTGGATGATAGGAAGGAAATTTTCTCTCATGACAAGAAATTTTGAAGAAATGGGAGGGAAATTTCCCATTATGATAGGAGAATTGTTGGAAGTAGAATACCTTCTCTTTCCCTCTGTGTGACTAACACAGAGGAAAGGACTCCTTGTTCTGTCCTATCAAGATGCCTGGTTGCAGGTTCAATGATGTTGCTTTCAGATGCTTTATTGACAAATATATATATATCTTTTTTTCATTTGAAGATATATACGGCCAAACTTTGTTTATTGGTCGATGGTGAAAACTACCTATGATGATGACGAAAACGGAAGCAGTGATGAAGATCTCGATAAGGATTTCATGGACAGGAATGAGGACGACTTCTTAGATGATGATGCCATGGCAAGGAGCTTTGATGAACAAGATCTCGATCTTGATGAGTTCAAAAACTCATTGAATGAAATGTCCATCACTCCGAAGAGTTCCTTGAAACACAAGTTGACAGGTGATGGTTTTCGGACCCCCATGCGAATGCCTGCTAGAATCAGGCCTTCAACAAGTCCAGAGTCATTGTGATTAAGTCACTGCTTCTTCCCAGACTGTGGGAGAAGAAGTTTTCCTATTTGTTGAGAACCAGTCAACCAGTTTTGCTCAGTAATTGCAGCAGTCTCTTTGAAGGCTTGAGGCTGGATGGCCTAAGAGGTTTGTATATTTATATTGATTTTTTATTTATTATTATTTATAATACCCATTTGGTTTCTTAAAGGTCTTTGTAAAGAGTTTGGTGTTTTGTGCTAAGATTTTCTTCGAATTTTCTTGGATGCACAAGCTTACGTGCAATGGTTGCTCTAAAAATCCATGGGAATGTAGTTCTTTAAAACAATGGGAAATACTACAATAATTGTTTAAGTTTCCCGAACAAAATGTGGAATTTTTGTCAAACATTTTCCAATGTTGATTCTGTTGGGCACGCACCATTTTACTTCGTCAATGAGCTTTGTAATATAACTAATCGTTCTGTTGCAACAAGAAGAAATTGGGATTTTCTGTAGAGCATTTTTTTACCCTGAAAACAACTTTTAGGCAGAAATTGACCCCTCAAGCATAAAAGTAAAATTTTCTAGGGTGTCCCAAATTTTGTAAAATTCAATAAAATGCAAATCGATGCCCTAGATCGAAATCTATTTATATATATTAAAAAAAACCAGCTTGAATTGTAGTAGCTATTGGATTTGGGGTCGGGGGATGAGAATGCCTGAATCCGATGGATCTAGTAAATAGATATGAGGTCGGATAATGATAAAAGTGGACCATAAGGGAGTCATTATATGTGACTCACAAACCAATATGAAAAGCTAATAATGCAAGTCGTGTTCATTCATCGAGTATGGACTTGCGATTAGGGTGCTTCGAACTTGTTACTTGTGCCCTAAATTGGAGTACATTCAAGTCCTGGTACATTTGATGGCAGAAGTATATAATTTTCTTTAAACTTAATCTTTACTCTTTACAAAATATGGACTTAAAAAGACAAAGATTCCATCGACCAAACATAGAGCAATCAACCACAAACCAGATGAGAGCGGGAGGGTTCTTGAGATTAAAATAAGACCAATATTTTACACCACATCTATTATTGTAAAATAAGATGATATTTTTATCTTATAATTTTCTTTTTTTTTTTTTTTTTTTTAAATTATTATCAAATAACAAAATTCTTAAAAAAGAAAAAAATAATTCTCTGCCGCCTACTTTTATTAAAGGCAGTGTCTTTGCCTCTTTGGTGGTCATCCATAGGGGTCGTACGTGCTTTGCTAGCTAGATATGCTATTTCGAACACGGGATCTACAACAGAAAAAAGGGAAAAAAAAATACCAAGCTTGTAATATGGTTCATTTTTTTTTATCGTGCAGTAGCCTTTTATTCCCTTTTTCTCTTATTTTTTGAAAAATAAAAATGAAAAATTACTATTTGGCACCCAACTTTTATTTATTACACCCCAATTAAAAAAAAAGTGAACAGTTTATAATAATAAGTAAAAGTTTTTAATATGTAATTGGGAGTGATAAATAATTTAAGCAATTAGGGTTTAATAAGTAAAAGTTGGGGTGCCAGTAATCAGCTCTCAAAATTCAAATAATCCAATCATGAGTCCTTTATAATCTTTTTATATAAGACACGTGGCAGTTTATAGGAGATCATTATCTACCGATCATTGTTTTATTTTTTTTCAACGTACGAGGCGATCCTATACATGAGCACCACGTGTCAGGATGTTGTATTGTACTCATTCCCCGAAGTGAAACCCAAAGATCCCACAAAAGCTTAGTTGGAGTTGTCCAAGCCTATCAGTTCAAATACTTGTCTTTCTCCAGAGTATAGAGTGAGTTGTTTTCTTATTACGTTTCTCTTTGTTAAAGCAAAGCCAAAGAAGATCATGACAGACATCAACATCTTTCATCTTTCATCTCGTCTCCCTCTCTATCTATACCAAATACCAATACATTCCTCTACATCATTAAAACTATAATTATTATTATTATTTATTTTATATTTAAATCTAGAAGTTCTCTTGGAGGTATAGTTACTTATTTAATTTCTTGCATTAATGCTATGTATACTAATAGTTTCCAACATAATTTCATAGTTAGGGACATTGGGTTTGTATTAAAAATAAAATAAAATTTCTCTTTGATTTGTGTTCATTGCGCTCATCGTTAAAATCGATTGGTCCCAATATCAGTATGATTTTTTTTTTTGTTAGTGTGTGCTTGGTAACACTTCTGAAGTCTGAGTGGAGGTGGTCCATTTTTAAAATTTACACTTTAGAAGTTTTATTTCAGTTTGTTTTGGTTCAGATTTTAAACTTTAAAACTAAAATTCAAAATTTTTCAAACAGCAACGGAGGAATGCTAGATGAAACTTTTGAAGTCTAATTTCTAGTTTCAGACTTCAGATGTTTCCAGACTCCAGACTTCAATCTTCATAAGTGTTACCAAACCTAGCCTTAATCTCCTTAACATGGGTATAATTTTTTCCTAATTTTGTGTTAGGTTTGTTCTATTCAAGGTAATTTTCCCTCTTTTTTCTTTCTTTCGTAAATTTTAATTTTAAATAGTTTATGCTCTTTCATCAGATAAAATCTCCAAGGGAATATTTGTTTGATTTCAAGAAAACATGAATTTTTCCAAGCTTAATTTGGCATTTTGTTGAATTTTCTTTTACTTGGGTTCCAATTTTTCAGTGGTAGAAAGTAAATGATTTCTAATACCCCATTGGTGGTGGAATTTCTCATCGGAGATTGACTCTCTTATGTTATAACCTCCATTTAAGTTATTGGCCGATATCCAATTTATCGTAAATTAAGTAATCAAACAAAATGCTAACAATCCATTTCATGTAAAAATGTACTCGATTGCATGAATTGTCCAGCAAATAATTTTCTCATTAGTAATATTTCTTCACCAAATAATTAAATTTAGTGGAATGAAACAAGAATTATCATATTTATTGTGGTTCATTGCATTGCAGACGGTCGAATCAAAGGTGGAGATGGTGGGGATACATGAAAAGCGACTTAGAAAATGCCTGTCCAACTACACAAGCAATTAACTACAATTGTGATAAATAAACCAAGTTATAATTTAATATTATTTCTACACACCAAATGTTTGATCATCGATGATTTTTAGCCGTTGAATTTGATGATTTTTCATCATGAGTGAGGACAATAGGTACAAAAAATAACATTTGTTTAAAGGCGATAATGAGTTATTATGTAGATTTGCTATAAAATCGAGTAAGTTGGAGACCTGAAATCCTTCTAATTGCTTCATTCTCTATTTTGAGTCATGAGGTTTGAAAAGACTTTCAAAACAGCTGAACAATAACAACTAAGAGGTTGAGATAATTTGAAATTTCCAAATACATTAATAGGAATGTTTGATTGATTACACGATAATACTATACATCCTATCCTAATACTATTAAATATAGATATAAACCATCAGATTGCGCCGATCTTTATAATGTTTGTTGATTTTTATTGTGTAGTCATGAAATATGATTGGGTTTTTGGTTTCTAGGGATTGAGAAGGTTGAAGGGGCTGGGAAGAGCTGGATTGAAGGCTGAGTTTTGGTCTCCACAAAATGAGATAATCCTCAATGTTTATGCCAATGGGAACTATGGAAGATTGAGAATTAATAATTTCAATTTCTTCTAATTTTTTAAGAATTCCACCGTGAAAAATAAAAACTCAGGTTTGTGTGTGTGGTTTCCATTTTTTTTCTTACATATATTTAATGTTGAGAGCTACTATTGCCACACCAACTTTTGTTAATGCCCCACCAGTTCCTATGTAAATCACCAAAGGATTGCACATAGTTGGTGTGGAGTTACCAACAGTTGGTGTGGCAATCACAACTCTCTTCATATTTCCTTTCCTTTTACAAAGGATTTGTTATATGTTCATCACTAAAGAGCGAAATGAAAAGGATGAATTTTCATTTGATATGTTCCTTTTTTCTTTTCTTTTTTTAAATATTTGTAACTTGATAGTTGAAATACAAGGAGAATGAATGACACACTGTTTTGTTTTTGCCATTGTCATTGGTTCATGGTTTTAAAACTCGTTTTGATGTCTAGTCTCGTTCTACAATGAGACAAATGAACCACAATTTTAAATCTCATCCAAAACATTTGATTTGTCTATCAATCTCATTGGTGGACAATACCAAGATGTATGGGACAAGATTTAAATCCATGCATCTATTTCAGTAATTACACATTATTTTATTAATTAAATTAAAAAATAATTGTGATTTTTTTTCTATAAATCATATGAATGATATGGATGAAGGTGGTAAAAACATATTATTAATCTGAAAAATAAAATATTCAAGTAAGAATTTATTATCTAACTCGGATATTGTTGGGAATTTCATGGTTTGCATCATAGTCGACCATTCTGTGAAAGCACTTGTATCCATTGGACACAGTTGTGGTGAAGCACAATAAAAAATGATCCTACTTTGCTCCTTGTATCGTATACGAAATTATAAATAACAACCAAACAAACAACTTAACATTAAGTTGGGCTCAGACCCATATTGCAAAATTAAACATTAAGCTGGGTTCAAGTTAGATACACCGAAATAAATAATATACAATTTTTTTAGAATATCTCAAATAATTTTAAAATATTTTTTAGGTTGGAAAAAGTGTATTTTGCGTTATTCTTTTTACTAAACTGTCATCCAAAAAATACAATAAAATAAAAAATAAAAACTTTATTTTGAATTATTTATTTACCAATTGCCATTCAAAGAAAATACAAATGTATTTTTTTTTTAAGATAAAACATTAGAGAGACATCAATTTTGTCCCACGGGGCTGAGTTAGTGGTCAAGTCATTTTTGATAATTGAGGCCCGTCGCATTAATTTCAAATCATATGTTACCATGTCCAATATGACATTTTTTAACTTAATTGTCAAAAAAATACGAATATAATATTGCCATTTGGATAGGTAAACATGACCTCAAACACAACATGATATATGTTTCCAAATCTTTACAACTGAACTGACCGATTCAAAAGAACAGCAAAATTAAGCTCCGAGACTATACAAAAGTTTAACACAACTGTATGTATGACATGAAAGGGAAGGAAAACAAACATACTTTAATTCACCATGTCCACTTTGTTGACAGCCTGACCTTCAATTAAAAAAAAAAGTGTATTTTGCTTCAAAGTCATCAAATTGCAATGCCTTTTATTAGCTGAAACAACTTATAAACAACTAATATGTGGCCCTCAAAAAATCTGTAGGAGGAGCAGCACCTCACCTCCCTTCTCTCTCACGATGGCAGATTTCTAAGGATAAAAAATAACTGGTGAAGACTGAGAACCATAACCTTGTAAATACCACTACCAGGGCACATGCACTACAAATTACTAAAGATGTAACACTCATCCTTTTAAAACTAGAAAGCTAACTGTATTTCTAAATTATAACTCATACAAAGGCAAAAGGACAAGTGGTTACTAGCTTGAAATTTACTACCCAGAAAGCCGGGTTGAAAATAACTAACCAACAATCCTTCCTTGGTGCACCTAATAATATAAGCTTATACAAAAGTCCAGAATGAAAAGCTGACACTACAACTTAAAAACCGATGGACTAGATCCACGCCTAATACACAAATTACGAGGGAACCTTTTATTTCCACGGCATGTTAGCCATGCCTTGTTGGTTGTTGTTATTGCAGGCTCCCATGCTCTGGTTGAGGGGGCTGCCAGGACCACCAGATGACTCACTCATGGTCCCTCGTGATGGTGGACTACCAGACCCCACCATTCCACCACCACCCGATCCATGCTTTGGCACTGCAGAAGAAGGTTCAGATTGGTTTAACTTTGACTCTTTGCGCCCATCAGCGATAAAACTACCCACAACCACCTGAAATGAACCAAGCAGATCAAGTAAGCTAACACGTACATGATTTTCTCCAGCACATTTAAGCAAACATATACACAAAGATAAGGAGAGAGGAAGTAAAAAAGAACAATGCTGAAGTCACCTCAAGATTGTACCTCATATAGCACATCCTGACATGAAAGTGCGTACGAACCATAGATGCTTTCATCGAGATACGAATCAAAATGCATGTATACTTCCTACATACTTTCATGTCAGGATGTGCGACATGAGGTACAATCTTGAGGTCACTCCAGTACGACTCAGTAAAAAATACATAATGAACCGAATTGCTGACAAGGTCAATAGCCAAAAGAGACAACTATTTCGTCTTTACAACCCTTCCTTTGATTGCCCAAAAATTATCCCATTCTCCAAGATTTTCTTTCATTTGTAATACGTGTGATATCATGTCTAGGACCATAAGTCTTGTCTAAACCATATATACAGTAGGTTGGTTGTCAATTCAACAAGTCTGGTCAAGGGCCATGCTTTGGTAGGGTGAATATTAATTCAAATTTTAAAGTCCTACCTCTATCGGACACTTTACCTACCTCGCACCACCTTGCACCTTTAACATGCGGGATGCCTCAGGCAAGGGATATAGGGCTCAATCTTTAAATGCATCCCTAAGCCAACTCTCATTTGAACTGTCTAGGAACAAGGAACTGGGCAATCTCCCGATTTAAGCCCAATGCACATAACTCAAGGTGCCATGTGTCTGACCTAGATTAAGTTAATTGCAATAAAAAGTTTAAATACAGTACACTAAAATGTATTACAGTGTCCCATAATCAGGAAGAGCCTATTCGTCAACATTGGGCAAATTTTTGGTCAAAAACTATTGGGAAGAACACTTTGGTTTTGTAATGCAACTGTTCTAAATCCAATGTCAGATCATTCCTGCATTATTCCTGATGCAAATTTGGATTTAAGCCATTCCAATCCCCTTTCGCATCGAGAAAATGTGGATCCATGATTCATCGTCAAGGTTTTAATGAGCTGATTTCTTTTTGGAACTAAATTGACATCTCTTGTAGGCCAAGTTTCATTTTTCAAAGTAGAATTAAAGAGCTTAATAAGTTGAAAATCTGGAATAAGTAGATATTCGGCAGAATTGAGGTCAAGAAGAAAATTGTTGTAGAAGAGCTTGAGAGGTAAGATAAGGAGGATGAAGTCTTATCGTCAAATCCTTGGAGGAAAGAGCAACTCATTTTAATACGAGGGTTGAGTTTTTCAACAAATATTGCTTGATAAGATTAGATGGCGACTAAATCAAGAGAGAGAAGGTTGAAGGAGGGTGACAATAATACGAATCTCTTCCACCGAGTGGACTTCTATAAGGATTTGTACACCTAGAATCATGTGAAGCACCCATCTCTTATAACCTTACCATGGAGTCCATTCCCTCAGATATTAAAGAATGGGTGAAAAGACCTTCCAAGAAGAGGAAGTTTATCAACCAATGTGGGAACGTGTGTAGATAAAGCCCTGGAGCCAGACAGATTTTCAATGGCTTTTTATAAATGTTGCTTGGATATCATCAAGGAAGATTTAATGTTAGCAACTAAAGAATTCCATGAATGATAAAGACTTTGGATCGAAATCAACCTTCTAATATTTTGTTTCCAAAGAAATCTGGAGCCAAGGAATTGGCATATTTTAGGCCCATAAGTGTTGTCGGCTTTATTTACAAAACCCTATCCCAACACGCTACTAGACTTAAGGTTATATTCCTATGATTATTGGCCAAGTACAAGGAACGCTCATTAGGGGTCGACAGATTTTCAGATGAAGTTCCAATTGCAAATAAGTGTATTGATTTGAGAGGGAAATCTGGGAAGGTAGAGATTGTTTGTAAATTTGATTTGGAAAAATCCTATGATCACATTAATTGGGAATTCTTGAGATATTTGTTGGGACAGATGGGGTTTAAGGAAAAATGGACATTATACATTATGAAATCTGTCTCCTCCCCCTCGTTCTCAATCCTAATGAATTCACCCAACAGGTTCTTTTTAGAAGATCTAGAGGCACATGCAAGGGGATCCATTGTCTCCCTTTTCATTTAAAATTGTTGTCGAAGCTCTCAGATGCAAAATCTCAAGCAGTCTTTCTGGGCAAGCTAAAAGGTTTTGATGTCAATAATAGTGGCATGTGATCACTTTCATCTAAAATTTGCGGATGACACTATGGTCTACCTGAATATGAATATTGGTCTGGTATGCTTCTTAGGTGCCTAGTCACCAAATTCTCCTACTTACTGAAAAACTTGCAATTAAATCATGAATTTTTCCTTTACCAATTTAATCACGACTTGTTCAATAAATCGTGACATTTACGAACATTGCAACTAAATCATGAACCTCTTGATTAAATCGAAAAAAAAAAACGAAAGATGAAATTGAAGCACTAGCAAGAGAAGATGATGGTGACCACTTTATTAATGAAGCATTAGATAATGAGGATGACCTTGAATATTTTTATATTTAGAATAATATAAACCTTGGTGGTGTGGACTTATGGTTACTTGTTGTGGATGCAAGGATCATATCTATATGGGTGGTTGGGGGGGGGTTGATGATTTATTATTGTAGTCCAATATGAGATTTGGTGATATAATATGAGAACACCACCTAGTATGAATAATTACACAACTTAAGATTAACCCTATATTTTCTAATTTTTCCCCAATTTTACCGATTTTTTCCCTTGCCAACTTATTCCCGAATCCCAAGCTAGTGACTATGCTTAGGTGGGCTTCTAGTGGGCTTTTGAAGCAATGCCTAAGTTGCCAATCAAACTTAGGATGAGTTAGACCTTCAAAGTTTGTTTAGTTCCAAATATCCTATCTTGTTGGATGTTTGGATGCCAGATGTGGTCTTTTCCCGCATCTAACCAAGTTCTTTCTCTTGGTACAGCATACAAAAATGTTATAACATTTGGGATCCAGTCATTGAGTGGTATAGTGGAAAGTGAGAAAAATGTCCAAAAGGGGTAAAATGACATTGGTAGAGAGTATTGTTGCCAATATTCCAATTTACTTCCATCCCCTGTTTTTTATGCCAAAGAGGGTGAAAACACGCTCGGAAGAATTCTTTAGGGATTTTTTATGGAACTTCAAGGATGCTAAATTTGTAATCGTAGATTTCAGTTGGTTAAATGGAAGCTTGTTAAGATGTTAAGAAAGAAGGGCTCAGATTTAAGAAATTTAGAGTTTGAAATTCTGCACCTATTGGGGAAATGGCTTTGGAGATTTAGGATTGAGCAGTGGCGACCAAAAATTCCCTCAAAAATCCTGTTTTTTGGAGTACATCTTTAGTGAAAAGCTTAACTTAAGATCGTATTCAAGCTAGGGAATCATCTCTATGGACCATTGCTTCTTATATAAATCGAGTGGTGAATCTATTAATCATCTATGAATTCATTGTGACTTTGCTCGTGAGGTGTGGCTAATTTTCTACCCCTTCTTCATATTCAGTGGTCTTTCGCTACTTTTGTGCTGCTTTTGTTCCATTCCTGGCAATCCTAAGCCTTTATGACAAAAAAAGGATCCTTCAGAATCTAATTTCCTTTGCTGAGTGCTGGAGAATATGGCAAGATCGGTAAGGAGCACTCTTGATTTTCAGTTTTTGTGGGATAGTGTTAAAAGAGTTTAAAGGTGTGATTTTTGAGGATTGTTTTTTTTATGGGGATACAATACGTAAGGCGAGTAGCTACTTTGTCATGTGTTGTCTTGCTTGTATTGGAGGCCTTCTCATCCTCCTCTCCTTTTATCCAATAAAATTCTTTAATTATCAAATAAATATTATAATGATCTCCCAGATTCCAACATTTCTAGCCTTATCAAAAGTGAATTAACTTGAACTCCTATTTCGGTAGACAATTCAAAAAGTGCAGATATTTTTTTAGGATGATCTTCACACTAAGAATTCACTCCTTTGATCATATCCATGTGGGGCACCTTGAGCATGTGCCCTTAAGTATCAAAACCGTGTCAACCCATGTGAGACCCCTAATTCAGATGGATTTGTAGATCCTTAACAAGCACAACTGACTCACAACAATATACAAGATAATTAGTGTCACTGCTTCTTTTTTACTAAGCTAGTACAGATCCAAAGAGATAATTAACTCATTAGTTCAAACTATCAGCAATAACTGGATTTGCCAATATATTATATGAATGGTCCCAAATCAAGGATAAGTGTCAAGGAATAAACATAAGAGCATAGTATTAAATTTCGACATATTTCCACGAAATCTACCGAAATATTTCCATTTCCACTAGTTCCGACACAAAATTTAACCAACAGTTTCTTTTTGTATACACTTCGGTGGAAATCACTATTCATTTTGCGAAATATTTCGATGAAAAGTGAATTTCAACCGAAATATCAAATTTTAGGTATAGAAATGCCATATTTCGAGGAATAGTAAACTTCTTGTTCAATGTAACATGTAGTCAACGCAACATATTACTCTTATTTCCATGTAAAATATATTGTTTTTCATTGTTAGACTCTCAATACTTGCGCACGTACATATAGCAAAATGTTGTTCTTCATTTTCACAATCCATATGGTTGTTTATTGTATTTTGTTGACTTAATGTGTTTTGAATGCTTATTTTATCATTTTCTACAGGGTCAATGAACATTTCTTCAATATTTCTGTCATTTCTATTATTTCTAAAATTTGTTTTAATTTCCACACTGATCGAAATATTTCCATTTCCAATCTGACCGAAATCAAAATTTAATACCTTGCATAAGAGTAAAAACACTATTATTCCATTGAACAAGAAGAAAATGTATACTTCAAAGAACAGAAAACTATACAAACCTGAACTGGGGACGCCGCTGTTAGAAGTCCAGCCACACCACCACCTAGAACACGACCATCCGGGCCAGCTAGGGATACACTCAGTCCACCTGTTCTGCTACGTTGGCCCCCACTCTCAGAAAGCAGAAATGAACCAGAAAGTGACAGGATTTCAAATCGTCCCTGCATGAGAAAAGAAGGGAGTTTCATATAACATGTTTCGTCTCTAGAGAAACAAAAACATGTAGAGCCAGAATATTCCACAATAGGAACAATATCATTGGTTATTCATATGAATTGAAAATTGATGTAGAAAGCTGTACATGTAAATCCTTCTTAAGCAAAAAAAAAGAAAAGAATTGTAGATAGGCCAATAGATATTACAATCCATTCATTTATCTGTTTATTTTTCCATGGTGAGAGACTGAAACAGCTGCCCCCAGGTTCAAATATATAATGGTGAAAAACAAACGGTTTATAGTTAGATTAGGACATGTTAGGAGCATTCATTAATATGCATTCAATACATTTGAGAGGTAAATCGGCATAGTGGCACCTACAAATCAAGTTTGCAACACGATAAATTAAAACATGGTCATGAAGAGCACAGGGGCTCTATCTATCTAAAGGAGGTACGGACCCCTCCCATAGTACGATACGATGCAACTAAAAAACATAAGCATCAGCGGCTAGTGGTTTCCCATTGGGATTTCCGGCCCTCCTGGTCTTCACCTAATTGTGGAAGAGGGGAGTTTAGTATCAACTCTCTCTCTCGCGCCTTTCTTCAGCTTGTTCCTGTTCGTCTATTCGGGACGGGGCAGGCAGCCCACATACATGAAGAGAAGAAGAGGGGGGTTCCTTGTCTGTCGGTCGAAGAAGGCCACATGAACAAGTTACAATGACGTGAAGCAACTAAGCTTGCACAAAATTGGTTATGAAACTACTTCATTACAAACCAGCAATGTTATTTTCTTATTTTAAACTTCCAACAGTATCAATTTTAGATTTAGTATTTATGAATGTGTGTTTACTCGTTTCCTTTTTCTTGATAAGCTCACAAACATAAAAGCATAACAAATTCATGGCAGATTTTAGCTCTTCAGGAAGTACATATTGAAGAACTCAGTAGATTTAGGACCATAAGAATGGGGCACATTCAAGTGGTGGGAACAATATTTTATGGATCTCATATGAGAGTTATCTTGGGGAACAAAATTGTTCTGTCAGATGATTGCAACATCCCATGCACCACAATCAGAATATAAAGAAAGTGGAAAGTCCAGCACAAATAAATCAGGTCGATTTTAGACCTCACATGGATAAACCCCCCCCCCCCCCCCCCTCCCCCAACAAAAAAAAAAAAAAAAATTCCTTGAATGCATTTAGAGTAATGCTGCTGGTAGAGTACCTTTGAGGCTAGCCAACAATACCTTAAAATATAAATACAAAGAGAATATATTCCACGAGAAAGAAAAGCCCTAGAATGAAGGGGCAGGCATAAGGTAATTAATTGCCACACAAACCTCATAAGTTACTGTTCCACCAGACGTTGCTGCCTGACGGAGTGTTACATTGGATATAGCGCCATTTGCCGAAAGAATGCAAACAGCCCGTGGACCATGATGAGAAAATGACATTATTTTTGAGGATACATCCTGAAATGTAAAAACCCAAAATTAAAAAACAAGTTAGTGACTTTAATCAAAATCAACCCAAATTTTTTTGCAGGGGAAAGTTACAGCATACATAACTATAAAAAACAAGTCGGCATTAGAAAGCATTAACCATATCTTCCCAATATAAACAAATGACAAATAAATATTGTCAATTACAGGCTACTACTATGAAAACATATTGAGACTTATCGAATTAGCATTCCTAAGGAAAAGTTCAATTGGGGACCCTTCATTAGGAGATGGACCCTCCAACATTTGACCAACATTCTTCGCTACATCTAGAGATACATTACATGCATACACCATTTTAACCACTCTTAAAGGCAAAAAGAATGAAAGGAATATCTTATTCAATGGGACAATTTATATTCCTAAGCCAAACTCAATTCCTAACCCTGGTAGTCTTCCATGGATAGCATTGACATGGAGTTTACATTACTCCTCTCACACACAAGCAGGTTATTATCGCATGTTCATGCAAAGTTGTGTGCCTTGCTTTGATGAGTGACCTTCTCCAAAGATCTCCATGTCATTTGGGTCAACCTAGAATGTAGGTCCATTAAAAAAATGACTTAACCCCATTCTCCAACCGAACCTCGTGACCTAAACTGTGGACATATACCAGCACCATTAAAGAATCATTTTTTTCATAAAAAAAAACAAGCTTTCTAGAGAAAGGATTCCAGGTGACCATTCACACCTTCATCCCAATGAGCGGTAACGACTCCAATCCCAAGTATCAAATTTCACATTGAAAATCACGTAGTTAAGAACATGATAATTTCACTAGAGAACGATCACTTAGATGACAGATTGTTCATTAATAGCTGAATTTTTAAGCAATAGTTTCAATCTAAAAAATGTTAATCATATGCAATGAATACCAATTAAGTCCCAGATAAAAGAACATGCACGATGAAGGTTCTAAAAGAAGTGAGTAAGACACAAAAGAACATTGATTGAGCTAGTGAGAGTGGAGAAGAACACATTTACAACAATAGAAAACATGGTTTTAAACAGAATTGAGTAGAGGAATATAATTTGTTCAGATGACACAAACTTTTTGGGATAATGCTACAATGACGATGATTATATCCCACGTAGAACCTAATGAATCTTGAGACAAACAGCACACCAGAAGTTCCCATATTTGTTCATAAATAGAAAATTATTAACTTTTATTTATTTTACCATTTTCTTTTCAGTGTACAATATGATTACATGTATTTTGCATGTGAGGAATCTCTTTCCATATAATGAAGATCATAGTAAAAAAAAACTGTTTTTTTACAGTCTCGTTTAAAATGCATTCTGTACCTCTAAGGATTGAAAAAAAGGAAAGGGGGGGGGGGGGGGGGGGGGGGCTTGGCTTTTTATGTGTTGAACACTTTTTCACTTTATAAATGCATTTTTTTAGGTTTTAAACACGTTTTTTTAATTACTAATAACCTTTTTTTTAGGCCTATTGTCAATTTTATAGCCTTATGGTTGTTTGTGATTTTGTTCATAAATGTTATTTAATGTGGGATTTGATGATAATGTCTCGATGTTACAATTTTATTTTTTTTTCAACAGCGGGTTATTTTTCTCAAAAGCTATGTTGATGGTTAGACTTTTTTTAGCATCATAAAATATATAATTATGTGAGGAAACATGTTATCATGCATAGATATTCAATAGTATTTTTTTTTTGTCAAAAATAGATTGAAAACTTAGAATAAATGTCTAATATTATATATATATATATATATATATATTTTATAATTTTTCATAATTTTTAATATATAGTTTTTATATTTATCATTTTTCTGTTTTGTTCTTATTACATCCCCCTTTTTTTCTGAAGTTTTCCCTTGCTGTTTTAAACCCGTATTCTGACTTGGTGACTGATGAAAATAGGCAAAATCAACTAATGATGATTTGCCTCCCCAGTGCAAAGAATTGAAATAATTTTGCCTTAAAATGGACTTATGGAGATTGTTTTGATCATAGTTGCATTTTCTAAGAAAGAGCATAAGCATACGAATCTCCTCCTTTATGAGATACTCGCACCTACTTTCTTTCATCAATTATTTTCCTAGGATTAATAAATATTTGACCTTGGAATTCATCTTTCTGGATGGAAAATATAGTTTACAGTAGAGTAAAATAGAGATATGGGATTCATGTTGCCAACTACACTAATTGAGGATAAGGGGAAACAATAATGGTAATGAGATTCATCCTTCAGCTTCTTTTCATCATTTCTTCCCTTCCATTAATACAACACATTAGCTTCCAGATCCTGAGGTAAACTTCTCTACAGGAAGAAACAGATGATTAATAAATATGACTAAAGTTCTAACTTCATCTTCAAAACCCTATAATAGGGGTGTTACCATCTAAGCAACCAAATCTTTTTCCATTTTTCTTTTTTTTACTTTACCAATCTGTAACTTTTCATCTTAAGTTATACACTTTAACTTAAACCTTCACTAAACACTTTCATTTCTTTATTCTAGTTTTTTTTTAGTATAGAGTCTGGTCTGTATCTCATTATTAGATTACTCTTCAGCCAGAAGAAAAAAATGGAAAATGCTTATGGTCCTCCATGCACAGATAAAGATATATAAACGCATATACTATATGAAAAAAATAGCACCTACGAATAACACACACTGATTTTAAATAGAAAGTCAGTCATTACAATACCACCTCAATGTTTCTATGGATAAAAAATCCACCACTAGAAAAACATTTTATAAAGGCATATCTTTTTGGGAGATTATTTGGTGGTATCCTATTAATTAATCATTGGAGCTACAAAAGGAATATTTAACATAAAAAGAGCACAAAATGGAAGGAGTCAGGATGTGGGTGTAAGAGAAGGTCAGGAAATGAAAGGCTATCAAGTAAAGTTAAAACTTATGTACATATACGGAGAAAAGAAATATCTCATACAATCATCCCACATGTAATTAGTAATACATGCAGAATGATTTTATGAGATATCCATTTCTCCATGTAGATTTAAGTTGACTTCAAGACTTTCTGGATTGTTAATTTTCCAGACCTTCTCTTTTACGCATAACATTTGAGATATGGCATAGAGAGGATGACAATAATGCCAACAAGAGGATGACGACAATCCCAACAAGAGACTGTAGCTCTATCAGTTGACCTAATTGGGTCTTCCTTGGGGTTGCTGCTTTTGTTTGTGTCTGCACATCATGTGGTAATCTCGACCATTGTAGCTTTAGTAAAAATCCTGTTCTTATTAAAAATAAACAAAAATAAAGAGTATAAGCATGTCCAACTAGTTCCTTTATACTTAACGGAAGAAAAAAAAAACTAGTTCCTTTACAATAGAACCTTGCAACAAATATCTGGATTATAATGCCATAAAAGCAACTACTGAGCATCATCGCCATAAAGTTTTAAAAAAAAAATCATGCTTAAATGCATGAAAAAGCATATTTTTTTTTAGTAAGCCAGCATAGAAGACATTTAAGGACGGGGGTAAAAAGAAAATAAAAAAGGCACACCTCCCCTGCTTTAACTGTGATGACATGTGGGGTAAATCCAATCCCTGGTGATCCTGCAAGCCAACACCTCGATAAATTACTTGAAAAAAGAATCTGCAAATAAACTAATGAAAAAAGAATCGGCATAGCAGATGCAATACATGGGTTAATAGTTATGCTTAGCAGATATAGATATATACATGTAGTTCAATAGAGAAATGAAAAGAAAAGAAACCCAAATCTAATGCATAAGTACATACTATTTGCATCAAAAGATTTTATATTCTATTTTTAACAATTTAAATAACTGCTAAACGGGTACTCTCAAAATTAAATCAACAAATTCAAAAAGATATAAATATATAAAAGCCTTGACTTTAAAAATCTAGAGTATCTATTAAACCTTACACAACTAAGCCTGTTTTTTTTGGGGGGTTTTTTAATTCAAGTGAGTTTTACGAGATTTTAGAAATTGGCCTCTAAATGATTAAAAGAATAAATCAATAATTTAGCCACAACTCTTAAGCCCGTAGTTTATCATTCTGTAATAAGAAAAATCAAATGAAGACAAATCCCAACAAAGAACCAGTCAATTCTATTTTACACAGTTAATTATCAATATCTCTGACCACAATATAACATAATCGGTCATTAAATATCATTACCATACTTATCTATTTCATAACAAAAATGAACATAAGAAATCAAATTTTCCAACAAAAAGAGATCTATCCAAAAAATAAAAAAAGAGAATTAAAATAAAAACTACAATATTACACACAAGTACCTTCCCATCAGTTGAAATACACATTACTGTTTAAATTACAACAAGAGTATACCACAATAGTTCAACAACCCAACAGTGCCAATGAACCATAATAACTGACAAGGGTACATAGGTAATTTCCAGATACTATTTGTGGATCAGATCCAACAGATTCTAAGTTATAGCAAAGCCAAATATCAGACCTTCCCCTTTCACAGACGCATCTACCCATCTCTCCCCTATTTATCAACCCCATTTTCAATCACAACCCAAATTAATACCCCCACCCCCAAAGCTACCACCACACAACACACACAACATCTATCAATATTTCAAAATAAACCAACACAGACCATCCAAGCATTAAAAACACGAGAGAGAACTGTTGCATGAGAATATAACAAAACAATTAAACAACAGTAACAAAAGAAGAAATGAAGGAATCAATTACCCAAAGCAGACAATTGATGCTTCTTGCCCGAACCTGGGGGCCGACCCCTAGCCTTCTTATTCGAAGAAGGTGATGCAGCTGAAGGAGGAGAGAACGCACTCGGAGGAGGAGCAGCGGGTGCTGCAGGTGTCAATGCGAGCGCCATGGCGCCATCAGGCCCATACTTCCTCGGCCTCCCTCGCTTCCGTTTCATGGGCTCACCCATGTTCATATTAAGAGCATGTTGGGCAATGTTACCAGTTGAGCTATCACCACCACTGACTCCACCTCCAGCTTGGTAAGTTGGAGAGCTCGCCATGACCGGCTTGTAAACTGCAGTCCCATCAGAACTGAAAGCTAATCTCATGTTTGGTGTTCCCGAAGATTGAGTGTGGATAGGGTTTTTCTGAAGACCAACACTGAATGATTCCCTACCCGACATGATTCCTGTCTCAGATCCAGACATCATACATGGAGTACCAATCCCTAAATACCATTAACGAACCTATAAAACTTTGGATTCAAAGAGAACTACAGCCAGTACAAAACTTTAACTTCGAAAACCCTAGAGAACACTAAAATCAACTGGAGAGAACTCAAAAGGTCTGAACTTTGAGACTCGCGAATAAGATTTAGACCTACAAATCTATCACTTCTACTCAAATTATACCAAGATTAAGTATAGAAGAACAAATCTCCAACTAAAACCTGAAGAACGAGAAGCTGATGCAAACCCTAATTTTAACAGGAAAATTCCCAAATTTCTCAAATCCACGCCGAGATCCTGCAAAAAGTACAAATAAAATTCAAATCTTCATAACCGAATCCTTCTCTCTCCTTCAGGATTTTTCCAAAATTCTCTATTTTTTCGATTTTTACCGCATTAAAAAAAATTCCAAAATATCATCCGAAAAATTAGGGAAATCGGAGAAATTAGAAAATCAAATAGAAAACCTCATATTCTTACCCGTAAAAAAAACCAAAAAACAAAAACTCTATTAGCTGAGATATGAACCCTAAGATCACAGCAAGAGAAGAGAATATTTTTAGAGATTGAAAGAGAAAACAAAGAAGAGGGTTTCAAAACTCTCAGAGAAATGTGTGAATTGTTCGAAGCATTTCGTCGTATTTTAATTTTTTTTTTTAATTTATTTTCATCTTTTATTTCATGTCTTTCCCTTTGTTTGTAGGCTTTATTAAAAAAGCAGGTAAAGCAGGCCGAAATTGCTTTCGTACAAAAAAATAAATAAATAAATAAATACATAAAATAAATAATTGCATTAACTCCAGCAACCAAACTACGACTTTCTTTTATAATAATCCAAAATCTCTTTTTTATAAAGCTTTCCACTTCAATTAAATTAACGCGTTTTTTCTTTTAAATTTATTGTTTTTTTTTTATTTTAACAATTGCTTTAAATTACCCAATCTTTTATCATAAAACCCATCATGAAAATTTTAAATTGGATGTATTGGGGTGAGTATAATCACTCATTGATTCTTATCACCACACCTCATTCTACGAAATTCAATACTCCGTTGATGTGGCGATGCAGTGAATCGTATATATTTTTTTATACTTATATCTCTAGAAAATAAATCTATGATTATTTGTGCATTAAGACATCAACATAATGTCAAATGAAGTCAGTGTAGCATAACTCTTTTTTTAAGTGGAGAGTAGGGTACATAGATTATGATCCACCAATATTCTGATTTGATTTTAGTTATTTAAAGTTTTATAATTAAAAATGAGTTAAAATGTCAACAAAAATCTAGGCTGAGTTGAAAAATGAATGGAATGATACTACCTTACAAAGAAAACTATAAAAATTTAATGACAAAAAAGATTAATCATCTTATCATTCAATTTTCTCTCCACCTAATAAATTGGGTAATTTTTTTAAGAGTAATGTTGGAATGACTTCGCAGAACACTACGACACTGAGTTGGCGTGGAGTTGTGCTCAGAACCATAGATATTTTTTTCTCGAGTTGCGAGTGAAAAGCATATATGGTCTTGAGCATATAACCACATCAACTCAATCTCGATAACGATGTCCTATAAAATCACTTAAGGATTATTCTTTCTTTTTTTATAAATACACCTGGTGTCTGGCATTAATTACTCAACTTTGCATTAGTTTTTGTTGACAACAAATGTGAACTATAAAAGGGATCAGATCCTCTGTGGTACTATTTTTCTTTTAACTCTTTGTAATGATCTCTTAACATGTTAAAGAGAGTCACGTTTGAATATATATACAAAAAGAATGGGATTAATCCAAATCTTTGAAAATTGACGCCGACTGGACTTCCAATTTTAAGTAGTGTCATTTTTTTGTTTTTTCTATGTGGCACTCTATCAATTGTTCAAACGTGCTATAGAGAACTAAAAGAAAAAAAGTTCCACAGAGGACCCCTCCCATTCTTAAAGATAGGTGTGGCAACATAAATTCTCCATTTTATCATATGTTAAAGTTTATTGTTGCTTATAGCATGAGCATCCTCTTTAGGGTTAAGGGGTAAAAGAGGATAAAGTTTGCTAGGTATTATTAAAAAAGGGGGAGACGGGAAAAAATAATAAAAGGGGCAAAAGAGGAAAATTAGTAAAGTTAAAGAGATATTATTGAAAATGTGGTAAAAAAATGAAAAAATAATAAAATTTGAGTGATATTATTGAAGAAAAGGGGGGGAGGGAAGGAGGGAGGGGGGGGGGGTGGAGGGGAGGAGGAAAGGAAAGACAATAAAATTGAAGAGTGAAAAAGAAAGGAATTAAAGTGAGTATGTAAACCCCTCAAATTTATAACTGGATGAGAGGTCCCCTACAACATTATAGATGGATGCATATTACTACAAAAAAGATTTTAGTCATCACTTTCTTTTAAATAAACATAACATTTTCTAAAGTGTATTTTTCAAGGGTGTAGGGATCGCACAAAAAAATGGGGGCCGTTAAACATCGATTTACGTTTGATCTTTAAACATTAGTTTTAGAGAAATTTATGTCTAAAAACTGCATTTTACATGCACTTTTCCATCCAAAGCATAGACATCACTTTTTCTTATAACCATTTTGATAAGTGATGTCTTAAGTCTTTTTTCTAGTGGGCCTTTAAAATCATGTTTTATTAGATATATTTTTTCAGTCATTAGAATATTTAGTTATGCCATGTGGATAACAAATAAGCTATATCCTGTCATTAAAAAATAAAAAAAAACAAACAAACCAAATAAGCTATATTCTTATTATTGATAAAGGGAATCTCAGACGACTCTATCTGTATGTTCGAATCATTACCATTGATGTTTTTGATTTATTGATTGATAGATCACATTTAATTGCTTTAGGAAACAAAGTATACTTTGTTGGAATAGTTAATTGATAGATCACATTTAATGACATATAAATTTCTATATGAATGAAATATAGGGGAAATTGTGATAGCCAATATAAAAACCCAACATAAAAGCATAGAAATGAATGAAGGTTGTTCTATTAATTTTTATTCTTATGATTTGCATGTCAAAAGGATGATAAATATCATTAAGTGTCTTATCCGATAAATCAATGATTTTATTTTAATATAACCATAGGGATTATTGAGGGTGCCACGACCTCAATATTACTACCCAAATTATTATTACTTTGACACACTTTACGAACTTTCCATGGAAATTTGTGATCACGAGTTGATATTACTTTACCAATATTTTTCTATAACAATCTATTTTTTAAAATCCATTAGAGTGTGACTCATTAAAATAAAAAAAAATAATTTATGGTGCATCTATATTTTCCTTTGTCTTCTTTTTAAATTGTAGGTTTTGTATCTCTCTTTGTTTTCTCTTCGGCAATATATATATATAAGGGGTCAGGTTCAAGGGATGTATGAGAAAACATATGTAAAAACAATGTAACATTAATAAAATTTTAAAATATGGGTTAGAAGTTTCGGATCGAGCTGATTTTTTGTGAGGATGATCTCTATGATGGGAAGATCATCCGGAAAAAAAATTAGTCAAATCTGAAACTTCCCCCATTAAAAGTGATTTAGAATGTGGACCGTCGATTTTTTACCAATTTTTATCAATAATTTGTAAATCACTTTTGATGGATTTAGAAGTTTTTGATTGAGCTGATTTTTTGTGAGGATGATCTTCTTATCATAGTGACCATCATCGCAAAAAATCAGCTCAATCCAAAACCTCTAACCCATATTTTGAAAAATCATTGTTTTTCCATATGTTTTTACATATGGCCCTTGAACCGCCCCATATATATAGGTAAATGTTCAGCACCAAACATTTTGGCAAAACATTTTTCAAAACATGGGTTAGAAGTTTTGGAATGAACTGATTTTTAGTGAGGATGATCTCTACGGTGAGGAGATTATCATCACCAAAAATCAGCCCATTCCAAAACTTCTAACCTCATAAAAAATGATTTACAAAAAATGGACGGTCCACGATTTTTCAACTTGTAAACATGGAGCTAGAAGTTTTGCAATGGGTTGATTTTTGGTGAGGATGATCTCCTCACCGTAGAGATCATCCTTACCAAAAATCAGCCCATTCCAAAACTTCTAACCCATGTAGGACAAAAATGGTAGGTTAAAATGTTGGTCAAAATGTTTGGTGCTGAACGGGACCCATATATATATATAGGATCCATTGACTCTTAAGAATGACTCATGAAAAGAACACATGATTCTAACCCTTTAAATGCAAAGTCCAATGGTTAAGATTTATCATCGGGATAAGTATCTCTAAGATTTGTGTTATCAAGATACTTATAAATTTCAACCATTGGATTTGGTATTTAAAGGGTTGGGATCATGTGTTTCTTTCATGAGTCATTCTTAGGAATCGACGGATCTCAACCCATATATATATATATTTTATTTTATTTATTTATTTATTTGCTTATCTTGGGTATCTCCACCCTTCGGGTGAGACTAATCTGACGGTCACACATACTACCCCTTTGAAAAGTCCTACACGCAGCTGGTTAAGTCGAGGGTCAACAGATCCTAGAGGGTGGCTCCAAGGAATTCTTGGCAATATATTCACAATAAATAAGAGATTAGTGCATCTATCCTCTTATGTGCTTATCTCATGATTATTCAAAATCAAAGATGTCAAACTTGATGAGAATGTTGGAGTAGTAATATATGCTTTTGGTGTATATTATCATTACGAGTCATCAAATTATTTGACCTGTAATTAGAAAAATATTACCTTTAAATCAAATTCTCTCATTCTTATGTGTGCCCACTAGCACAACTTTATATCAATCAAGTTATCCAATTTGATGCCTTTTTGAACCATTTATTAGTGTTTCTCCAACACGAGGTAAAAAAAATAGACCCTAGTTGGTAAGAAAATTTTTGTGTATAATTAGGAAAAATATAATATGAATATATGTTAAAAAAAAAAAAGCTTAAGAAAATAAAGTAATTTTGAAAATATCTATTATAAAATATTATATCCAATAATTCATGTATAAATCAGAAATATTAAATTATTTATTCACCCAACTCACAAACTAATAAAATTTTCCAAATATATGTATTGGACAGACGCATTAGTTAATAAAAATCTAAGCAAAACTTATTAAAATATGACCTTTGTGTTGTGATTTCTATTCGAATCTTATTTTATTTTAAAAATTCTACTACTTTTCTGGCGTGGGATTATTATAATCCCGAAAATAAGTTAATATTTTACAACTTGTACATTTAAAAGTAAATATAATTAAGAGGAATCCTTTCCTTACTAAGATAGTAAGGAAAAAAGCGTTACTAAATCTCATCCAAAATTATTATTACGAATCTCGAGGTTTTTTAATGGTGGATGAGACTTAGTAAAACTTTTTTTTTCTCACTCCTATTAGTAAGGTTAGTCGGACTTTATAATTAATGGGTTTAGGACCACATTTTAAAGTAGGCAAAAAAATCAAGCATTTTTCAACAGAGAATCTTTATAGCAATGGAGAAAAAGACGAGACTCCACAGAGAAATAGACAGCTTTTTATTTTTATAATTTATTTTATTTATTTTTACAGCTGGAGAGAAATTAGTGTTTAAGTTATTTCTTTATTTAGAAAAGAAATAATTAAAATACTCAAAGCTTACCTTGACAGAGAAGACTACTACTAAGGAAATTCGACCAAACACTGTTGTTAGGTGTGAAAAGGTAACATTATAATACTATAATCCTGAGAAAGACATCGTCCCTAACATCTAAACCATTGGATGATTCCCAGATCCTTCGGTGGGTGTGTTAGAAAGAACATTTAACGGTACGGATCTTAGAGGAACAACTCAAAATGACATAGACACAGCTCGTGAATAAAGTGGGGGTAATTGAAAAGCCGATTACTGACTTCTAAGAAGAGGACAATTCACCTACTTGTCTTATCCTTTCTTCCAAAAATCATTTTTATATTTTTCAGGAAATTAGATTCCTCGAGATAAAATCCCATTCAAATGGGAATATAAAATGCTGACCATTGATAAACATGAAATTTTATTTTCCTCATGAATCATGGTTTCAACTCATTTTTTAAATATATTATCTTATATTTTCAAGGTTTGGTTTGCCCTTAAATAAATTGCAAGGTAAGGGTGTTAATGGGTATCCATTTAATCGAAAATCGAAAACCCTCCATTTTGATTCCCTTTTTATTAGAATCTATTAAAATCGAGTCTATAATAGAATCAAACCAATAGGAATCATAATCGTTAGGTTCTATCCAATGGGTACCTAAAATTGATTTATTTTGTCATATTATAGATAATTTAAGATGTTTTTTTATTTTAAAATAAATGCATATTATATAAAATTCTTGAATTTTTTATATAAATTATCGATCAAAGCTTAGAATGAGTTCACTTCAAAAAATTTATTACTTTTAACAATGATCAATTTTCTTTTTTGAAAATAAAAATCATTAATTATATCTTTAGTATAACAAATTATAACTAAGTCAATAATTCTGATGATAATATGTTAATTTTTGAAAGAAAAAAAGATTTATAATGATTTGGATACTTTTTTTCTCATTCGAATCTAGAGAAGTGGAATCGATGGGTATTCATGATTTTTTACGATTCTGATTACATTTATTTTATAACCGGACCCAAAATCGACAAAAAACCACAATCAAACTAAATGTAATGATTATAATTCTAATTCCTTAGGAATCAAACTGGAACCGACCCATTGACTTTGGAATGTAATTATCAACAAGTCAAGTTAAAATCTTAACGATTGAATGTTGGATGATAAATAAACATCATATTAATAAAATGAACACAGCAGATGTGAAAATGTAGATATAAATGAATTAAAATATTACAAAAGATGAAATTATAAATAAACATTCTGAGAAAATGTAGAAATACCTAACAGATAATATATTAAGAGAAAATTTATAAATAATTTGAAAATTTTCATTCAAGCAATAATACAACCCTAGTTAGAAAAATTATTCAAGTTGAAGGTCCAAAAAAGTAGGAAGAAAATGGATGAAGATAATAAGAAACAGAAAGGAACTCTCACTTTCAAACACTTGTCTTGGTTCTTGACCAACAATGGAAAGAACAATTGAGCTTAGGTCAACTAGAGTGAGTGTCAAAGTAATGGTAAATTGAGCTACAGAGAGATAGAGAGTCTGCCATATTAATGTCGTTTCATTACTTTTTTCTAACATAAAGTCTGGTTTCAACTTGAATTTTTTCGTTGGAACAATCTAATAATAATTTTTATTTAATTTTTCACCATATTTTCCATACAAATGCTGTCACCATCCTACAAAGATGAGTCAATTTGACCAGGGACTTAAAAATCCTCAGTAATTTTGCCAAACATGAATTTTATTCATAATTTAAAAGAAAAAAAAAAAACCAACAATAAGAATTCATCTACAAAGCCGATTATTGATGTAAAGATCCAAGCAAGGAATTAATATTTTAAAAACCTAAACACGTGATTTTAAAAAAAATTATCAAAAAGGTAAGATTGTCACCACAGCCTCATTCAATTTGGTTGGACAAATTTCACTATGTCTCGTGACTAATATCACGTATAAAACGTATCTCAAGGATTGTTTTTTATCTTTATTGTCTTTATTCCCCGTCTTACTAATGATATCCCTCTAACTCTTTTCCCCTTCATTCCAAGAAAATTCCTTCAAGTTAAATCCATTTTCCAACCATACTCTTTCAATTTTATCGTCTTTAATCTTCTCCCCTATTTTAATAATAACCCACCAACATTTTCATCTTTCCTCATTTACCCCTTTAACCCCACAAAGATACTTGTGTTGTCATGAGCAAACTCTAGTATATACACAGGATCAGGTTCGATAGCCAACGTTAGGGAACCAACACATTTGTCCTATATGATTTAAAAGTTATAGGCTTTCTTGAGAGGTATAGTTGTGAGACACAAACCTTTGTGTAGGTCCCATTTTAATCACTTTATTGTATTTTTTCTTTATCCTCTTAACTTTATTTTCATTTATCTAACTTTATTAGATTTCTTTTTTTACCTTTTAATTTATTTTATTATTTTTCATTTTTTTACCTCTTTAATTTAAAAACCCACTTTATTGTTTTTTTTTTTTTATCTTTTACCTTTTTAACCTTAAAAAAAATTTAATAATACCCTAAACCCAATTAGACATGACCAAAATCTACTAATTTTGTGTTGATTTTGAGTTGTATTCACGACATGTATTGAAATTACCACTACATATTCCAACATTTTTTTTCTTTTGCTTTTACCCCCTTAACTCAAGAAAAGATACCCATGTCGTAGGCACAAGTAAACTCTAGTGTATATATATATATATATATATATATATATATACGGGAAGGGTCCCGTTCAGCACCCTAAGTTTTACCACACACTTTAACAAACGCGTTTTGTCCTATATGGGTTAGAAGTTTCGGAATGGGCTGATTTTTGGTGAGGATGATCTCTATGGTGAGGAGATCATCCTCACCAAAAATCAGCTCATTCCAAAACTTCTAACCCATCAAAAATGATTTACAAAAAATGGACGGTCCACGATTTTTCAACTTGTAAACATGGGGCTAAACATTTCGGAATGGGCTGATTTTTGGGGAGGATGATCTTCTAATCATAGAGATCATCCTCACCAAAAATCAGCCCATTCCAAAACTTCTAACCCATGTAAGACAAAAAACGTTTGTTAAAGTGTGTGGTAAAACTTAGGGTGCTGAACATTTCCCATACGGGAAATGTTCAGCAACAAACATTTTGGCAAAACATTTTTCAAAACATGGGTTAGAGGTTTTGGAATGGGCTGATTTTTGGTGAGAATGATTTCTACAATGAGGAAATCATCATCACCAAAAATCAGCCCATTCCAAAACTTCTAACCCATCAAAAATGATTTACAAAAAATGGACGGTTCACGATTTTTCAACTTGTAAACATGGGACTAGAAGTTTTGGAATGGGCTGATTTTTGGTGAGGATGATCTCCTCACCGTAGACATCATCCTCACCAAAAATCAGCCCATTTCAAAACCTCTAACCCATGTTTTGCCAAAATATTTGTCAAAATGTTTGTTGCTGAACGGGACCATATATATAGTTAGGATCCCTTAACTCTTAAGAATGACTAATGAAAAAAAACACATGATCCCAATCCTTTTAATACAAAATCCAATGGTTAAGATTTATACTCAAAATAAATATTTCTAAGATTTGTATTATAAAGATACTCATAAATCACAATCATTGGATTTTGTGTTTAAAGAACTTTTTTTTTTTTCATTTTTAGGAGTCAATGAATCCCAACCCATATATATGAGTATTGCTAATTTTCAAGACCTCACAAGAACATTAAAATTCTTTGCCACATTCAAGTTCTATTAATACCTTAGAATAATTTTTTTAATGAAAAACCATTGATATGTTAGTCTTCATGCCACGCAGGTAAATATAATAGATCTAGTGTCCAACGCAGGCAGTAAACAATTTTCCTTATTATAAATGTAACATATCTTATGAACAAATTTAGAAAAATGATATATATGAGGATTGCTAACTTTCAACATTTTCCGCCATATTCAATTTTCAATAGTGTTTTAAAACATGTTTTTTAATGAAAAAAACAATGATATATTAGTCTTCATGCTACGTAGGTAAATATAACAGATCCAATGTCTAAGGCATTTTCCTTATTGTAAATATTATAAATGTATAGAAATATTATTGGCATTGATTGTAATAATAATAATAATAATATTAAAATGCCCTTCGCATTTATAACCCAAAAGACCACATATATCAGGTAACATAAAAGATAAACATAAAAGTCCTTTACCCAAAAAGACAAACTGAATAGTGGTATATACACACTTTTTTCATAAATTACCCTCAATTATTTTGATAGAAAAATAGTTTTGAATCTGGCTGGTCGGACCAAAACAGAATAATAATATATATAAAAAAAAAGGAAATACACCAAAAGAATGGCCTCTTCCAGGGAAAAGTAGGGTGGGAAGAGGGGGTTAGATGGAGGTTGAGAGAGAGAAAGTTGATGTAAGAGAGGTGATGGTGGGCGGAGATTTCAGCAAGAACTCTTCTTAGATTTCAATTAAGGGTTGAGATCTTCCTGGAAGTTCAGCAAGTTTGTATTCAAGGGAGATAAAATAAAATCATTTGAGTTTTTAAATCACTCAATAGTGTCAGCAAACATTTTGCACCGAAATCCATTTCCAAAGGAAATGATTTTCCCAAGAAAGCAATTTTCAAAGCAATCATATAATACACACCCTTATGACAATTGAAAGGAATCGTACAGATAGCCTAAAATGTAGAAAACACTATTTTTGCCTCAACCTAGCTAGAAAATGTAGCTATCTTGACTAGACAATGAGCCCTGTACCCCAAACCAAACCATTGAATTGTGTTCAGAATATCATTTTTCCATATAAATTTAAAAGAGAATCCAGGATAAACGCTCAAAGAAATGCAAGACCTATGTTGTATGTTTTAGTTTCAGAAAGAAAAGAAAATAGAAAACTAAAAAGAATATTTACAAAAATTGCTAAACTAGGATGAGTATGAAATGAAAACATTCAATTTTACAAAATCATCGACATAAAGGAGATATCTGCAGAGAAAATGGGAAACAAAAAGATTACTGTATTCTGTCAGACCATATGTCATCTCCTTGCAGGCCCCCTTCTAAGTCGTTTTAATTTCGGTTGGACCTCCTCCTCCACCGTTTGACTTGAACCTTCGCTATCACCTAAATAAATTATCATAAATAAATAAAAAAAATTAGAAAGTTAAAAAGCATTAAAATGAGACCAGATCAAATGGTTTCGCATATAACAATGGGCAAGCATCCCTCAATCAACAAAAACAACACCCCATTTTGGTCTCACTTGCAATAACAAGGTTTAAAGACCATTTATAGCAGGATTTGACGCATAAGAAAATCAGAAATATTTGACAACAGAATGCATCATCATATGGGAGTTACAAGGGTAAGCAAAACAATTACACAAAGTGGCCAATCGAGAGGGTCCAAATCAAGATTGGTCGTCAGGATTGCTGCATCAACCTCCACCTCCATGTGCAAGAAAACCAGTAAGTATATTTGTAAAAACTTCAATAGAATAAAACCATAATATTTGATGACTCACTTTTGCATGATGTGAATACATTCACATTTAACTTGCTTCTCACATACATTGAATTTATGTGTACTATTGGGGTGATATGATACTTTTTAAATGCAATATTGATATGAGAGTGCCAGAAGAGATCCCTTATTACCAGGCCATTGTAATGTGCTACAATAATCTCTAACCATCGATTTATTGCTGAATTAAGTTAGTTCTCCTTGGTGCCAGAACCATTCAGAGTTTCACAAGACAAATTCCCTAAAAATATGCTCAAAGTATTTCTCCTAACAGAGATTGTTAGGAGAGTGTGGCTCAGATATGAAATAATGTTCTTCACCAAAAGTTGTTATCAAAACAGACAACTATGATTAAAATCGGGGAAAAAAAGTACTTGTGACCATGGATTGCAACTTTTCTACATTCTCACTACCCAGAGGATGTTTTAGTAAGTCCTGATGACACAATAGGTCCCACAAACAGTCACCTCAAGATTCAAAAGGACCAAATACGACCGCAAACAAAAGTTCTATAAATTTTCAAAATAACATGGTTATTACAACAGAACGTGTTAGCAGATCCAAAGGAGCACACAAGGGAAAGTGTGATCCCAAGGGATTTATGATGCCCCTAAATGCTCAATGTGTCCCTTCAATATTCAATTTCAAGACTTTAAATCTTTGAGGATTTACAATCCAACAATAAAGACAATTAGAAAGTAGGCACTTGCTAGTCCTAAAGAATCCACTAAGACTTATTTTTGTAGTCCTGCCATTTGGTACCGTTTACATGACAAGTATACTGAAGGTCATAGACAGTCAAAATATCATTCCATTTGGAACAAAAGTCAGCTTCTGAATCCAAGGATCCGTTTGTAGTTTTCTAAGATAAATTTTTAACTTGACCATGCATTAGTAATTTAGTAAAAGGTTTAGTAATAAAGGCTATAATGAAAGAGTGACATATGATGGCTTACCTTCCAATTTCTGTTTGGCACTGACTTTTTTAGTTGCTTCACTGCGAAGAACAATCTTCTGTTTGGGAACATATTCAGATTGCTCTGCACCCACTGTGACAGCTTTAACTTTCATTGAACAATGGAAACTAACAATAGTCATAAACACAAAAGAAGGAGCGAGTTTTGGCATACCTTCCAATTTGTGCTTGGTATTGACTTTCTTTGCACCTTCTGAGGAAAATGCAAGCTTCTGTGTGGGATCACATCCAGATCGCTTTGCAGCCACTGTGATTACACCACGCTCAACTTCTAGTTCAGGAGTCTCACATTTTCCATTGAAAGGCGGCATATAACAGAACCTAGCAAAAAAGAATACGGTAAACTATCACCATAGTAGTCACACTAAAATGTAACCATTTTAGATGAATTTTACAGTTTTATTATGTTACTTGGCAAGAGATACAAGTTTCAAGAGTCAGATGGTTCCATTTTCTACTCTTGTTTTAAAGGTCCATACATTATTTCATGCATTCTAGAATGTATACTGAGATTTTATCTCCATCTCAGGTATGTAAATCATTTCTCAAGTTCTACTAAGAACAAAACGCCAAGCTCCAGTCTTTGTAACACGTACGTGGGAAAAAGAATCATGGGTTTAGCATTTAATCCTAAATGTGAAGGGTTTGACACGAGTATGATGCTCATATTGAAGTGTAGGGTAACCTGGGTTGATTCACCATGAGCACTAAAATAAAATTTGAAATCTAAAGCAATATTAAGGATAAATATAAGACGGAGTCACTGTATATTTGAAAAGTTGTAAACAACAATGGAGTCTTTATAGACGGAAGGTTGAAAAATGTGGCTAAATGATACATACCACCAATGCCAATATTATTAGGTCAATGCAAGTGATAAGTGTTCACTTATTGTGCCATCCAAAAGCTTATAACATGTGCATGAGACTAGAACATGTAATATAATTGTACAAAAGTACAAACCAACAAATTGTTTATTATTATGGTGTCCTTGAGTGTGTTCAAACCATCTCAAACATCTTTCCCTTATTTTATATTGAATTGATGCTATTCATCAATTACAACAAATATTCTCTAAACCTCTTGCTCCTATGAATATGTAATGTAAATAATATATTGCTCCCTCCTTCCTTCTCTCTTTATTCCTTTGAGAAAAACCACCCAACCTGATCCAAGGTTTGGGCTGAGTGTTGTGAAGCTTGGGTTGGAATCAGCTTCAACACCACATGTTGGGCTGGGTTGGGGTTGAGTAAATTGAGGCTCATCCTAGACTTGAGATAGTCCTTCGTTTGACCCAACCCACACCAGTTGTTAAGCTAAGGATAATTATAAGAATATCTAAACTAATAGGAAGTCCTAAATCGCTTTTGCATACACATCCAATGGATAATATATGCGAAGATGACAAATATTTAAAACTGACACGAACTTGTTACATAGATTGGAACTTGTCAAGGCATCACAAACCATTTCAAGATCTTTAAGTGTTCTCCAAATATGGAGAGTTCATTTACCAAGCATAATCAAAGCTAAGACCTTCACATAGCCACAAAATCCATAGGAGCAAACACATGGATATTTGGGGGGAAATAGATGCCAAAAGTAATAACAAATTGGGCAATACAAAATACATATTACAATTGAGTTTTCACATAAATTTCTACTGATAAAAAGGGTGAGATCAAGATGGATACCATTCTTGGGGTAATGTGCTGCTGTCGAAGCCTGAGCTCAGAATCCTCCATTTACGACATTTATCACACTGCACCCAGTCATGATCTGGCTTGTAGCGTGCATTACTCCTTTTCTAGAGCAACAAAAGTTAGAACTTAGGACAAACACAATTCTGAATCATAGAAAAAGCTAGTTATTATTATCTGCCATTGCAGAAACATATCCTAGACAGAAGTAGGTATGGATTTATGGAAATGCATGAGTAGTTTGGATGAAATGTATATTTATTAAACAATAGCCCTTCCCATTCTTTAGGTATCATATATTTGGGCATTTCAAATGAATATTTATTATAAATAATACATAGCTGTTACCAAATACAAAATTTTTGGAAAGTGTGTAAGTTGGGACATAGAAGTAACACTCCAAGACGATGAATGATAGCAAATATAAGTAGGAGAGGATTTCTCACACAATACAGGACAAGTTGGAATGCTAGAAAGGAAGAAACAGAAAATAAGCGCACTTGAGGAATCTCAAAGAATGAAGGTAAAATAAAAGCAGCTGGTTAAGATGAACTGAGCAAATACAACAAATAGAAATAATAGCACCAGTGAAAATAAAGTGTCACAGTTTGTTGAAGCCTAAAAATATAAAGAAGGTTGAAAATCATATGGATCGAACGGTGACAAAATAATTGTTGCTTAAGATATAATTTTGAACTGTGGAATATGGCTTGTAAATAGGGCAGCAACCTAGGCAGA
Organism: Akebia trifoliata; assembly: GCF_017979445.1. NCBI lineage: Eukaryota > Viridiplantae > Streptophyta > Magnoliopsida > Ranunculales > Lardizabalaceae > Akebia > Akebia trifoliata. The sequence goes on from NC_141377.1 coordinate 50,515,604, forward strand.
TTGGGCAGGCTGGATGGGTTAGAGGGTAAACCTGGAGTCAACTCACATGGAAGATCCTTCAACCTGAGCATGAGCCTAAGCTCATTAACCCAAGCTCAAACCGAGCTTGAGCTTCTAAACTCAGGTAAGCTTGAGTTAGGTAGTTTTGGGTGTGTTGGGCTAGTTAAACATGCCTGATTTTGTTTTGATTAGGAAATAAATTTTATAATTATTATAAATAAAAAAATTATATTCTAAACAAAAAATAATTAATATTTTTTACAAATAAATAAAAATATTTAAATCTTATTATATAGAGTTGGGATCACGTTGACATGGGTTGCTTGAGCCCCGGATTGAGCTCAGACCAGCCCACGCAAGCTGCAGCCCTACTTGTAAAGGGTGAATGATGAACACATCTTTTATGAGTTGTAAGGTATGGGTCGTAGCTAAAAACTTGACTTTCTAGAATTGCATATCCGACACCCTGCAAATGTGCAATTAAGTATCCAAGTATCACTTAGTTTGTAAAGATCTAGGGTTATTTGTGAGAGAAGTGAAAGGAAGGAAAAATACAAAGAGGAGGAGAAGAAGAATAGAAAGAAAGAAAAAAAAAAAAAATGAATTGAGAACTCTCATTCAATTCCCTCTCTCGCTGTTTTATTATAAAGTAATGGGATGAATACTAATTCCCACCATTCGATTCGGTTCACACGGCCATTTGTCCTTTCACTTATGGACCTATGACTGCTCAGAAGAGAAAGCAGCCCAGAAGACAAGGAAAAAAGAAACGTAACGTTGCTTTGCAAGGGGGGTGATCGTGTACTGTACTCAATGCCCCGTTTGTTGTTTGGAATTATCATTGGAGACATTTATCAATATTGGACCTTGCCTCTAAGGAAACCAAAATAATACAAAAATATGACTAAATTAACCCAGAGAGTAGCATTAACAACACTCCCCTACATGAATAGATACCACACATCCCAACTTGCTTAAAATACATCTAAAAGAGATCCAGAGATTGTTTTCATCAAGGTGTCAACAAGTTGGTCCCCAGATTTCACAAATGGGGTGCACACTTGTCAAGAATTTAACTTTTCATTTTTTTTTTACTCCTACATGTTGCACCATGTCATGCTACATTGAATTGGGAGCAATGCTAATGGCAGTCTATTAAGACAATACAAACTCATAGAACCATGACAGGAGTTCCCAACTTTTTAAATAACGTTTTCAAACGCAAAAGCTCACATATTGATCTAAACACAGCTTTTGTTGGATCAAGCAAAAACAAATCACTTCATATTTTGCCATGTCACTAGACTACCCGAACAAATGAAGAACATTCTGGCGTACATTGTTCGTCAGTCATAGAACCCGCCCAATCCACTTCAATATAGACCTATACTAGTATGTGACCATGAGAACAAAACAAAAGACATTCTATAGGGGCTAATACACTGCATACGTTACACTAGGTCGAGTAAGAGAGATAAATAAGACGACAAACAAGTATCTGATAACGAATAGTATCAGTTAACAGGTGTCCACCATCATCCCCAAGCTTGTGATTATACTTAATGGGTGTGTACATGGGCTTACAACCAAATATACATGTCTCCTCTAGAACACCAGGAACCTACTTCAACAAAGAGATAAAGATCCTTTTTTTTATCAAGCCACCTTGATGCCAAGAAAATCCCTGAAGTGCCCAAGAGCCTTGAATTCATTCAAACTCAATTGCAAGCAGATGTTTTAGCCATGTCATCTCCTCATGGTCAGTTCCAATCATTACAATGCCATACATATATACAATGAGAGCAATAACTTTCCTTTGATTGCGTTTAATGAATAAAGTGCGAGTAACTTTACTCTAGTTATATCCATATTTTTTCCCATAGCTCAACTAAATCATTCAAACAAAGCTTGCAAGGACAAGTTCAACCCATAAAAATCTTTCTTCAATTTAAAAAGTTTTCTTTTAGATGATGAGAATTCCACACAAAGGGCATACTCATGTCATTCTCCTCCTATAAGTTGCCATGAAGAAAGGCATTCCACGCATCAAACTATTGAAGAGCCCAATTTTGCTCCTTGGCAACAAGTTTGACTTTGCACCTTTTACATTTCTCTACTAAACCATTTGACTTACTTCACAATGAACACCCATTTAGAAAGTAGTCAAAGTTTGTGTGAAGATGACTATAAACTAAATGAGACAACATTGGAAAGAGGGTGTTGAATACAATTTCTCACTCCCTTTCTAACAAAAATGTAAAGATAATAATCATCAACCAGAGAAGTAAAAGGAATATTCCCGAGTCAAATGGATTCAAAAGAGATCTTTTGGAGAAGTACATGACCCTGGCTTATAGTGTCTCTTTCCCAAGAATGAAGTGGTTGAATCCAACAAGAGGGATAATTAATTTTAGAGATGTCAATCAAAGAAGGAAAATGAAATGCAAACACAAAACTAAAGTGAAGAAAAGTAATGATAAAAAGGGAAATGACAATACCCAAGGGAATTGGAAGATATGATATAAGAGAGAGAGAGAGAGAGAGTAACAAATAAAAATTGCCTCTAGAAAGAAAAGGACTGTTGAAAATTATGCTAAAAGTTGTGACGTAGTGGTATTAAGCTGCTTATGTCTTGACTTTCTAAGGTTGTGCATCCAACAACTTGCATAATAGCAATTAAGTACCCAGGTATAGATGTATGAAGGTGTAATTTTAGATTTTCTTCTATCTTCGTAGATTATTGTTTGACAAAACACAATATTTGCATAAAAACAATTTGCAAAGATGATGTTCAAATTGGAAAGAAAATAAGTTTTATGCAATAACAAGGAATGAAGTGAAAGGACTACCAATTCAAGTGAGTCAAAATTTTGATCCCAATATTCATCTACTCTGTGACCTAGCCACTCTTCCAGCTTGGCATATGCTTCACAGTCCTGAAATCCTTGCTTGTGGTTAACAACCCACACCTCTTTACCATTATTCTGAATCAAGATAAAAGAAAAGCAAAGCTTTAGTATGATAAAATTAATTTAACAAAAAAATTTAAACCTCGGCCCAAAGGGAAAAAAATTTAAGCTCAAAGGGAAAAAAATGCCAAAAATTGTCATACACAAGCATTCTTACCATGACATTTGTGACATCTATAACTCCAATTACCCCTCGGCCCAAGTCTGGATTATGGACCATACTACCAACTCTCTTGTAAGCCTGTAAAGGGAGGGAGAAAAGACGTCAAGAACCATGGCAATGTCATAAATAAAAATAATAATGCATCAAAAGTAAATATCAGATGCACAGACAAGAAAAGGAAAACTTGGGAACAAGCTTTCATGATAAATTTATGCTTCCAACGTAGAGAAGTCAGCATGGCATCCATTCTATGCCAAAAGTGTTGCTTCAAACAATCTGATGATCATTATACAAGTAAGTCGTCATCGAAGCATTATTCTAAAGGGTAAGCTATAGCATACAAGATACAATGATACCATTATAAACAATAATGCAAACAGTTTTGAGAATAGAAAAAACGATGCCACGTACATGAACAAAACTGCATTAAGAACCCATGATCAGACAAGTAACGACATCATGCATAACATCAAAAGCACTATGAAAAATGAGACATGGATTACAAGGAGCCAACAAAAAAGGAGAGAGAGAGTTCCGGATGGAACTCTAGGCAAAAACCGAGCAAACACAACACGAATGAGGTGAAGGAGAAGGCCCTCCATGAAGGCCGAAAGATTTTCAATGTTTTTATCGATTGCCTGCATGAACCATTGTGGTGGAAGAGTAAACAAAAAAGGTGACGGTTTAAGCATCAAATAAGCCAGATGGCCTGGAGACTTGCGCCTATTTTATTTTTTCTTATAATTAAGAAAAATATCAGCAATTTATTTGGAGAAATTGATGTAGGTGTGAATGTATATACATCAAGGAAATAAGAAAAGCTAATGATATTGCATCCATAAACGCACTCACAAGAACCACATAATCACTTGGATAAATCCCATCCGTAAATTATGGACACCCAGTCAGCAAAAATATTATCATGCTAAATCCTTTTCAGTATTTGAGGATCGATAAAATAAAAATTATAAGGCAGTAGTCTCCTGATCACCACTTTTAAAGAGCTAAATATTTATCTTAAAAACATAAGCTAGTTTGTTTCATTTTATACAACCAAACACCAAAAATGAATCTTCCATCATGAAGCCAAAGCTCACCTCAATCAATCGTCCATGCCAATACAAAAATATTCCACAGTTCATTTGTTCCCATTCTAGTTGACTGCGACCAATAGTCAGCTGAACAGGTTTTCCCATGACATCGCCATTAACAATGACCGTCTTATTCAGCGATTTGGCCAATGGACGACCTTTGACCTTAAAGCAAACATAAAACAAACATGATGTAGTCAGGTTCATTTGAATTTATAAAATGCAAGCAAAAAAATTTACCAGATACTAGCAATTTACCAATGATCCTTGGACATAAATCTTCATTCGTGGATCTAAGAAAATAACCTCTAAGTATGATCGAAGTGAATAATCCAAAGGGACCTGAAAACCAGAGACAGAAAAATAAGCGACGCATCAATCAACAAAATAGAGCCACAAATAATTTAACCAAAGAAATATTAACTGCACTATGGGAAAAAAGTCAGTTATCCAACATTGTCAAAACTACCAGACTTGCCACACATAAGTGCATCAGTAACAAAATAATCAAATTCGATAATTAGAACAGTATGACGAACCTTCTGGCTAATTTGACCAGGGCGTACCCTGATCCTTCTAGAGCGAATTAGAATGTCGCCTACATGGGAAGAATTATTCCCACTCTTTCCATTCTGCCATTCCAAACAATAATCCGACCCCCATTCATCCAAATTCCATATGTAAATTTGTGTTCCAGTACCTTTCTCACGAAATAATGCTAATTTTTCACCAATTAAATACTCATTAAATGGTGAATAATCCTTTATAAATTTCAGATTATCATTCGCCCAAACTTCATCCTGAACACTTGTGTCGACTTCCATTATAGATCCCCGTCTGCAATAGCTTACCACAGGAATTTGAAGATTCTGCAGTAATATAACAGTACCATCACTTAGAAAAATAACAGAAAAACTGAAGAAAAAATACAGAAAGACAGTTGGTGCTGGCTTACATCTTTTCCCTCATTTAACGATTGTGACAGAAAACCTATGGATCTAGAATTAGTCGTCTGTGTAAGAACAATGGCATCCCTGCCAAGTCTCATAGATCCAGTCTGCGAAATCATAATGATCAGAATCAGCCTAAAATGCACATGAAAAGATCATCCCAGGACCCTAAATACATTCCAGCAAAAAACAAAAATGATTCCATTTCCACCATCAAAGAAATTATTAAAACAGACCTATAATATCTGCCAATACAGTCAGAATCAATTTACCAATAATATTTATGCGCAATAAAAAAGCAAAGAAAAAAAAAAAAAAAAAACCAATTAAGAAAAATAATGCAAAATAATGTTTAAAATACAATGTATTTCACTGTTAAAAGGAACATTAAAACATCATCCACAATTTCTTCTTCAATGTAGCCATCTCATTCATTGAAGTTTTTCCTGAGACCAAGGTTCCAAGAAAACTCCTCATCTGACCAAGACCAAGGTCCACTTGCTCCCACTTGAAAAGAAACTGGAGGCCCTGAGCAGGCTATTAGATATATATATATATATATAATATAAAACACAGCTGTGGAGCCCACAGTTGCCACAGTTATATGGGGATAAACATCCCTTCAGGTAAAGTTTTGTGAGGGATAAACATCCCATTAAGCTATAGTGCCTTTACTCTTCACCCCTTCCCTCCAATTTTACTATCTTTCCACTTTTACCCCCTTATTCAGTAATGCCCCTCTAACTTTACAATCTTTCCTCTTCAACCCATTATTTTTTCTCTTTTAGCCCTTAACCTCAAAGATTATTAAAATACCCCTCCAATTTTATTATTTTTCCACTTTTACCCCTTAGCCTCAAAGATTTGTAAACTAGCCCTACAACTTTAATAAAAAATTTAAAATACCTCTCGAACATTATTATTCTTCACTTTTACCCCCTTAACCCCAAAGAGGATGCTCATGTAGTGGGCACATGCAAACTCTAATCTCTAAAATAAAACACGACATGGGTTCCACTCCAGCGGCAATTTTGTAGGGTATAAATGTCCCACACCAACTATAGTGGAGTGGGGTCCACACTAGCCCACTTTACTACCTTTCCGCTTGACCTCCTTCAACTTTATTATTTTTCCTCTCCTCTTCTACGACAATAATATTTAAGCATTATTTAAATAAATGCCAAATTAATTCTTGTTAGATATATCGGCATTTTATATGCGTACCATAAGGGCATATGTATAATTTCATTTGCTTTCTAATTATATATATATATCACAATTCATAGTGAGAGTCAAGTTCAACTCCTCCCACTTCTCCATTCTTTTCTTCTCTAACCCTAATCTGATATTCTTAAATTATAAACCACATAAACAACATAAAATGAATAACTAGTATCCAATTCAATAAAATCAAAAGGAATTTTTTTTTTAAAAAAAACATCTCTTATCCATGTTTGCAGCACCAACTCACAATCATGCTACCTAAGTAAAATTTGTACAAACACTAGAAAGACATAAAACGGTTCAAATCATCAAAATTAAACATCAAACACAATAAAATATACAGCACAGCTACCTTAAATCCAATGCCAAATCTTCCAATACAATCAGGGTCAACTCCATCAGGTTCTTTGCGGCCAAAAGAGAGCATTCTCACAATGTCCTGATGAGACATGCCATGGCCATCATCAACAACTGACAGCATGGGAATATCTTTCCCATCCTTTCTTGAATACAGAGCCTCAATAGAAATTTCCAATCTGTACAGAGCACAGCCATTGACAGTCATCAGTAACGAAATTGAGTATGTGCAGCCACTGGAAACGTAAGACAACTAATTCATTCAAAAAGAATATGAAAAGTAGCTGAAACTGAGAGTGATTGGCACTACATATAGTAACACATCAAGACATTTTAGATCAAAATATGCTTACTTCGATGCTTTAGCATCCCTTGAATTGTCGACAAGCTCAGCAGCTGCCCCAAAAATCCATCCATGAGATTGACCCAGAGTTCTTAAGTAACTTGGATCTGCTCGTACAAAATTTTTCTCCAAACAGTGGTCTTGCTTCGATGCCATAGGTTGAGATTTGCAACAAGTCGCCTCTCTAGAATCACAAGCATGTTGATCCCCATCTCTCCGTAAAGATTTGAGATTAGGTGCTTGATTCGCCAAAACTGTATTAGAATCTCTTTCCCTCATATTTGTATCCAAACTCTCTCCTGTTTCCTCATACATGGTATAATCCGGGGTCGCAGCCTTGCCTGACTGTACAAATCCATGTATTGTCTTTCTCGGCATAAATTTCTCTGAAGATGGTAAAGGCCTAGGCTCCACAACAGTGTCATCTAGGAAAAGAAGACAAGGAAATCTTTACAGACCTATAACAAGTTTTGAATTTAGACTTTTTTGCATACTTTGGCCGATGTTTAAAAACTCGACTAGCAGCAGGTTCAACCAGTCAACCAATACAAAACACAGCATGGGACAACATTAACACATAATTTTATTACTTTCCTGTTTTATTTCAAAAAAAATTATCAACTCTCACTAAAACAAGATATGTAAAATTAAAACGTATAAAAGAGAAAAAGAAACACTAATAATATTCCATGCTGGGAAGGGTCTCAAAGGTTATATTTTCCAATCGGTTCTTCTACGAGTCCTTGGCAGGTTTTGTGAGGGAGAATAGCTTAATAGGGTCAAATTAGTGGAACTCAACTCCCAAAATAAAGACCTTCAATAAGGAGTGATCGCTTTCTTTGTTTTCTTTGAGGAGTTCTTGTCCTCTTATGTATAAAATATACATTTATCAAAATAATAATAATAATAATAACGAAATTCAAATGGACAATGATGTATCACTAAACATTGATCATGGATCATCTCAATCGTTGTTACAAAGATGACAATGACAATGGATCATCTCACATAGTACAAAGATGGCAACAAACCACTGTAATGAGCAAGGCTCAATCACAGGAAAAAATCTTCAATTATTGCACAAGTATGCAAGGGAAGTATGGGGTCTCTTCCACTATTTATTTGGGACTGCAAGGGTCCTTCCAAGGAATATAGAAGACACTTTCTCTTTCTTGGTCGGGCAACTTTTCGTGAAAGGGAAAACTACTATTGGAACTTTTGTTGGTTACTTTATGTTGGGGAATTTGGGAAGTGCACAATATACAGAGTTAAATTCTTTCCCATTTCTAATAAAATATTTATGTGATCAATCAAACAGAATTAGTTCCTACATATTCTATTGGAATGGAAAATCAAATCAAAAGCAGATAACAAATGTACACAGCCAAAAGTAATAAATCTCACCTGAAATATCATGCTTGCGATCATCCAAAGTATGGTTTGCCCCCTCCCGAAACAAAACCACAGCATCACTAAAATTTGTACCCACATCAGGAGGAAGTATGTAAAACTCATATGACTCTGAACGCACAACAGCGACCTTTGAAAGAGCATGCACTCAATATTCAGGAAATAGAAGAAAAAAACGTGGAACAAACATGACTGAAGAGGAATTTTAAATCATTTTCTAAAAACAATGTGTTAAAACTCAGTTCAAAATTAATGTTAAACAGGTCATTACGAATGAACAAATACATCACAGACAACACGAGTGAGTGGAATGCACACTTTAACCCTAAACTTCTAGAAAGTTAAATCCCCAGAATGCTTGTTAAAAAATGGGGATAAACAAGACAAATGTCTGCTGCTATAAAATCTTGAGCATGAGATACCCAAAAATAATCCATGAGAGAGTTAGGAATAGCACAACTCGGATCGTTAAACTTTACCCTCTGAAGACAACAGAGGAAAAAGATAGAACAAACTCTTAAAGGACGACACCCAATGTGGAGTTCGCAATTGATTACTGGAAAATGGTGACAACCACTGATAAAGATTTGAAATGATGAGGTGCAGCTAAAAAATTAAATCCATAGACTAACTTAGGAATAATGCATTTCATTTCATTACATCAGTACCTTGTTGTACTGCTGGAGGAAACTTGTAAACAACCCCCACTCTCTTTGCCGATGAACATCTTCGAAAGCAGGATGCAGAAAAAAACGAGGCAATCCAGACAGATGAAACACTGTATTTGCTTTTATATCAGATATGTTCCAACAAGTGGGACTGCAGAAGTCATTGAATGTCAGCAAAAAGACATTTTCATACAGCCGACAGAAGGAAATGTAAAATTAATAATACTACAAAAGATGTGTAAATGTACTATTGAAATAGATAATCACATTTCAAAGTATGAAAGAAGTTGAACAGAAAAATTGGACACTCATTCCCAACAACGATATTAAAAATGAGGCATAAATAATGATGATTATATTTCAATTTCAAGAATATAAAAATGAGTCCCGCACACACAGAGCAAAGCAAACAAATTAAAGCATCGAATACATCAAACTTACCATTGCAGCAATATACAAAGTATTTGATTTCAGTTTTTACATAATAGAACCAATAAGGAAACAACGAGAGTCCCACATACAAAAGCAAATGTGTAATGACCAAAAATTGCACAAATTTAAGGACTGATATTATTTGGGAGAAACAAGACGAACAAGTCAAGCTTAACAAGACATTTGGAGATACAAGAATATGGTTGACAAGTCAGTCAATTATAGCATGTCTCCGTTCTAAAAACTGAATTTAGATAAGTCAATGGATAAATGCAGGGCAGCAACATGGGCGTGCCTAACCCGAACGCACTAGGTTGAACCTTAGCTTGGGTCAGGTCAGGGCACAGGTTTGGGCAGAAAAAGAAAGAAAAAAAAAGACTGAATCAAATCGGGGTAGGCATGGGCATAAGCATCGTGTTGCCCGGTTAACTTAGTATGTTATAATCTAAAAACATTCTTTTATCTCTGTTTCTCTCTCATTGACATTTGATGTTTCGGTATGTATGCTTTTTGTTTGCTTATCCATATATCAAAACTACATGTGATTATTTTCATTAAATAATCAATTGCTTCATTATTAATTTTTTAATTTGAGTACTTCTATACACAACAACTATATTGGAACTTTAAATGCTTGTCTTGTTCGAAATTGTGATTAACAGTAATTTCATGTAAGCAGAGGTGGTTACATTAGTTAATCATCCTTTAAATTTGCTTATAATTTCATGTATGTAAACATTGAAACAAATTTCTAGCACTAGACCACTTAACTCTATATAAGCCCTTATCATTACTAAATTATCTAGCATTAATGAGAACCTTGAAGCAACCCGACTTCGCTTGGGATCAGGATGAGCATTTCATGCCCGAGGTTCGGTTGGGCACAGGAGTGGCTTGGTGTTGATCAAGTTTGGGTTGGGCTCAAGTAGATCCCCAACCTGGCCAAGTTACCCTAGATAACTAGGACTTTGGGGCCTGGCAAGAATAATCTTCTAACCAACATGCCACTCCGCTTCAAGTCATAAATTAGTTGAGTTACTTGTGACGCTGCCCGCCCAAAAGTGAATCATTTTCTGGCACTTTGAATCACTAAGATTTGGTGAGCCTACTACATGATATTTCCTAATGCAAGACGCATGCTGTCCAAATCCTTAGCACTTGGGAACATTTGGCTTGTGATTGCACTCTTCATATTGATTCTCAAGCCATATTAAACTATCCTTTCCAAAATAGGTCTTAACAGATTTTCATTCAGCCTCCTTAAACCTAGATATAACCTTATTCCAGCCCCTCTAAACCCTATTAAACCAACAACAGCCTCTACCATCCTCATGAACCTTCCTCAGCCCTATGTTTTTGCTATCCCATCTAAACCAACCCAGTCAAACCATCTCAATCACATTCTAATCCCAATCTAATAGGCAATTAAATTATTAACCTAGGCTACGGTACAATACTAAAGGACTATTGCCAAATATTTCTAACTTAGGGTCTCAGTTTAATGGCCAATTTGAATTATCTTAATCCTTTCAAGAACTTCAAGAATCAATTGATTCTATTATAAAGGATATATCATTTTCCCTGCCTCTTAAATAGCAGGACTGATGTTGCTTGTGATGCCTTAGGAAATATCTTTTCAATGTATTTATGAATTCAAATATCGAACAAATTCCAAGCTCCTTATCAAATATACATTAGGAATTAATCAATCCAACTAACGCAAAAAATACAAGGATTTTTTTAGGCGAAGCTTTTCATTTTTAGGTAAAGATAATTTCATTAATAAAAAATGCAGGTCGAGAGGACCAACCAAAAGAAAGAAATACAAACCTACCAAAAGACAAGCAAGTATTTATATTTCTTGTTTAATCGCATAGGTTAAGAGTTGTTCCAATCCATTTGTTCATTATTATTAATATAATTTAGAATCTGTTGAATTATAACTGACTATTCATTATATTGGGAAATATCTCACACCTCGAAATTTTCAATGCGAGATCAAGAGGATTCACGTTGGGATTTTGAGGTGTGACATATCCATATGATATAAAAGTATGATTTTTGCATCTACTTTTCTTGACTTTCACTATATTATAAGTGAGAATCAAAAAGATCCAATCAAGTTCAACTCGGCTTGAATGCCACATTTGTGGGAGTAACTAAATGGTAGTTACTTCCACCATCACCCCAAACACAAAGAATAAATTAATGGGTGAATGGCTTATATCCATCCTCCATCCAAACAAGGAATACCTCCAAATTAATTGAAAAATGGAATGAAAATGTGGAAACCTAGATATTAAGAACCCAAATCAATGTCACAAAGCTTCATATTCCAGCAAAAACCAGTATCAAAATCACATGCAAACCATCAAATCAATGAGAATAACAATGTGAAAGTAGCCTACAGATTTTTATTTAGTTCCTTTCAAAAAATAAAAAATCAAAGTTGGTGTCCTACTGACAAGGAAAATTTTTTTTCCTGTCAAAGTTGCATTAGTAGAGCTTGACTTACACTTCAAATGGTGGATTAATGCATTGAACGCGGCATATATTTTTATTATCTTTCTTCAGATCGACGTAACATGCTGGACCATCTACATAAATGGCATGCCTTAGAACAACAACAGAATTAATATATATATATATATATACACACATAAAAGTAAAGGGAAAAAAATAAAGTTTCAATGGCTCATTTAGCATTAAAAACAAGAAGAAAAAGATCAATTACCTTCCATTGGAAGCTCATTTAAGTTCAAACGCATGTGTTGCATTCTACTACCTGTGAAAATGGATGTCATGCATAAGTAAATTGAAACAGAACTGAAAACAAAGCCATCATTGCCTAAGCCTAATCCCAATGATCATACACATGGTTCAGAGTTTCATTTCGTGCTGGAATGCTTTTAGCAAAAAATAATAATCATCATTTTTTAACATTTTCTAGAACAATTCCTTATTTTTCACGAAATATATCAATATATAAAAAAAAATATTTGAAATATATTGGAATAATTTTTTAATATATCAAATTAAGTACTAAACATACTCCTAATTCCTAGAGATAAAATCAGTCAAATAAAAAAAATCAACATTAAATGTGAAAATTTTCAAGGCACATACGTTTGTTTTTAAATTATCTTAAAACATTTTTAATGACATTTTAAGATTCAATGCTCATCCTTCTAATAAGAGCAATGTTTTCCATTTGTGATATTTTGTCTTGATTACATTCTCAGCAAACTTCTTTTTTTGTATGCCATGTGAAAATGATGTAGTGTTGGTTAATGAAACCATAGTATTAAATGTTAACATATTTCCACAAAATATACCCAAATATTTTCGTTTCCAAAAAGTCCAGCACTAACCGATAGTTTCTTTTGCATTCATGCAGGTGGAAATTTCATTTCACAAAATACTAGGGTACATAATGAATTTTGATTGAAATATTTTGATCAAACCTAACTTTGATCGATATATTCTTTATTTTAATAAACTTATCCTAAAAATATTGATGAAGTTTATAAGAAAAAACAACAGAACTTATAATTGCTTGCGAAAAGGTTCAAAAATTACACAGAATAATAATAATAATAACAAAGATTACATATAATACTCAATTATTAGTATAAATGATTAAGAATTGTTTAGGTATCTATATCATTATATATTCTAAGCCTATAGTATGTTCATATAGGAGTGCTTATATAATAATTGTCATTGTTATAATTAGTTGGATAGATTACTAATTTATCCATACATATTTAAAAATAATAATAATAATAATATAATAATGCATGAATATAGAATCTAACAGTTCGTTCATTAGGCCAGTGTTTTATATGACGTATGACAATATTATTCCCAATTCCATGTATAATATTGTTGATTTCACTCTTAGGCCTTAAAAACTTGCAGGTGCACAAAAGAAATGTTGTTGGTCTTTATTTTCACACTTATATGGTTGTTTATTTATTGGTTTTTTAATAAAGTGACCTTGATTATATTAATTCATAAATTTTTTAAAAGAGGGTGCATTTATGACCACTCAAATTTTGGTGTCGAACCACTTCTACTCTGCATTCTCTCATTATAATAGTAAAGATTTTATATAGGAAAATTCATTCATGTGGTTTATGCTTGTACAAAAAAGATCTAGAATATGAAATATTTTAAAACCATTTAAGGCTTACACCTCGAGGTGCACCTCAAAGTAATAATCATTAAAACACCCTGAGGAGCAAGGAGGAAACATAAAGGGAGCCAAGGCTTACACCACGGACTAAAAGGCATACACCTTTTGGCTGAGGCATATGCTTTACATGGATTTTATGTTCATTTACTACTTTTAACTTATGTATATTTATTTTCTTGCTTTCCCTACTTCTTTTCTTTTTTTCCTTTTTTTTTTCTTCTATTTCTTTGTTGTTGTGCTAGGATGCAACATGATTGGAAAATTTAGAAATACACTAGAATAAAAATAGTAATATATACTAAATTGTTGAATTCATTTGATTCATAAATAATTTGTCGTATTTAACATTAGGCAGTTAAAGTGTTCTAAAATATATATATGGGAGCGGTTCGGTAGCCCTAAAGTTTGCCAAGTTTGGTGCCAAACATTTTTTGTAAATCACTTTTGATGGGGTTAGAAGTTTTGGAATAGGCTGATTTTTTGTGAGGATGATCTCTACGGTGAAGAGATCATTCTCACAAAAAATCAGCTCATTTTGAAACTTCTAACCCTAGTTTACAAGTTGAAGAATCGTGGACCATCCAATTTTTGTAAATCACTTTTGATGGGGTTAGAAGTTCTGGAATAGGCCGATTTTTGGTGAGGATGATCTCCTCATCATAGAGATCATCCTCACAAAAAATCAGCCCATTCCAAAGCTTCTAACCCATATTTTGAAAAATGTTTGGCACCAAACTTGGCAAACTTTAGGGCTGCTGAACCATTCCCTATATATATATATTTATCTTATTGTTAATGAAGGGTATAAAACTTAGACTTCTATTATGTGGATTTGAAACCTAAAAATCAAAAATATCTCATTGTTGCCCTATTTTTTATTTTCAATATTGATTATTTATATATTTTATATTATTTGTTTAAAAATTACATGCATGTGAGGTTTATGCTTTATGCCTCGCACTGGTCAGATGAGCACCTCACCTTATGCCTTGACATCTAATAACATCAAGGAGAATGAGTATTTTGGTATAATGATACAAGCCCATGGTTCGACAAGGACAAGAGGGAGTTCGAAAACAATATGGAAAGTAGTAAGAAAAATATGACGATTCATGCTATGAGGCAAAATATAAAAAAATGATGAAGTGACCTCAAGATTGTACCTCATATCGCACATCCTGACATGAAAGTGTATAGGAACCATAGATGCTTTCATTGAGATATGAGTCAGAAAGCATATATGGTTCCTACACACTTTCACGCCAAGATGTGTGATATCACGTACAATCTTGAGGTCACTCCAGCATGACTCCAAAATATAACCTAAGATAAAATGGAACAGGGAAACAGGATTCATGTTTCCAATCCCCATATTTGGGATAAAGCATATGATGATGATGAATGAAAATCATGGAAACATTTTCTTATTCACATTTAACTCTCAAAGACCCTCTAGATTATTCTCCTATCTCCGCTAAGCAATGAAAAGCAATCCAACAATGTCTCTGAAAGTAATGCCTAAAACAAGGATCAGCCACACTAAATGGAGTTTAATGTTGGTAACAAGAAAAGAGATTCAAAGAAAGAGCATAACAAAAAATAAGAATGTTGAGATGGATGAGTAGTGTGAGATAAGGGGAAAAATCAGAATAAGAATATGCAGTGAAATTTAGGAAAAACTTTGATAATAGAATAAGAACAAATATAGAATTGAATAGTGAAATAAGATTTCATGCTGCAGACCCCAATTATTGAGGCGTAGAATATTACTATGACCACAACAACTACTCCAATTAAAAAAAAAAAAAAAAAATAATATATATATATATATATATAAACTTCAAGAAACAGATAATTTATAGTGTGAAAACAACCAAATCTCTTCTCAAAAAAAAAATTTCTTGAGATGGATGAGTAGTGTGAGATAAGAGCGGGAAAATCAGGATGAGAATATTCGGTGAAATTTAGAAAAACTTCGATAAAAGATAGGATGAAGGAAAATCAATAGTAACATCAATGAGAATAGGCACTTTGGTGCAAATGGAATGTTCTAAAAAACAGAAAGAAAATAAACCCCAAAAATGACATGGATGGAGGAACTAAGATATGTATGAAAACACATGACTCGAATGAATATATAGCTCAGTATAGAATTGAATAGCGAAATAAGATTTTTTCATGCTGCAGACCCCAATTAAGGTGTAGAATATTAAGATAACAACAATTGCAACAAAATTATAAATAAATAACAAAAATATAAAACTATATTGTGAGAATGAACCAATCCCCTTCTCAAAATTTTGTTAGTTTGCCTCCTTCCAAGCAAGTTCTTTACCCCAAGTATGTCCTGGGCCTCTTATGGAGAAGTCTTCACATGCCATATGTGCACTCCAATGTCATTTAGCCGACAAATGTTTCAGAACATATCGTGATGCTTAGTATTCCAATCCTCCATGACTAATACTTTAAGCGATTGAGCTTTTCAATCCAAAACAGAACCAACTTTCTTCCATCCAAAACTCCAAACCTTCCTAAAAACAGTACTAAACCCACTTTCCAAGCCAAAGAAAAATTGCTATAAAAACCACACAAAGTACCATAAAAATGCTAAAACTGTGAAACCTTTTGAAATAGTAGAAAAAGGCACACTACCTGAAACCTACTATATTATTAATAAATCAAAGTAATTGTGTCCATCCAAAATTCCTAAATACAGATAGATTATAACCGCGTGGATCCAACCAAACCAGAATCCTTGTACGAGAAGAAGAACATAAGAAGATAACAACAAACATAAACTCGATTATGAAAAATAAGAAAAATTAGAAACGGAATTATAAACAAAAACAGAAAAAACAAACAAATTTACTTAAGTTTTTTAGATTAGTTGCAACAGTTCAACTGTCGATAATCACAAGAACAAGAACATAAACCCTAATACCTCGGAATCGCATTGTTTCACAGCGAAAGATACCTTTAAAGAGGCAACGAAACCCTAAAACGGAATTTTCAGAACCACATCAGTTCAAAACCTAGAGAATTGCAGAGAAGATTATCAGACGCCATGCAGGAAGTGATCGAAGAGAAATGACGAATTCTATGATCGAAAATCTATGTTTGTCTACAAAGAATTAAGCAACGAAGACGAACCGAGAGTTCGCCTCGAGAAGATAGTCTCTGCGAGAGGTGTCCGCCATTACTATTCGAAATAATTGAGGCGGGATGGGAATATATCGTTTGTTTGTTTTTTCGTTTTTAATATTTAATTTAATTTATTTAATATTAAAATTGATATAACTATGAGTGGAACTTCCGCTGTATTAAAATTTGATATGTGTTATGAGTAATGCTGGGGTGAAAATAGGACTTACACGCCGTAGATGTTTTTTTATTGTATCTCGAGGAAACACATTTATGGTTATGCGCGCGAAAATCGCATATAACCCCCATTTTCCATATGTTAACCTCTGCAACAACTTTCTCAACTGGTGTGAATCCGCCGTCAGGGCGAAGATTTTGGACGAAAAATTAGGGTGTCAATTTAATAAAACTGAACCAAGTGACATCACATGAGAATAATTTAGAAGGTAAAAAATGACCGCACCTTCATTTATATTTAAACTTTCTAACATGTAAGTAATTTTTGTCAAAAATCAACAAATTTTAATATCACGATTATAAAAATATTTTTTTTTTTAAATTATAAAAATATATTTTAATAGCTGACCTTCAAAATCCCCAAATTAGTATTTTAGTTTTTGAAAAATTACTTGAAGGATTTCTTTTTAAATAGTCCATAAGTTTTGCACGGTTGCTTAACAGAACATTTAGTAAAGTTTTTCTTTCTAAATGGTACATCGTATTGTTGAGTTCAAAAAATTATTGTCGATCTTGACGTTTTTTTATTTAGTGTCGAGTTCAAAAATTTTACTGTCAAACTCACCACTATTAATTGTCAAGTTCACCACTTTTTATTTACTGTCGAGTTCCCCTTTTCAATAATACTCATATAACTTCATTTTCTTACTTCTTCCAAGAGGATGCCTGTGCCAGTAGACATGGGAAAAATCTAGTTTATATGATAAAACAAATCAATGAATCCCACTCCCTTTATCTCCCACCTCTCATAATGAGAGTTTAGGATTTAATTGTCTTTCCTCTTCTATTACTTTTCAATAACACCCTTCCAATTTTATTGCTTTTTATCTTCTACCTCGTTTTCAAGAATCCCCCCCCCCCCACCCCCCCCCCCCCCACCACCACCACCACCACCACCACCACCATTATTGTATTTCATATAATACTCATTTTTTCAATAATGCCCCTCCAAAGTTATTGTAATTCTTTTAATACTACTTTATAGTAGGCACATACAAGTTCTAGTCTATCTATATGATGATGGAGTTTTTATTGTCACGCCAACTTTTACAAATAATACCCCAAGATGTGTACTAATTCTTATCTGATGTCACATATTTGAGATGTTCTTAATAAAAGTTGGTGGCAATAAAATGTATCCACAATAAAACACAATGGTGTACCCATTCCGTAATTGGGATCTAATCTCAAGGATAATTTTTAACTTTAATATCTTTCCTCTTCTAATACTTCCCAGTGATATCCATCCAACCCAACTCCATACATCCCCCTGTAAAAAGGGATTGGGATTTGATCTCTATACGAATCTCAGTGACAATTTTTAACTTTATTGTATTTCCTTTTCTATTACTTATCAAGGATCCCTTCAACCTTTCGGGTGTGTTTGGAAACTGGAGTTGGTGGGAGTTGGAGTGACAACTCCTACATTAAAATTTCAATTGGTTCTTTGGTTCGTCAATTACATGGAGTTGCAACTATAACAATACCCTCAACAATCATTTTTAAGGGAATTATAACTCTCAACTAGATATATCGGAATTACAACTCCCAAAAAAATGTCTTACGTGCAGCCAAGGTTATGAGGCCCAAGTCTTATCTCCTCTTCTTCATTTTTCTTATCTTTTTCCCTTCTACCAAACTTCTATTTTTTCATATCTATCTCAAAAATAAAATAGGGAAAAAATCATGGTAAGTTTTTTTTTTATCTGTCTTCGTCATCCCTTTCCCTTACCTCCTTAATACATATGTGGTGGTGAAAGCGCATTCTCGATCTATGTGTGTGGATCCTCATTTTTATTTTTTGGGAGTCGCCACTTAGTTTTATGGTCTAAGGAACCAATGACGACTCTAAATGGATAAAAAAAACACTAAACTACAAATGGATTTTGGGTATAAAGATCAGGTTATGAGATTGAAAAGTATTAGTCACCAATCTCGTCCGACGAAAGCCAGTCTCTACTCCTCTCAAATATTTACATTGTAAAGACGACCTAAATTCAGAATAAAAATAAAATTAAAAAATTATATTTTTTTTACCTAAGTGATTACAATAGTCGGTTCCTTAAAAGTTGGTGGCGAGCATTCCACATGCGAATCTTCTAGTTTTATTTTTATTTTTAGATCTGCTTCCGATCTTCGAGATAAGACATTTCTTTTTCTAGATCTGGATGTTTTTATGACTTTTTGGGGTGTTTTTCAAAGTTTATAAGTTTTTTTAGGTTGAAAATTATGACTTGGGGTTATGTACTGACTTAGGGCTTTAGATTTTGAGTTTTTGTAAGATTTTGGAAAGTTTTTGACATTGGTTTTTAAGATTTATCAAGACCTACAAAATTTAGTGGTGGAGACTCCTTTTTAAAGAGTTTTATCGATCAGATTATAATTTGATTAGGTATCTTAGAGATAAGATTCATCTCTAACTAATTTATTAAATGGTTTAGATAAGATTTTAATTGGGTTTTATTTCTTTGACTTATGTAGATTGAGAATTTTGAAATTTTGGAGAATTTCTCAGTTATTTGTTAAATTATTCTGAATTCTTTGGGACCCCCGGTGGAAGGTTCTTTATTAAATATTAGGTGGGCCCCACTTGAATAAATGGGTTACCACTTGAAAATTGGCCCATGTGCTTTATTAATTAAATTTATTTGTTTAAAAATTTTAATTTGGTTTATTAAGATTTTACTTTATGTTAATTAATATTTTAATTATTAAGTTATGATCTTCAAATTTTAGGGTTAGAAATTTACCATTTTAGCCTCAAAGAGATTTTTGAGTTGGAATGTCTTTTTTGACATTTTGAAATGTTTCATAATTAATTTTTTGTAAGGAATTCAATGAGAATGCTGGTTTGTGTCACTTATGAGTTTTTGACATGAAATGATCATGAACCTTATAAGGGGCATGTTAGTAATTTTATCATTTTTTAAAAAATTGACAAAATAATTTATTTGATTTTAGTTTATTATTTTATGTGTTTGAAATGATTATCCTAAAGTAATGTAACCTCCAGTGATGTTTTTGGTGTCAGGGGTATTTTGATAATTTGATCGTTTTTTTAATATTTTTTCTTGTAAACCTTCATTTTATCTCAAAATAATAATTTTTATGTTTTGGGTCATATTTTCCTAATGTAATATGATTTATAAAATTTATTTGTATGAAATATCTCATTTGAGTTTTGAAAAACACATCTAATAACAAATAAAAAAATTTAGAATATTTATTTATCATCCGGAACCATCACAATTGAGTTGATGAATTGGTTAATCAGACGAGTACAACAATGAGATGTCTATAGGTGGATATAGTACTGTGTGATCTGATGGAGTCGTTACTATTCAAGTTTGAGGGGTGTGAATAGCCACCTTTGATTAGAACGACTCTTATTGGTTTGTGTGATTTAGAAGTTTGAGACAAGTGATTTGCTTAAGAAAAGGGAAAGAATTATGCATTATAATCCCTCGTCTTAACGGATAGTTGTTTTTTGGTTGTTGTTTTCATGAATATTTGAGCTTTGATTACTTAGTGGTCTGATATTCGAATCAAGAAATGGGTCTGAGCTTTGACATAATCTTCTTTGTATAGGGTAAGTAGAAGGTTAGATTGAATTGATTGGGGAGTTTGATGAGAACAGAGTTTGAAGGGAGATTTCTGATCTAAGTTTGGAGTAAAGCAATCTATGGACATTTCATCTAGTATTTTTGAGTACATAACGTACAAGGAGGTGCTCCAAGTTACTCCATTGAATAAATACTAGAACTAGTAACTCAATCAAGAATTTAATACTAAAAATGATAATATTTTATATATTTATACTTGTGAGTTCGACGAAAGTTGGGCAACCCTATTATTTATGATTCATGGTCTGGATACGACTTCCATTGCATCGAAATAAGTAGGGGGCAATGTTTGGAGTAAATTGGGCAAAGGTTCAACTGTGTAAGTGACCAAGGGTCTTGGAGTTTTGAAATTAGGAAGGTTAGGATAAAGTGGACAATACTTTGAGATTTGTTGGGTAGGGGTTTGGTTTGTAGAAAGGTAGTTGAGAGATCAACGAAGCTTCTAAACATAGTGAGAAGGCAAAAAGTAGGTGAGAGTAATGAGGAGAAGGCTCAAGGTCAAAGTATGTTGAAGGAGCAAGGAAATACCCCTATTTATAGTGTTGGGAGCAAACTGATCTTAATAGTCGGTATGCCCATGCCATAAAGTTGAAGCGTACAAACAATGTGCACAAATGGCAGTTTGGGGCAGTTGGGTGGTCATTCAACACTCACCAGACCAAGATTGCAGTCAATCTAGATGATTTTGGTTCAAATATGATTGATTTGATCAAGGTGTGGTTGGGGATACTTTGGAGTAATTAAAGGGCTTGGGTTTTGCTAATGGTTCTGTGTTTGGGATTTGGTTGGGCTCGTGACGGTTTGAGAAGGTTTCGGGAAAGTTTGGGAAAAAAATTCAATTGTCAAAAAGGTTAAGGAATTGGGAGAGCTTCTGTGGGAATGTTTTTTAGGACGTGTGGAGATCGTGCGAATGTTCAGGAAGGGTGTTAAGCTTCTAGAGAGGTACGTCTGGGAAAATATTAGGGTTTCTGATTTGGCCATGATTCGGTTCACGGGTTCATGAAGGTTTTGGGAACAAAATTGGAAGAGTTTGGGGTAAGTTAAGGGTAAGTGTTTTTTCTTGTTTTATGTCTTTCTCCCCTAAAAAACTTGCTATGATGTAGAGATGTTGCATCGCTTGTACCTGAAAGACAGATGCACAATTTTGGGATTTCTACAAACGTGGCCTAATTTTATTAAATAGGATGATATTTTCAAATTATTTGACAAGTTTATACTGTACAAATCCTTGACTGGATGCCCTAGGAAATCGAGCACTATAATTTATTTGAGGAGTTGGAACAATGTCCATCAACCCAAACCAACTCCCATTACAACTCCAATTCTGACTAACTACCCCTTCCAAACACAACCTTATTATCTTTCCTTTTCTACCTCCCTTTTCAATAATACCCCTTTAATTTTTTGTCTTTCCTCTACTACCAATAATGCCCTTCCAACTATAGTGTTATTTTTTCTCTCATTTTCCAATAATACTCATATAATTTTATTATCTCTCATCCTCTACCTCCTTAACTCAAAAGAGGATACTCATGCTGGTAAGCACAAGTAAATTCTAGGCTATATAAATACAATGATAGACCCTACTCTTTTTATCCCTCATATAAATAGGGGTTCAGGTTTAATCTCACCATGAATCCCAGTAATAAATTTTAACTTTATTGTCATTCCTCTTATCTTCTTTTCCAATAATACAAACACAACTTTAATGTCTTTCCTATTTTACCCCATTTCCAAGAATACACCTTAACTTTTTTGTATCTCCTCTAATACTTCTTTTCCAATAACACCTCTCAAACTTTCTTGCATTTTATCTTTTACCCCCTTAACCCCAAAGATGATGGTGTAGACACCCCATTTTCACAATTGCCTAATTAATTAACTCGTCAATCCGATGCGACGGTTCCCAGTGATGGATGATATTCCAATGCTCTATTTTGTTGTTAGATATGTTTCAGAAATTCAGATGAAGTATCTCAAACAAATAAAACTATAGAAATCACGCTACGATAGGAAAATATGACCTAAAACGTAAAAATCATCATTTTTCAAAAAAAAAAGCTTTACGATAAAAATCACTTAAAAATGATCAAATTACCAAAATACCCATAACATCAAAACATCTCTATAGCCTACATTATGCTTAGGAAAATTCATTTGAACACATAAAATAACAAAATGAAATCAAATAAACCATTCTACCAATTTTCACAAAATTCGACAAAATTACGAAAATACCTTTCATAAGGGTTCACAATCATTTCACGCCAAAAATTTCATAAGTGACATAAACCGATAATCCTATCGAATTCCTTACGAAAAATCGATTTCAAATCATCCCGGAACATCGAAAAACCACTTGAAATGCAAAAGTTCTATTTGAGGGTAAAACGATAATTTTTCAATTTTAAAAGTTTTAAATTTTAAAATTAATAAATAAAACATTAATTAACGTAAAGTAAAATCTTAACAAAATTAATTTAAAAATCTGAACCAAGAAAATTAATCAATCAAACCTTTAGGCAAAAGTGTTGATGGTTGCTCACTTATTTAAGTAGCTGGGGGTCCAAATAATTAAAGATATAATTAGGGGGTTCTCCACAAAACTTAAAAATATATTTTTTCATTATACGCAAGATTAAAAAACCTAATTTAAAAGATCAAATCAATCTCATAAGACTTAAGTCAAAACCCTAATCTAAGGAAATCTAGTCAATCAAATAAGACTTAAGTCAAAATCCTAATTCACCTTATCTAACAGGAGACCTAGTCAAACCCTAATTATTCCAAAAAAAATCTATAAATAGGAGCCTCCACGACCTAATCTCGTAGGTCAAAATAAACCTTAAAAAAAGTAGGTCAAAAAGTCTTCCTAACCTTCTTCAAACCCTAATTTTGAAGCCCTAACTCCTTACTTATCCTCCAAACCCCGATTTTTACTAAAAAAAAACCCCTAGAAACCCTCCAAAAACACCCAGAAATCTCTTTAAAAAGTTAGAAAACACTCAGATCTAGAAAAAAGATACTTCAACTTGGAGATCAGAAACAGATCCAGTGATGGAGGAATAACAATGAAACTCATACAAGGACACTCTCTGCCAATACTGAGGGAACCGTCGTAATCTGCTAGGTAATTATTTTTGTTATTTATTTATTTTTATTATTTTTAGGTTTACTTTGCAATGTAGTATTATTTGATAATAGTAGAGACCGGCGTTTGCTGGGCGGGGTTGGTGCCTAACACCTTCCAACCCGTAACGTGATCTCTAGACCTGTTTTCTTTGTAGATTAATGTTTTATCTGTTAGAGTCAATATTTGGTTCCTAAACCATAATAACTAGGTGGCGACTCCCAAACCTCAAAAATCAAAAGTAGATCTATACACCCCGCGGATCGAGGGCGCTTTCAGATGGTTGTGCCAATGGGCAGAAGTAAAACTCTGGTTTGTATAATAAATAGTTGTCCCCATCCCTACACTTTATTGATTTGTAAATAACAATAAGGATTTGATCTCACCACAGATTTCAAGGACGACTTTCAATTTTATTTTTTTGACTCTTTTTCATTTTTCAAAAATACCCCTCCAATGTCCTTCATTTTTTACTTTATTATTATTATATATCTTTCCAATAATACCCTTTTATTTTATTCATTGTTCTTCCTCTTCCCTCCCTTAACCCTAATAAGAATGTTTGTGCTTACCAACACAGGCAAACTCTAGCAATTGTATAATATAATAACAATAAGATACTAAAAGAAAGTTTTTTGGATTATATAGTCTTTTTTTGTAACATACAAAAATAAAACCTTTCTATAGTTATCATTTTATCTTGAGATATATTTAATCTAATATTTTAATAATATATGTGAGAACAAAACAAATTAATATTGGTCAGTGTGACATTATATATATATATATATATATATATATATATATATATATATATATATATATATAGGGTCAAGATCAAGGGCCATATGAAAAAACATATGTAAAAACAATGCAACATTAATAAATTTTCAAAATATGGATTAGAAGTTTTGGATTGAGCTGATTTTTTGTGAGGATGATCTCTATGATGGGAAGATCATCCGAAAAAAAAATCAGTTCAATCTGAAACTTCTAACCCCATTAAAAGTGATTTAGAATGTGGACCGTCGATTTTTTACCAATTTTTATCAATAATTTGTAAATCACTTTTGATGGATTTAGAAGTTTCAGATTGAGCTGATTTTTTGCGAAGATGATCTTCTCATTATAGTGACCATCATCGCAAAAAATCAGCTCAATCCAAAACCTCTAACCCATATTTTGAAAAACCATTGTTTTTACCTATAACATATGTCCCTTGAACCGCCTCCATATATATATATATATAGGGAGCGAGAGAGAGAGTTCAGTTGGGGTTTTGTGAGGGAGAGAGACATTCGAATAAGAGAAGGAGAGAAGGTTGAGGGATTTAAAACTGAATACCTAGTTCTTAGAGGGAGTGTTAATTAATTAGTAAAGTTTTTAACTTTACAATCGGTTAGAGCCGTTGAACCGTCGGATGCGTCATAATCTAACGGCCTGAAAAGCTAGGCACAAAGCTTGGAAGACTTTGGGGCTGCTGAATATATATATATATATATACATATAGATGGTTTGTACCTTGGGATCGATCAAAACATATCTTGATGTTGATTTACTAACATCCAAGTGATTGGTACACATATCCGATCGAAATAAATAACTTCCCATTTTAGAATCCATAAAATACATAATGGAAAATTAATACATTAAATCTGGTGTGTTTATCCATGTACATTGTCGTTGCATGTATCAAGGCCAAAATAAATATGTTTATATTTCAAGATGCCAAATAGATGTAATTGATCTTAAACAAATTAAAATTAGAGTTTATCCCACAAAAAATACATCTAATTCAATCACGATGGTTTTGATTATTGCAGGAGTAAAAAATACACAAAATGTTATATGTTAAATCAATGAAAGAAGAAAGGGGTCATGTAAAAAAATCAACTTTGGTATGGACCAATGAAATACAAATATGAAAGTTTATAGGTTGAAATTTAGATCATCAAGTATTACTTATGCGAGATAATTGGATTATACAACCTTTTTTTTGAAACACAATGATGAGATCATTGAGGTTAGTTTTTCATTATTTTATAATAGAAGACCAAGGTCAAGGAGGCCATGTCATCAATTTGAAAACATGAGATCTCTCGATATTCACAAAAACAAAAAGGCACATATTGCAGATGCCAAGATCGACGAATATGGATATGTATTGAACAATTTAGAGACATCATATATTTATATATGGTATAGAAATTGTTAGACATTTTGTCAACAAAGATCTAGATTCTGGGATTAAGTCAAGGGATTGGAAGGTGTTAGACACCAATCAAAAGTTGACATCTACTTGAAGTTATAATTTTTAGATCGCAAAATAATAATTTAAATTATAATTGTAATTGAGATAAAAGTAAGAAAATTTTACTTGGAATAAATATGATATCGGTGTTTTAGGATTCCCTTTATAGAAGGTAGTGTAAGAACAACAAGACTTTTCCAAACTGTGACTTTATAGAAATAGTTGCAGTTTTAAGTGTTTGAAAATTTTAAATCAAAGTGTAGACACCCCAATTAGCACAACCCTGTAGACACCCTATTTTGCACTTGCGTGATTAAGTAACTTGTCAACTCGATTGCAACGGTTCCCAATGATGAATGAATATTCTAAAGTTTTTTTTTATTTGTTACTAGATATGTTTTCCAATCTCAGATGAATATTTCAAGCAAATAAACTCTAGAAACCACACTACGCAAGTAAAATATGATCCAAAACATAGAAATCATCATTTTGAAATAAAAATGAGATTTACGAGAAAAATCATTAAAAAAAATGATTAAATTATCAAATTACCCCTAACACACAAAACTCTCATAGAGGTTAGAAAATCATTTCGAACACATAAAACAACAAACTAAAATTAAATAAATTATTTTACAAATTTTTACAAAATTCGATAAAAGTATGAAAATGCCCCTCATAAGGTCCATGGTCATTTCATGCCAAAAACCTATAAGTGACACAAATCAATATTTTCATTAAATTTCTTATGAAAAATTGATTCCAAAACATTTTAAAACGTCAAAAAACGACATCCCAACGCAAAAGTTCTCTTTGAGGGCAAAACGATAATTCTTCAATCTTAAATTTGAAAATTTGAAATTAATAATTAATAACGCAAAGTGAAATCTTAATAAATCAAATTAAAATTTAGAACAAATAAAATCAATTAATCAAGTTAATGGGTCAAATTTTAAGTAGTGGCTCATTTATTCAAGTGGGGCCTACCTACTATTTAATAAAGAACCCTCCACCGAAGGTCCTCAAAGAATTTATAATAATTTAATAAAGAACCCTCCATTGGGGGTTCTCAAAAATAAAATAAAAAACTAATTATATGTAAGTTAAAAAAATTCAAAATTTAAATAAAACCTAATTGAAAACTAATTTAAACTACTTAACAGATTAGTTAGAGATAGACCTTATCTTTAAGAAACCTAATCAAACCCTAATATTATCAAGAAAGTCCTTTAAAAATGAAACTCTATCACTTAATTTCAGAGGTCTTGAAAAATCTTAGAAAATAAAGGTAAAAAATTTTTCAAAATCTTATCAAAACCCCTTAAATTTGGAGTCCTAAGTCAATACCTAACCCCAAACCCCAATTTTCAACCTATAGATATTGAGAAATCTTAAAAAATCTCACAAAAAGTCATAAAAACATCCAGATGTAGAAGAAAAAAGTTTTATCTCGAATATTAGAAGTAGATTTAACAACAAAGATAAAGCGAAAAGATTCACACGAGAAATGCTTATCGCCAGTTTCTAAGGGAACTGATCATCATAATCACCCGGGTAAAAAAAAACTAATTTTTTATTTTGAAGTTAAGCTGATTTTTTTCAATGTAAATATTTGAGAGGAGTAGAGATCAACTTTTGCAGGACGAGGTTAGTGTCTAACACTTTTCAATCTTATAATCTGATCCCTGTACCCATAATATATTCGTAATTTAATGTTCCTTACTTGTTTAGAGTCATATTTGATTTTAGACCATAAAATTAGGTGGCGATTCAAAAAAATAAAAAAATAGATCCGTACATGCGGATCGAGGATGTTTTCAAATCTTACTTGAGAATCAATTTGAAAATTTTAAATCGTAATGTAGACACCTCAATTTGCACAATCCCGCTCGAGAAAAGTTTATTTTAAGCTAAAATACTTACAAAATGTTCAAAAGCCTAAGTGCTAAAAAATCTACCTCTTTTGCTCAAACAAAAATCCAAATACCTTTAAGTGGCCTATGGGTCCATGATAAATACCATTTTTGCAATATCTCATGCATTTATTCACTTTTTCATCTCGAGATCCATTTCTAAGCCCATCCAAACCTAAGCCATTTCCTATTTTAAACCCATGTCCAGTGCCCAAAGTCCATTCTAAACTCATCCCAACCTAAACCCCTGCCTAAAAAAAAAAAACAGGATTACCTCCGTTTTTAGTATTTTTTTTATTTAACATATAAAATAGATATATTTATTATACTTTTTTAATACTTAAAATAATTATGTTTATTTTCAATTTATCCCATGTTTTCCTAACTTTATCGACTTTTTTCGAAGCTTTATCTGACCGAATTATTCTCGAACCTCGATTTTGTCACTATGATCGCATATACGCCCTTTTTCTCTTTCTCGTTTTCCTTTTTCCCAGCCTATGTTCTATCCTATTCTCTCTCTCTCTCTCTCTCTCTCATTCTTCTTCCCCAGCCCATATCATATATGTCTCCTTTCTTCTTGTTTCCTAGGCCATGCTCCACCCACAACCTTCCACCCTCTTTTCTCTCTCACACAGAGAGTTCTACCATGTAAGAAGCAAATGAGTTCCAGGGTTGGAAAGTACTCCATAACTTGAAGCAATCGTGGAATTACGGTTCTACCATGAAAGAAGCATGTGAGTTTCAAGAATCGCAAATTTGAGCATAGAAATTTGCAAATTTCAAAGGGAAATACAAGTTGGGTCGGGGAGATGATTCCAAAATGGGAGTAGGGTTTGAAAGAATTGAGCAAATTGAATAATTTGAAGGAAAGAGTGGATTGTGACAGTTTTCTTTGATCTCTCAAAGATGGAGTCAAATTTCTTTCCAACTTCAAGTTGAATCATCGAAGCTAACCAAACACATGGCATTACTCAATCGACTCCCCCGACGTGACATGTGCTAGATCCGAACCGTAGATTTGTACTCCTCCAGATACACAACTGTACATCCCTGTAAATATATGTAGTTATGTATCTCGAGAAATACAGATCTACGGTTCTAACACATATCTGGATTGAGTATGCCACAAGGGGGAGTCATGTTATCACGACTCTTCCAACAAACTGAATTTTACAGTTTTTTACTACTCCCATCATAAGAAACACATGTATAACATCAGATCTATAATATATATAAATAAATATGAAAAATAAAATCATAAACTAATTATCTAATCAAACAGTTAAATCTTAAAAGTTTATACCTCCAGATACGTTACGAGCCATTGATCAAAGTTGATGAAGTCCAAATCAGAAAACTAGAACCGACACCAAGGGACAACTCCTATCTTCTTCTCTTTTAAATGGACTCATTCATAGATAGGGGCTCTTTATATAGAATTTGAAACTTAACTATTCGATCACAAATTCCTAATTTGAATTTGATTCTCTAAAATTTTGAAATATTTGGTTAGATTCGTCCAAACCCTGGACTCCCTTTTAAGAGACTTCTTTAGTCGACCACACATTCCTAATTGGGGTTGGATTCTCTAATCTTATATACACTCCTAATGCAACTTAAAAAGCGTAATTTTTCATTAATAATAACTACATTAAATTATTAACAAAACTATATGGGATTTGGTGTCAACAAACACTTATTCTATAAACCCTCCTAAGGACGATCTAATTTTAAATCTTATATTCTAAGATTTAATATAATAATTATAATTTTTTAAATTTAAAATATTTTTTAAAATATTTTTTAGATAATATAATAAAAAAAGATATTTTTAAAATTTTGATAAATTATAAACTAACTAACAGGAATTGTAATTCTATTTGGTTTAGAAAAAAATGACTTTGATAATAGTGAGTTATATATGAAATAAAAGTGGGGGCATTTTTTGTCTTCCAAAATTTTGGTTCTATTCTACCTTCTCTTATTATAATAGTAAAGATTAAAACATATTACTTAATCTTTTAAATAAAATATTTATTTTTTGATTTTCACAAAAGTATTATAAATATTATATAATTGGTGGAGTTGTTTATTGAACTTTATGAATTTTCCAGTAATTGGCTGGGTTTATTTGATGAGTTATCCCATTTAATTTTCAGAATTGACTGGCTATAAAGTGCTGGCGCTGACTCAACTAATAATCCAACTGAGCCGATGCAACTCAGTCAAGTTTCTAGTTGACTCGAAGAGATTTAAAGCTGTGGTATCGTTAGTCATTACCAAATAAGGTATATGAAGTAGGGAAAATTACTTAAAAAGCCCTCGCGAAAGGGTTTTTTTCAAAATAGTTCCTAATTTTTTTAGGGTAATTTGGCAAGACATGTAATAAATTTTTCTTTGTAAATGGTCCCTGGACCTCATTTCCCACATTTATCACAATTGAATACCCTAATAGTTCGAACTCATCGTTTTTATCTAAAAATTATTTTTTTAACATCTTAATCGAGTTTCAGAGTCTCCATTATGTCAAAAATGATTTAAGAAAGAAAAATAAGTCATTTTCAATAGTTTTTTCAAACATTATGAAGATATATGTAAAAAATTATGATTTTTTTAATTTTTTTCTTAATTTTTTATTTTTATTTTATGAAAATTGATCAATAATGATTCTTTTGGGTTGAAATCATTTAAACAAATCGTTATCTCAAGTTTTTATTCGATCTTTTCATGTATTTTAGTAAAAAAATATTGAAAATGAGTAGGTTTTACCGGTGTGGAGTTCAATAATAAATAAAAAGTGGTGCACTCGACAGTAAATAGTGTAGAGTTCAATAACAAAAAAATATGAACTCGACACCAGGCAGAAAAATGTTGAGTTCGACAATAATAAAAAGTGGTACTCGACAGTAAATAAAAAATCTGTGAGTTCGCCAATACAACCATTAAAAAACAAAAAAATTACTAAATGTCCTATCAAACTATAACTCAAAACTTAGGGATTATTTAAAAAAAAAAAAAAATCCTTTTGTGAGAATCCTTTAAGTAATTTTTCCTATAAATTATATAATATGAATCCATTAGGATTGTATCGTGTCAACTTAAAATTATCATCGAAACAAACAAATTTGGATCCATTTAGTAGTGGATTTGGGTCGATAATTGTAGAGTTTGGATTGGGCTTTGGTTCAAATTTTCAAGCTCGTTTCAAGCATAGATCAATAAATAATTTGACTACCCCACGTGGCATACTCAATCGACTATATGACGTGACAAATTTGAAAATCATAGATTTGCACTCCTTGGGATACACGGTTCCC
Source organism: Akebia trifoliata (assembly GCF_017979445.1). Lineage (NCBI taxonomy): Eukaryota > Viridiplantae > Streptophyta > Magnoliopsida > Ranunculales > Lardizabalaceae > Akebia > Akebia trifoliata. The sequence goes on from NC_141377.1 coordinate 50,547,024, forward strand.
TCGAGATACACTTTTGTAATGGGAAACTGCATCTGTGTATCCCGAGGAGTGCGACCTACGGTTCCAAACCTGCCACGTCAGGGTAGTGGATTGAGTTGGTAGTCAGATTATCACAACTCTTTTTAAAATTGTACGGAATCGTGAAAGACACAAGCTTATTGGAATTTAATCATTAAATTTCGATATATTATGAGGAATTAATTAAGATCAACCTATTGTGACACGATTTTAAAACTTGTTAGAGACCGACATAACTCCAATTAAATCATCTTGACTTCAAGGTAACCAATCGACCACAGAGTGTCGTGGATATGTATCACCCCCCCTTACATGAACTTCTTTAAGATTCAAGATGATTAGTCCGATAATTTAAAAATCTTGTTCGAGTACAAGAAAGTTTAAATGAGTGACTAAGTTTATATTTTTCATATAAAATTATTATTTGTTAAGAATTTAGATGTTTTTCTTTATTATTATAATGGAAGAAGGTGAAGTAGTAGTGGTTCGACACCAAAATTTGTATTCACAAATGCCCCATTTTTTACATTTAAATTTAATATAATCAAAGGTTATTTCCATAAAAAACCAATAAATTCTTTAATTTATAACATTATAAAAATATTTTATTTATTTATTAAGGTTATGTTTGGATTGAGATAAGTGGAGAGAAGAGAAATTCAATTTCTCTCCACCATGTTTGGATTGACTGAGAGAATTTGGGACAACTTTAAAATTTTAAAATATTTAAAAAGTGATGTAGGAGCAAAGTTGAAATTATAAGATATTTAAAAAGATTTATCTCCTCTTTTCTCTACTTTTGGAGAGAGAAAATTCACATTTTTTTTTTCTCTTTCTCTCTTCACTTAACAATCCAAATAAGAGAAATAAAGAGAAACTCATTTATTTTCTCTTCTCTCAATTTCTCTCAATCAGAACACAGTCCAAGTAACGTTCAAAAACCTTTTAATCAATTATTTAAATTATGGATAAGCCATTTTGATAAATGTGTGTTTGCACGTAGCACCTTCCATTGTTCACATGATGAGACATTGATAACCTTAAAAAGACGACTACGGTGAGTTAAAAGAAATTTAATAAAAATACAAGAGATTTACTTCATAGACCTAATTGTTACATTTTTATTACAAAAATCCCCTTGGAATTTTGACAACTCCAAGGGAACCTTACTTTATGAAATTTGTTACCTATCAAACCTCACTTTATCAAGTTTGTTATCCAACAAACTTTGGAATGGTGCTCAATGTCGTAAAATTCAAATTTATGTAGTTACTTTTTCGTTTAACAAACCTTAGAGTGGATTCTAACCACTTCAATTTGGAGCATAAAAAACATGCATGATCTAATGCCACAGGGTTATATTGTTGATTTGCCTTCATTATTGCTGTATATTTTGTGGAATGTTTTCAAAGACAGTTGTGTGTGAGGTGCTTGCCATCAATGAATGCAAAAAAGTAATGATAGAGAAGTACACACACAAACATATCACAAAAGGCGGAATGACTTAAATCTTTTAAACTGGTAACTTGAGAAAAGAAACAATGATGCATCATACTGATAGGGGTTGTTTTGGTTGTTATTTAACCTATGTAGCTGGAAACCAAAAAAAAAATCGGAAATGAATTGAATCTTATGGTAGGCAGCCCAAAACTACTAACCAGCATATGCGCATAAGGTGCATGTCACAAGATTTCAATTTTTCTCAAAACCTGCATGGCATTTTGGGAGCAATTCATTTTGAGGCATGAGGCTCCTATTAGGATATCAATTTATAATGCAGAATCACATATAATCCACATGTTGCAACTTTTTATTTTTTATCCACATTTTTCAAATTTTTTGTCTCATCAAGGAGATCTCCAAGTCACATCTGACCTACCACGGCTTGTTAGTCGTCCAATTAATTGAATCCTTCTGAACATTTGAGGAGGGGGGAGAGGGGTGCGGTTGAACGGTTAAAAGGAAGGGAACCTAGATGGTTAGGAATTCTAATAGCTTAATCAGTTAGTTTTTTGGGCTTATTGGGTGTGTTGTATTTTCCTAGTATGTATGATGTGTAATCCCTATGCTGTGTATAATTGTAATCCTAAGGTAGTGATTTTGCCTTTGCTAATCAAGTTCCCCGAAAGCAACACGTTATTTCTGGATTTTTGTTTTTGGGTATCTTTGGTGCATTACTTCTATTTATTTCATTCATAACAGACAAAATCTATGTATATCCTGTGGTATTTGATTCAAATAATTCCTGCTTGTAGCTTTGGGATTTGGAAAGTCTGTTGGAAGGTTTTGGAAATGCTCCGAAGATTCAGTCAGTCATGGCTGATAGTGACAGTGATGAGATGGATGTGGACATTAAACCTGCTAAATCTTCCAAAGGTGTGTTGGTCTCTTCATATTTTCAAAGCTTAAGTTATTATATTGTTCACTTTATCAAAATCTAATTGGCATGCTTTGAAGAAGATTATCAGTTTCTATTGTGTATTGTGAGATCTCTAGTTGTACATGACCTATTTTTGGGGTGAGTCCTCATTCAGATTTGAAGACATCTCATCTTCAAATATCTATAGGCACCTAAATTACGCTGACATGGTGATACATTTCCTTTTGTATCCTATGTACCTACCAGTGGATCAGTATGTGCTCAGATCCAAGTTGCATTTTTTATATTAAGTTTTAACTTGGTACACCATAGAAGAGACCCTATGGGTGGCCTAATTTAGGCCATTATTTACACTAAATACAGTCTTTCCTTGAGTTATTATTATCTCTTTGTCAATGCATTACAACTTGCCACCTATTTTAATTTGGTTTTTGTTACTGATGCGGATGCATCTCTATGCTGGGCGAGGTGGCCCACGAGATGCGGCCCATTGGTGGGATGGCCCATGTGGTGGGATCCTGTGATGGGGGTGACCCACCAGATGGGGCTCACTAAGGGGGAGGGCTTGACTGGATACTTTGGGCTATGAGATAAAGGAATTAATCTTGCGCTTCTCATCAGTCGTGACTTTTGGTGGAGTATTGGATAATATCTTGCGTTAATTATACTTGGTAAACCTAGGATTGTCAACGGGCCGTGCCTCTTCTCATGGATAGGGCCTAAGCCTATCTAATTAGAGAGTTGGGCTTGAGTCGGACATGTTGAGTAAGATCTCTTAGTGGAATCCTTCGTTTGTTGGAGGCGATTTCTAGGCTTCCAGTTAACCTTAGTAGGAGTAAGATGTTTTTAGTGGGTGAGACTCCAAGGGTTGATTGGGTTCCAGGTGGGGTCTTGGGGTTACCTTTGGGGGAAGCTTACAATAGCAAGGAAATTTGGGATCTAGTTATTGATAGGGTTAGGAAGAGAGGGCTAAATATCTTTTTAAGGGTGGGAAAATGATTCTTATTAAGAGTTCTTTGGCCAACATTCCAAATTATGTCCTGTCCTTATCCTCTTAGCTGAGAAGTGTGGAAATTAAAAGCTCGACAGTCTTTGTCATGATTTCTTTTAGCATGACAAGGATGGAAAGAAAATGTATCACCTGGGAAGTTGGCATATAATTTGTCCTCCTAAGAGATGGGGTGGGCTGGGTTCATAAAGTTTTGTTTCATGAATTTGGCTCTCTTAAGGAGATTTGGTGTCGAGGACAGAAAGTCTCTGGAGGAAAGTGACGTAGCGGAAGCGTGTGAATCAAGAGATTCAATAGGAATTTAAAGATGGTGTGCAATGGAACACATAAAATCAATTTGAATTAATAAATTCAATTGATAAACAAGCAATAGTTTGAAGAAGATAAAGCATAAAGCTAAAAAGTAATTAAGAGAGAAAAGATAATTAAATTGATATGTTTTTGAAATTCATTGAATTTTGTTTTTGGAGCTCCTTATATAGATAACTCCATCATAGCAATTTAGAAATCTTCTAAAACAGTAAAAAGAAATTTTCCTAATCTATTTATAATATAATAACTACTTTCTAAACCTATTAGAACTCTATTTAGATACTTCTAAGCACTTCTAATTGTAGTCTAAATAATGAAAACGAATTTAGAACAAAATACAAACTTACAAGGATTTGTACTCCTCACATAACTATGAAATATAAATCCTACTAGAAGTAGAAATATAAATCCTACAAAATTAGAAAATATAAATCTTACTAGAATTAAGAACTACTAAGACTCTAACTAGGATTGTAGATGTCCTACATTAGAAAGTGATAGATGAGAAGTTTGAAGTTTTGGAGTGCCGGAGTTGGGGTGGGAGAGTAAAGAAGCTAAATGGTTGTATGGATGCGGGATCTGGAAAGGGATCCTCAAGAGACTTCCATTATTTAGTAAGAAACTTAAATTCAAGGTGGGGTGTGGTGATAAGAGTCCGTTTTTGGGAGGATTGGTGGTGTGGAGATCTCCCTTTAAATGCCCGATTTCCCAACCTCAGTGTGCTCTATGCACTTGTCAGTGTCCGTCTGAATTCAGACACCCAATATGATTGGAAGATCATAGCTTGAAGTTGCATCTGTGGACAATTAGGACCATTTCATAGATGATAAAAATATTTGACATCCCGGTAATATTTATCTCCTAACATTTTTCCGCTTAATTTCTGCAGGGTCCAAGAGGCAAAGGGCCAATGAAGGACTAGGTTGTGGCGATGCTTCCAACAGTTTCTTTTCGGACGTGTAGTATTTTATCACTTTTTTATTTTCGTTTCAATAGAGAACATTGTTTCAGGTGCATAGAAATTATATATGATGTTTGACCTGTAATAGATAGTTCGAGGGCGTGATATCTTAAGACATTGTAATTATTTTTATGTTCTTAGTCCCATTTTGAAAATTTGTATCAAGACCCATCCTACTGGAACTTTTGTGATGACAGTGATACTCAATCTGGATAGCTTGATATCTGACAGAACCATTTAGCCATTACTGGGTTGGTGTGTTTGAGCTGCTTTGGCTACAGCCATGAATCTAACTTCTTCCCGAGCCCGATCCCATTGGCAATGCATGAAAGCCGACTGCTCGCTAGCTCGCCTTGGTAAAGCATTGTTCTAATGATTGTTGGAAGTTGCTGCCATGGTTCAAAATATTGTTTCTTTTTGAAATATTTTGATTTCGAAAATTGGATGTTTAATTTTAGAACATCTCGGAATATTTCGATTGAGGATTTGAAGTGTCTTTTCTCTCCTGTTTTAAATGTTGGCTTGAGATGAGAATTTAAACATTGGTTGGAGCTTTGTAAAAGATGATCTATTTATTGGATTGTTGGGATGGATGAACTTTGGCACTACCATTCATTGTGCGTAACCCACTGATGCATTCATTGTTTGTCACTTTTTTTTTTTCCTTTGGAAAATGCTCTTGTACCATAAATTCACGATCCTTGTTAGCAATTCAGAATGCGACAAAAATTGAATATATGAAAAATTCAAGTTTTACTTGTCAAATGGGAAATATGGGAGAGTGGAGACGATGGATAGATTGAGAAGTCCCCAATCGATGGAGGAGACTGGAATTTCATTGGTAACTTAAGTTAATGTCATTTCGAAAGAATGATAATTTTATTGAAAAAAGTAAAAAAAATTCACTGAATATTTTTGCAAATAAAACTAAAGATTACCAACAAGGTTCATGGCTGGTATTATATTGAACCTGGTATTGTAGAAACCTTTCCTCACAACCAACTCGATTCCTTGTCACTCTTTGTATTTCTGAAACTCGATTGAGCTAACCAATTGGGAATCAAATTTTTTTTTTTTTTCTTCTTTGAGAGCCATTTTTACTAAGAGCACGACAATATGTGTACTAAATTCTTCTTTGATATCACAAGAATTCAGGTGCTCTTAGTAAAAGTTGAGGTGGCAATAGAATGTCATTTTTATTTTTGGGTTGTGGTAATAAGAATTCCTCTTTACCAGTTAGCACGATTTTTTTGGTGCGCGGGAGGCCATAGTACGTGGCAAGAGCTTTTCCGCGGAGCCGCGTAACGTTATTCAACATCAGGAGTACAGGATCTTCAATCTTTTGTTTAAAAAGTGTCGCCAAAGCAAAGCAGTGAGTGAGCAAGCCAATCTCAAAAGCAATGGTGTCGGTTTCGTCTCTGTATATCCAATCCGTACGGTCTCTTCTCTGCGAATCCATACCCCTCGTTCCTCAAACTAAAGGTCACAACTTTAAAACCGTAGACCTAAATTTGTAACCATAATTTTCTGTTTCGCGACAGATTTCCTGAAATTTCTTGCTTGATTTCTCCAGGAATCATAACATGCAGAAATAAATCATCTCTGTGCTTCAACAGAAACGAATCAGATAAAAATTCACTGTAATTGCAATTCGAATCTTCTTCTTTGCTATTCCTTGTGAATTTCCATTAGTTTTTTTTTAATTTTATTTTTAAATTTAGTTATTTCTTATAGTTTTTACGTGGAAGAACAATCAAAGACGACTAAAAGGAGAGAAGCGTTGTTTCAGATTGTATTTGCGGCATTTTCTTTCCCATCTATTATTTCAGTTGCTTCGGCAGAGAGTGGTAATCCCCCCACACCCCTCTCTAATCAATATTTTTAAAATTCTGTTAAAATTTGATTGATTTTGTTGTTTTTTAGATGGACAAGAGGATTTTCGTATTTACTCGGATGACACGAACAAGTTCAAGATTTTGATTCCTCAAGGTGAATACTTTAGCACTTTTGAACTCATTTTAGAAGTTAATTATAATTGTTGATTTATACCAGAGTGATTAACTTTCATATCTGCTATTGGCACCCCAACTTTTACTTATTACACCCAATTACCAATAAAGAAAATAATCAAATGGATTTTCCCCAAAAGGTGCGCCACTTATGTCCAAATTCTGGTTTCGGTGTACTGTTCATTTTAATTCCCAAAACATGCATTTCGGATCAATTCATCACTTTCATAATCAATGACTTGATAGATATTAAAAGTGATGAACTCATGAGTTTGTACGTTATAAAATAAAAATGACGAATGCATGTTCTGCACCACTAACACCGGTGTATTTTTGGTGTATTGGTTGGGTTTGTAACTTTGTATCATTTAATACTGGAGCCAGCACACATCTTGGGTTCATACCTTGGAAGTAGTGTCTTGGGGAAAGGGCTACCTGGGCCCCAAAAAGAAGGGTACCAGAGTTAAAGCCACTATAAAGTGGCACTGAGGGTATTAGTAGTGCAAGGGATGACCTGGGGAAAGGGTTACCGAAGGTCCAAAAAGAAGGTACCAGGGTGACAGCCGCCACAAAGTGGTCTGTCATGGGTGTCGGCTGTGGAGCATAGTGGTATGTTAAAATCCCAAAGAGGTATGGGCTTAACTTTCCGCAGCATTAACGCCTAGATATTTTGGTGTACTGGTTGAGTTCGTGTTAGATCAGGCTCTAGCATTCCTTAACTTGAGCGGGGAAAATGATTGTATATCCTATTAGGTGATCTATCCAATAAAGCCATTTACTGGTTTCTTGACTGTTAATTGTGACAGTGTGAAAGAATGCAACTTATCGTGTGGTTGGGTTTGTTCAATTGAGGTAATACTTTGGGCAAAGTGATCTCCTATACCGGGGGTCATTGATGGCTCTTCTCCACATTTTCATACAAAATCATCCTGGAAACAAACAATTTATTTAATGAGATTCGACTTATTCACTCGATGTGCCTTTTAACTTTGCCAAAACTTTACACTAATGTACCGGATCATATCGGTGCTAATGCACTGGGAGTTCTTTAACTTGACTAAAATTTCTCATGAGATTGAACTTAACTTTTAATTTTATTTTTTGGAGTAGATTATTTGAAGGGGCTAGCTTCTTAATGTGAGTGTTGATACCTAAGACCTATGTTCAAAATCCACCATCACTTTTGAGTTACTGATCTCATTAGAAGCAAGCTTATTCGGTGGTAACAACTACTATTTCATTGTTACGTACTGAATTTTTTTTTTCCGGTGTATTTGATCATCTATGCCTATCATGAGGAAGCTGAAAGGAATTCTAGAACCTGTTCTGTACAAAGTTTGAACATACCTGATGCAAAAAAATAAAAAAATAAAAAATAAATAAAATTGAGGCTCAATAACAGCACAGATGAGGGGATGAAAGGAAATCAGGGCAGCAAATGAGGAATATTGGTGATAATGTCGTCTTGCTGAAATCAGGGTAGATCAGAACCAGACATTCTTTTTCTTTCTTTTTTAAAAATAAAATAAAAATAAGGAACACTATTATTGTTTTTGTTATGCCTATGACAACCTGAAGAGGCTGAAAAATGAATGCCTGGAGTGATGCAAGTAGAGGAAAATTTTGACAATCATTTGAACCGTGGACTACGTAAATTGACACCAAATGAAACCATTAGGTTGTGCGAGTCTAATTGTGTGCCTGGATTTAGTTATACGACTGCTGCATTTATAGTTTATGGTACTTTGTATGTTATATTTTAACATTATTATAAATACTACCACTTTTGAAACATGTTGGTATTAATGGGTAAAAAGGGGCAAATGGCCTTGCAGATTGGCAAGTAGGCGCAGGACAGACTGACGGAATCAGATCAGTAACTGGATTTTACCCACAAGAGACTTCTAATTCTAATGGTATTCATTGGGTGTTTCTGATTGTTCATTCTATTTAATAGTTGATTCCTGAATTTAAGATTCGCTGAATGGTTGCTTTAGTCAGTGTTGTAATCACGGGGCTTGGTGCGGATTTTACTAGATTAGAATCTTTTGGCAAAGTCGATGCTTTCGCGGAGAGTCTGGTGGGTTATACATTGAATTTATTGATTCTTGCAATGGAAAACTCATTGGATCTGTATGCTTATTAGAATGTATTTTCAAATGCCATTTACAGGTCAGTGGGTTGGACAGAAGCTGGCAGAGGCCTCCTGGTGTGGCAGCAAAACTCATCGATTCTAAAGCTGCAAATGGTAATTGTCTCTCTCATTTGTAGGTGTTCTAGTGTGGAAAGTATTGAGGTCTATTAGTGGGTTGGCCGTGAGGATTGAGTATTAATGCATAGCTAGAGTTGACATATATGCGTGGGGATGTGCTGTTCTTAACAATGTCAAACATTTCTTTTTTTAATTTGCTTACCATTTGTATTCTTTTTCTGTTTATAAAATTCAAACTGAGCAGGGCTGTATTATATCGAGTATTCACTGCAAAACCCTGGTGAAAGCTGTAGGCACATATTTTCTGTCATTGGGATGGCATCTAATGGTTGGTACAATAGGCTGTATACTGTAACAGGGCAGGTGAGTGTGGCTACTCAAGAAGTGAATATTTCATTTCTTTCTTTTATTTAGGGATCTCAGTAGCTGTTTCGATTGATTTGATTCTATTTTTCCCCACTAATTTCAGAATCTATTTTATTTTCATCTAGAGAGCTGTTATTGGCCCCCTAACTTACTTATTACACCCCAATTAAAAATAAATAAAATTAGTGGATGGTTGAGAATAAGTAAACGTTGGGATGCCAATAGAAGCTCTCTTGTGTTTTTTTGTTAGATTTTTATTTTTTGGGTTTAGGATTTTATGAGCCTATTCATAATTATAAACAACTACTGAAATTGTTTGAACATAATGTTCTTTCATGTTGAGATTATAATTTGAGCCAAACCTTTGTAATGTTTAAAGCGTGTTTTAATTGCAGTTTATGGAAGAAGAGTCAGAGAAATATGGGCCCAAAATTGAGAAGGTGAGCTAAATTTGACTCGATCAGTATCTTTTATTTCCATGAATCACCGCAATTATGAAGCTTCTTGACTGGAGTGTTCTACTGTTTTGCAGACCGTCTCATCTTTCAGGTTTACTTGAGTAAATGATCAGAATCTTTATCAAAGAGGGGACAAGCTGCAACCTTTATCTATTTTTGATTAAAAGAATGTTTTTCTTCGTAACCTCTAGTATATATTTTACTTCCACGAATCATGAGAACCTCACCTGCTCACACCTTATGCAGCTGAGGTTAGATGTCATGAAGCCGGTCGATCAAAGTTCTACCACTTTGCAGTCTGTTTCATCCTTCACACCCGAGTAAATCTTTCAAAACCTCAAGTCATATGTTCTTTGTCCACTCAGATTTGATGTATTTCTACATTGTACTAAGATACATTTCTCTGATAAATGGTTCAAATTCTTTACATTGGGTTCTGTAATTGTGATTGTCACAACAATATCCCATTGCCTGTCTTTGTCGGGTTTCAAAGGTACTTATGTAATTTAGAAATTATGAATTATCGTTGATGTTTCATCAACATTGTTCACCCATAAGTAGGTGGCATGTGCATTTGTACATGAGTTTGAAAAACAGCATTTTTGGGATTTTTCTGACCTCAACCTAGGTTAGGATGTTATAAAAAACGCTGATTTCCTATAAATCACTTCTAATCTTCTAGGGATTAATACATTTTTTTCTTGGAAATCCCTAGTATCCCAACGGTTATATTGATGGAGAGCCTCAGCCCGTCAGTTGAGACTTACATTTTTTTCATATTTTTTATGAGGTTAGAATTACATTTATAATTAATTTAAGATATTATTTTGGGTTTCAATAATCTCTCGTAACATGGAAGTTGCACTTTTAGGATAACTTCCTTGTTCATCTTCCAAATTCTACCGATATTCCCCTTATTTTAAGATATTTAATTATTTATTGATTGAGTGAAAATGATTTTCTTTAATAAAAATGTGTGCTGGTCCCTTGATTAAGGAGGTTGGACTACTTTTTTTTTAAAGAGTAATCCCAAATGGAGTGAAAGGGACTTTTAAGTGATGGAGTGCTGCTGGTAATGGGTGGTGTGCAACTAAGGTCAATATATATTATAGAGAGATTTTATTGCTATACCTAGGGTTGTCAATGGGTACCCATTTACTTGGAGTCGAAATTGAAAACCTTTTTATTGGAACCGATTAGAGTCGGGTCTAAATATGGAACCGACCCGATAGGAACCGGAACCATTAGGTTCTATTTGATGGGTACCCGTGGTACACGAAACCGATTTATTTTGTCATTTATTTTACATTATACATGATTCAAGGTAATCCTATATTTTAAAATTAACATATATAATATAAAATTCTTTAAATTTCATATAAACTAAATATTTGAGTTTAAGACGAGTCATTGCTTTTTAAATTTATTACTTGTAAAGGAAATACATTTTAATATTTGAAAATAAAAGTTATTAAATCATCATTTTAATGGAATAAATTATTATTAAGTTGATACTTTACAAATAATATGTTATTTTTTAGAAGAAATTTTTTATTATAATGATTTTGAAATAATTTTTCTCATTCAATTATTGAGAATCGAAAGTGACGGGTACATGTGCTTTTTTATGGTTTCGATTCCACTTATTTTAAAATTGGAATCGATAAAATATAAAGGTTATGGTTCCAAATATCATAGGAATCGAACCGGAACCGACCCATTGATACCAACCCATTGACACCCCTAGTCATACCAAGTTCACCAAAGAATTAGAACAGATTTTGAAATGATTTCAGTAAAAGTTGGTGTGGGAATAGAAACTCTCATATTTATATTTAGTGGTTCAAAATAATATGAAGTATCTGATTTCCTGTCAAGTTATGCAACCTTCCAATCGATCATTCCAAATTAAGATCTTTCATCATTCATATAAGACAACATGATTGGTACGGAAAATCAGTACGGTACCAACCTAAAGTTTCTAATAAAAGAATAAATAAAATAAATAAAGAAAAAAAATCCTCTCAAATTTCCTCATCCATGCAACATAATGTCCATTACTGAGTCTGAGGATGACGAAGTCAGATCGACAAACCTTCTTACTGCATTTTCATGGCTGCCTCCCCTCTCAAACTTGGAAAAACTGCACTTCTGAAACCCTAACCCTAATTATTCTCTCTCTCCCTCTCTTTCTCTCTCTCTCTCTCTCTCTATACATTTTCATGGCTGCAATGCATTCGTTTCTCCTCTCCTCTCACTAGATCTCTGAAAATCTAAATCCTTTTCTAATTCTTCTCAATTACATCTAATCTCTCTCTCAATCTAATGTCTTCCTCTTCACAAACCCTAGGCGGCACTTCTCGCTCTGGTCGCATTCTCGGTCCTTTACTCGACAAAATCATCAAAAATGTTGCTTGGCGAAGCAACTCTCGCCTCGTCTCCTCCTGCAAATCTGCTCTCGATAAGCTCGGGATCCTCACTGATTCTCCCAATCTCATCTCCAATTCTCCTTTATATGGATTTTCTCGTTTCGATGCAGAATCTGTTCTTCAGCCTCTAATCCTTGCGATTGATTCAGCCTCTGTTAAGGTTGTTGAGATCGTTCTTGAATGTGTTCTTAAATTATTCTCACATGGCTTAATCCATGGTGAGATCGATCTCCCAGGAGAAGACGACAGTCCCTCCATCGAATCTCGCCTCATTGTTTCCTTATGCAAATGTGGTGGGGTTGGTGATGAGGAGATTGAGCTTGAGATGCTGAAGGTTTTGATTTTTGTAATTCGATCACCGTGTGTGTTAATTCGGGGAGATTTGTTGGTTCACATTGTTAAAACCTGCTACAATGTGTATCTTAGCAGCCCGAGTGTCACCAATCAGATCTGCGCGAAAGCGATTCTCGCTCAGATTTTGACAATTGTTTTTAAGAGGGTTGAGGAAGATTTGATGGAGGTGAAGGTTCGGGCGGTTTCTGTTGGTGAATTGTTAGAGCTGTCTGATAAGAATTTGAATGATGGGAACTTGGTTCAATTTGTTCAGAAATTCATCAATGAGGTTATGGAGGGCAGCGAAAAGGCCCCAAATTTGAAACCATTGTCAAGTGTGGAAGTAGAATTGAGAAATGGTGATGTTTCAGAGTCCATGAGAGAGGTGAATGAAGGGGGTGATCAATCTGGTGGTGACAGTAAGATCAGGGAAGATGGGTTCCTTCTTTTCAAGAACTTGTGCAAATTTTCAATGAAGCAAGAAAATTCCGAGGACCATCTTCTCTTGAAAGGCAAAGTTTTGTCTCTAAAGCTGCTAAAGGTTGTGATGGAGAACGCTGGTCCAATTTGGCTAACAAATGATAGGCAAGTCATTTCTATGCTAATTACCAAGTTCTAGAATCTTGACATTGTGCACTAGTTTACTGCACCCTACGCTAACATTGTTTTATTCAAATTTGAAATAACAATATTTCCAATAGCTTACCTCAATTCTTTGGTATTTTAGAAGAAAAAAAAATGTAATTTTTGTAAATGAATACCAAGAAGTGTGATCACAAAAATCTCGTTCAAATATTTTGAAGAATCACTGTTGATTAGTACAGAACCATTCGTATATTCACCATTTTGTTTGAACTTGACCATAATTATCTTTTAGAAGGAGCATGGGATGAAAACCATTTCTATTGTTAATGGATTAGCAATTTGCTGGTAAAGCCAGATGCATATTTCACAAGAAACTTAAAGCTTTGAAGAAAGAATTAAGGAAATGAAGTAAAGAATTTTCTTAGCAGGTTGTATGTGAAGGAATTGATGTTTCAGAGGTAATAATGAAGACAAAAATCTAGACTAAAATGGCTAAAAAGGGGTGATATAAATTCAAAGATTTTCCATGGCATAGCTAATGCTAGAAAGAAACCCATACTCACCTCAAAATGGGTGATGTCGTCATCAAGGAAGAGGTAATTTGGTATCTCATTGTAGAGTACTTATCTAATGAGGAATCTAACTTCCTGATCTCACCTTGATTAGTCAAAATTTGATTGGATTTCTCCGTTAATCTGCAAATTTGTTGGAAAGACATCTGAAGAGAGATTCCTAAAGTATTGGGTGGGATGACAGAATACCATGCTCCTGGTCCATTGATCACAAAAATTAACATCTTTGGAAAAATAGTCTGCCTAGATCATTCTGCTGTTGTGTGTCTCTCTCCCTGTCTCCCCATCTTCATTTTATTATTAAATCAAATATGTTTCTCTATCCTTGTACTTTTGATATGTAAATAATTTTTAATGTTCTTGTTCCAGTGCAGGTTTCTCAGTGCTATCAAGCAGTATCTGTGCTCATCATTGATGAAGAATAGTCCATTGCCTGTTATGAACATTTTCCAGCTTCTATGTTCTGTTTTCATGAGTTTGTTATCAAAGTTCAGATCAGGATTAAAGGCAGAAATCAAAATGTTCTTTCCCATGATTGTTCTCCGAGCCCTCGAAAATGTGATTCAGCCTAGTTTTCTTCATAAACTGACAGTTCTCAACTTGCTGGAGAAGATCTTTCAGGACTCACAGGTCATTGTTGACATTTTTGTGAACTATGACTGTGATGTGGATGCACCAAATATTTTTGAAAGGTATTATCCTCCTAGCTTACATTTTATTTACAATTTCACTAGGCTCCTGTGAAAAAATTGAATTTAACAAGTACCTCCTTAGACACCATTTATTAAATGAATAATTGCCTGTTATCTGTCCAACCACGACATAGCTGCCCAGCTTAACAAGTCAATCCAAACAATCTAATTTTTTGGCCATGGCATTTCACACTATCATTTCTTGTAGTTGTTTTTTAATAAAAAGTATTAAAACCCCTTTAATTCCATCAGATATTTGCAGGATTGTCAATGGACTTGTAAAGACTGCTGTAGGTCCCCCCCCTGGTTCTACCACAACATTGTCTCCAGCCCAAGATACAACTTTCCGGCTTGAATCTGTTAAGTGCTTGGTTGGTATCATTAAATCAATGGGAGCTTGGATGGACCAACAGTTGCAAATTGGAGATCTATATCCATTGAAGAGTCTTGAAAGTGATGTATCAACAGAGAATCACATCACACTTCATGGAGAAGGAGCTAGCCTTGACTATGAGCTGCATTGTGAAGCAAATTCTGAAATATCAGACGCTGCCACACCTGAGCAACACAATGCCTTTAAAATTGAATTTCAGGTCAGGTATTGGTTGAAGAGATATGCCATGATAGTTTCGAGATTGTTATATTATAGAGATACTCCATTTCTAACATACATGTTGCACGCAATCCTCAATGCATGAGGTTGCATTTTGATGAGAATTTATTATATTTCTCCAACTTGATCTCTACTTTAGTATTTACTGTCTTAATATTCTATGTTTATTGAATTTTAATTGGGAATTGACCCCTCTGCTATTTGTTGTGACAATTGTATGTCTTAACCACAGAAAGGAATTTCATTATTCAATCAAAAACCTTCCGAAGGCATCAATTTTCTAATAAGCGCCAAGGAACTTAGTGGTTCTCCAGAAGAAGTTGCTTCATTTCTAAAAAACACTACTGGCTTGAATGCAACCATGATTGGAGACTATTTGGGTGAAAGGGAGGAATTCTCTTTGAAAGTTATGTACGCATATGTGGATTTATTTAATTTTGAAGGGATGAATTTTGGTGAATCCATTATAGTTTTCCTACGGGGCTTCAGATTGCCAGGGGAAGCACATAAGATTGACCGCATCATGGAAAAGTTTGTTGGGCGCTATTGTAAATGCAACCCAAATTCTTTCACAAGTGCGAATACTGCTTACGTTCTTGCTTATTCTGTGATAATGCTCAACATGGACGCACATAATATCATAGTAAAAGACAAGGTGATCTTGATTAAATTGTTCCTATTTTACATTTTGAACAAAGTCACTAATCTTGGAAAACAGTTATTTGTTTCTGTTCTTTTTGGTTTTCTATTGGGGAAGACAAAAATGAAGAAAATATGTATGAAATAGAAATTATAGATAATTAATTCAACATAGTATAAATGTTGGAGATATTTTTTATACATCTTATGCATAATTAAGTTTGAATTCTATAATGACTTCCTGTTTGCATTGGGTTGGTCTTGTTAGATGACTAAGGCTGACTTCATTCGGAAGAACCGAGGAATAGACAATGGGAAAGATTTACCTGAAGAATTTCTGGGCACCCTATATGATCAGATTGTGAAGAATGAAATAAAGATGAATGCTGATTCTTCTGCTCCACAGAACAAGCAGGCAAACTGCTTGAATAAGCTGTTGGGTCTGGAAGGCATAGTCAATCTGGTCACCTGGAAGCAAGATGAAGAAAAACCGTTAGGTGCAGATGGTGTTCTGATTAGGCACATTCAAGAGCAGTTTAAAGCAAAGACTGGGAAATCAGAGTAAGCTAACTTATACCATATGCAAAGGTTGATTTTCTTTTGCAGTACATGGTCTAACAATGGAAAATGACATGTGGTGCATAAGTAGTGGGGTGGCACCCACAATTCTATTGTTCCACCTATGAGATCTTCGAAGCCAATCTCAGCTGGATGATCGTAGCCATCTATTAGATCAACCTTTATCCTGTGTATCTACTACCAGTATCACTGTGTCATTGATAGACCATTCTTATTCTGGATCTTTCTTGTGAAGTACATTCTTTTTTAAATTGCAGGTCTGTCTACTATACCATCACAGATGCAGCAATACTGAGGTTTATGGTGGAGGTTTGCTGGGCTCCAATGCTGGCAGCATTCAGTGTGACTCTTGACCAGAGTGATGACAAGGTAGTCACGTCACAATGTTTACAAGGCTTCAGACATGCTGTGCATGTTACTGCAGTGATGGGCATGCAGACACATCGGGACGCTTTTGTTACATCCATGGCCAAGTTTACATACCTCCATTGTGCTGTAGATATGAAGCAAAAGAATGTTGATGCTGTTAAGGTAAGCATTCAATTGAAGGTGGGGTTTTGATCCCAGGTATGTGGTATTAGTACTCACGGACTTTACTACCTCACTGAGGTGTCACCTACAACTTGCTTCGACTTTCCCTAGTATTCCTCATTTCTATCTACTTTCACTGATATGTATATATATTTTCTTTTAATAGGCAATAATATCAATTGCCATTGAAGATGGTAATTATCTTCAAGAAGCCTGGGAGCACATCTTAACATGTATCTCTCGGTTTGAGCACCTGCAAATCTTGGGAGAGGGTACACCATCTGAAATTTCCTCTTTCACAATACCACACTCTCAAGCAGAAGAGAAAACATTGAAGTCCACAGGTTTTCCATCTCTAAGGAAAAAAGGGAATGCTCTCCAAAACCCAGCTGTAATGGCTGTAGTTCGGGGGGGTTCTTATGATAGTGCTACTTTTGGAGTTAATGCCTCAGGGCCGGTAACTCCAGAACAGATTAATACTTTTATTTCCAATTTGAATCTTCTTGATCAGATAGGGAATTTCGAGCTGAACAACATATTTGCTCATAGCCCAAAGTTGAACAGCAAGGCGATAGTGGCTTTTGTGATGGCCCTTTGCAAAGTTTCCATGGTAGAGTTGCAGTCTCCAACAGATCCTCGCATTTTCAGCCTTACAAAAGTGGTTGAAATTACGTAAGATAAACTTTTTTATAAATTAATGAAACTTCTAACATCCCTAATATTTTTACTATATACCTCCGCAATGTTTCCTTTTTAAGTTTTTCGCAAGGAGAACCAAGGACTGATGAATCTCCCAAGGATATCCATGAGAAAAGTTGCTTAGAAAGAGAGTTTGTTGACATTTGGTTAGGACCAAAAAAATGTGGGCTGAATTTTATTATCACACCGAGACTTCTGTTTGTATCTGCAGGCATTACAACATGAATCGCATCAGATTGGTGTGGTCTCACATATGGAATGTTCTCTCTGATTTCTTTGTGTCAGTTGGGTTTTTAAAAAATCTCTCAGTAGCGATATATGTGATGGATTCATTGCGACAGCTGGCTATGAAGTTCTTAGAGCGTGAGGAGCTGGCAAATTACAATTTCCAGAGTGAATTTCTGAGACCTTTTGTGCTTGTTATGCAAAAAGCCAGCTCTGCAGAAATAAGAGAATTAATTGTTCGCTGTGTCTCACAGATGGTCCTCAGCCGTGTCAATACTTTGAAATCCGGTTGGAAAAGTGTTTTTGCGGTATGTTGAGGTTTTCAACCGTGCATTTTTTCAGAGATTGAAAGACTTATTTCATGAACTCAACTTGCTCAGCTATGAAGCTTGATTCTTGTGAACGACTTTGTGGATTGGTCAAGTTGTGGACTTGATTTAAAAACTAGGAGTATTTGGGTCATTAGCTGATTGGAAAATGCTGGAGTGACCTCAATTCACACTTTGTTGACATGGAGGTTTGTACAGAAGCATTGATGCTTTTCATCGAGATATGAGTGAAAAGCATCAATGGCTGTGTGTGCATCTCCACGTCAGCCAAGTGTGAATTGAGGTCAATCCAGCAGGACTCAATAACCTGCCTTCTTTTTAAAATGTGGATGTTAGAGAATGGAGCAAGTTGAACCTTTTGGACATCTGGTTGCTCACATGATACTGGTTTCATTCTTAGGTTTTTACCACCGCTGCAACTGATGAGCGAAAGAATATTGTCTTATTGGCTTTTGAGACCATGGAGAAAATCATTCGAGATTATTTCCCATACACAACTGAGACGGAGACTACAACTTTCACGGATTGTGTTAGATGTCTCCTTACCTTCACGAATAGTGGATTTAACAATGATATTAACCTCAATGCCATTGCATTCATCCGATTATGTGCCAGAAAACTTGCCGATGGTGGGCTGGTTTGCTATGAGAAGAGCAAAAAAGGTTATGAAGATGCTTCAGATGGACATACTTTCACTGATAAAGATGATCATGTGTACTTTTGGGTTCCTTTGCTCACAGGTAACTTCCAAATTCAGTTTCTAAGCAAAATATTATTTCAGAAATATTAGGTAACTTGGTCAGACTGCAATGACCCCCAACAGAGTCCCAGTCGGTATGCCAAGTGGCAGTATCCACCATTTTATCGGTGGTTTCCTAAGAGATTTTTGACTTTGAAAATTAACTTAGTGTATGAGCATTACCATCCATGGACTTTTTTTTTCCTCTACACTTTTCCTTGTGCTTGTTAGACCCAGAAGAGATATTGGCTTTACCACCAACACCTAGGTGGTTTTGGTGTATTGGTTTCTTCTGATTGCTTAATATAATTCCGTTGGTTGGATGGTTACAATCATCTGATCAAGTTTATTTTGGGCATAAGATATTTCCTGGGTGGATGCCACGGAATGGTGAGCCCCCCCCCCCCCCCCCCCCCCAACACACTTCGTTGCTTATCTGCAACATGTACTGATATTCTGTTGGTAGGCCGTCCTAATTGCCTACCCAAGCACCTTTGATTTCCTCAGGTTTTTTCCTACTGGATCTCTCTTATCAAATATCTTTTTTTCTTTCTTTCAGGATTGTCAAAATTAACATCTGATCCCAGACCAGCCATCAGAAAGAGTGCTCTGGAAGTGCTTTTTAACATTCTAAAGGATCATGGGCATCTTTTCACACGTCGCTTTTGGATTAGTACATTCAAGTCTGTTGTGTTCCCCATATTCACTAACACCCTGGACCGAACAGAAATACATGATATAAATGATGATCAGTTCTCGCCAGGTTCCAAATCCCAACAACTGGAGGGAAATTGGTGGAGTTCTGAAACGTGTATGTTGTCCTTACAGTGTGTCGTGGACCTATATGTTACTTTCTTTGATGTGGTGCGGTCTCAGCTACCAGGTGTTGTATCAGTACTCACAGGTTTCATAAGCAGTCATGGTCAGAGTTCTGCTAGCACCGGGGTTGCAGTATTGGTGCGTTTGGTAGGTAGCTTGGGAAGCAGGCTTTTGGAAGATGAATGGAAAGAGATCTTTCAGGCCTTGAAAGAAGCAGTTGTTTCAACTTTTCCAGGATTTTTAAAGGTTGTTAGAATAATGGATAGCATTGAGGTACCTGATGTTCCTCAAGCAGATGCAGAATCAGAATTATTTTCAGATCATGGGTTCACCAATCATGACGATCTTGGTGATGGTAGTCTGCAAACTGCAGCATATGTAGTTTCTAGAATGAAGAGTCATATTACAGTGCAGCTCCTGATAAAACAGGTGGTCCTCTCTCTCTCTCAAGCCATGCTTCTTATAATTCGTGAGTTCATATCCGCTCACACGTGGGGGTGGGGGTTGGGGGGGGGGGGGGGGGGGTGGAGAATTTCCCTATCAGCTGATCGTAACTGCCCAAGTAAAATTCCAATTTTGGATTGTTCAATTTTTTTGACAGTCCGAAGGACATTGTGTCATTAGCTTTGTTCAACCTGACCAATTTTTTTCTCGGGAATTTTCTGAGGGGGACCTATCAAATGTTGTATTTCGAGTTTCTGAGTGGGACCAGGGTCCGTCACCACTTGTTTCTTCACACAAGATGAAACTATAGTCTTGTGAACCCAAGGTCGTATAAATATCATTTCACATGCTAGGTTTGTAAATTATCCCATTTTTCATGGCCAACTATTTTCAACAGCTGAAACACTAAATTCTTGAACACCATCATTCCAACTACCATAACTCTGCAAGGTATGGATGTGCTCAGAAGTCTTACCGTAAGTAGAGTTACGAACTCAGTCTTTGCCTGGATGGGAGGTTCTTTAGAAGTGCAATGAGATTTAATTTTATGTGAGACCGAATGTAATAGGTTACTAGCAACTGTATCGATTGGTCTTGCCTTTTTTTGTGTGGGGTGTGGGTTGAGTAATGATCTTGCAGATTCAAATGCCAGCGATCCCACCATTCTTGGTGGTGGAACTGTGATTGCATTTTCACGTTTAGTTGCTCGCATGAAGCTCGGCTTTGGAGTTCATGTGTTACTATATGATATGGGCTTGAGAATAGAAACTAGGGGTCATCCTTGAATTTGTTTTGATATTGTTTTTTGTGCCCAAGTATTTAATCTCTTCCCTTACCCCGCTTCTCATCACCATTCATTATTATCTATGGAAAATCTCATTAATTAATGGAGGTCATTAGCTTATGAAGCTAATGGAGATCATTAACTTATGAAGCTAATGGAGTTTCTACATGTAATTATTTTCCTTGTGTAGCAAACTTACTTGACATTGACTGAGCAGTGGATTCTTCTTTTTTGCAGGTCATATCCGAGCTGTATAAAAAACATCAAAATTCCTTATCAGCAGCTAATATTGCAATCCTTGTGGAAATCTTTTCATCTGTTGCATCTCATGCTCATGAACTGAACTCTGAAACCACCTTACAGCTGAAGCTACAGAAAGTGTGCACCATCCTCAAGGTTTCGGATCCACCCATGGTTCACTTTGAAAACGAGTCCTACCAGAATTACCTCAATTTCTTGCAAAGTTTGCTCTCAGACTATGCATCTCCATCTGAAGTGAAGAATGTAGAACCCCAACTAGTAGAAGTATGTGGAAAAATAATACAGATATACTTGAACTGTGCAGAAACTAGATCCTCACTGCAGCGATTGGGTAACCACCAGCGGGCGCTACACTGGGTACTTCCGTTAGATTCACTAAAGAAGGAAGAGCTGGCAGCTCGAACTCCATTAGTAGTGTTAGCGTTACAGGCATTGTGTGGTTTGGAAAGTAACTCCTTTAGGAATTATGTGCCTCATTTTTTCCCATTGTTGGTGGACCTTGTGAGAAGTGAGCACTGCTCTGGTGAAGTGCAGCATGAGCTAAGGAACATGTTTGAGTCATATATTGGTCCAGCGGTAGTGAACTTGTGATATTTAACCAATGGTGTAATTGCCCTGGCTAGAGTATTATGTGAATGATGCAACATTTTTCGTAGAATAAGTGGAGGCGGTAACTGGGTTTCTTGACACAGGAAATTGACTATACATCGAGAGATGCCAAGAAATTTTGCATCTTGCCAGAGCTGCAGCTCAAGAACCAGAGACCATCAATAGTCTGACCTGGAGACATGGCTTCCATCAACTACCATTAACCTTTGGGGAGAAAAAAAGATTATTACATAGGGGTGTAGTAACTTCTGACCAAGATTGTGCCCACTATGCTGCGCTGTATAACATACAATGTGTACAACTTATACAGTGCAAAGGTATGGTCTTGTTTAAATATTCAATTCAATTATTATATTTAGTATGAGAATGTGTTAGCATAATCATCATCAGCCATCACAATTCATTATTCCAAATATTAAATCTGCTAAATGTTCTATTATCTATCTTGGACAAAAGCTTAAATCAAGGCATATTCTTAAAATATTTTCTTATTGTGTTCATCCATATGATTTTTGGCCTCCATTTTGTTATTTTAGATCCTTTCTCCCCTCTTCCTTATTGCCATTTGTTCTTTTTGTTTGTGTCTAAATCATCTTTTAACGTATTCTGATACAACATCGAGAAGTTGATGGCATAAAACAGAACAGAACAGATAGGAGAGCTCCCATGATCAAGATAACTTGTAATGATCTTGATATTAAAAGTTAAAAGAAAAAAGAAAATTCAGATGGACCACATAAAAATGACAAAAAAAAAAAAAAAACCTAAATGGGTAAGAAGCACTAAACAAGTGAAAAATGTGGCCTTTTCTCTTATTTCCAGGCAAAATACAGGATCTTGACAATCCAAACAAAATCCTTGGTCATCCATCGGAATAATATAGGTGTGTGCTCTTCCAATATGAGGGATTACTAGAAAGTTCATCATTCCCTCAAACACTGCAGTAGTCATTATATTAGGAAAATCGTTTTTTTTTTTTTTTTTTAAATACATCACGTCTTTCATGTGTCAACGTCACTAGTGGACCCACTGTTTTCAGAATATAAAGAAAAATTACTGAACACAATCATTAACCCATGACCATTCACTGTTGCTGTATGCACAATATTAGTCGAAGAAAAATGCAAGACCCACCATCCCAGGAACCACATAAACACGGGGAGGGCCAGAGACTCCAGCAACCCAAATTCTGGGTCTAGGCCCTTCAGAATCATATTTTGATTCTACACTTGAATTTACTCGGTTTGAGTTCTACCTACATGCTGGAAACCAGCTTCCAGCACATCCCATAAAAGCCGTAAACTGCCAGTCGCATCAGGTTCTGGCAGCACACGAGGTTTTTACAGACACTACGACAACAGAAGAGCAACCCTTGCTCTTCCCTGATTTTGGCTCCGAGATTTGGAGCAACTTAGACATCTGACTTTGTGGTATCTCTGGCGACCATGACTATGGATGACCTGCAACAACATAAAATAATCTTATTCACAAATTCCATGGCATGAACACTTCAAACTAATGCTACATGATGTCAGAATTCATAAATACTGAGGAAGGTGGGGTTCCCATATTTTCTCCATCTTGATAAAACAGGAATACAGGTTCTTACAGGAATGGTTTATACCTCCTGTCTGGCAGTCCCATTAAATGGCTCACATGGTATAAGTTTCACAAAAAATTATTTGATGACTCATATATCTCATGGACCAACACAATTAACCCAACCCGAATGATCCAAAGAATCCAATCCGATCTCAATCCTCTGTCACTTTCTTTCCTGATAATTGACAAGAATTTGGAATATTGGATTCTAAGGATCACCCAATTGAGTCGCTGCAGCCTTCCAACATTGTGCATTTGGTAATGGTGGTCACGTCTCCTCGGAGACCACTACCTCGCTGGGAGACCACCTGAGTCTGCCAACTTGATACCCATACATCCTTTTTTTTTTTTTTTTTGAAACCTGGCTTAATGAACTACTGGGTAAAAAGTTTAAAATGCTTGCAAACATCATTTATTAGATGGGAAAATCGCATTTTACCTCTAGAATGCGAAGATGACAACTTGCAAGGCTAGATTTGAAGCCTGCCACTCAAGTAGCAGAACTGCCGCTCTTAGTCCTGCTGCAATCTAAGGATGCCTGCAATGAACATTAAGACAATGGTACTTGTGAAAGAAACATAAACATGATGGTCTCCAATTAAAATCAAGTACTCCAAGCAACCAATGGAGAAACAAAATAGCATTTTCTACCTCAAGATGTGATTCATCTCAATATATCCCTCAACCCGTGGTTTGGTCTGAACCGCTACCCTGCGTGAACTTAGGAGAATGAGCAGGAACTATAAACTGTGCTTGTGCTGGAACTGGTGCCGCTACGACTGTTAAATCCATGGAACTAACCTAATTAGGATCCTAGACATGTAGTAGGCTGAAATGTTTTTCAAGGAAATCCTATTCATGTATGTATCATAGTAATAATCATGCCTTTCATATCAACAATGTGGTGTGATAGCACGTGGCAGGCTATTGGGTTTGGAAGATACAAACACAAACCGGATCAACTTATTGAGCAAACAAATAATTTCTATGAGGAAATATTTGCCTGTAGGATATGGTGCTTGAATGGAGGGAATAGGTGCTGCCGTTCCGCCATTGACATTGGGCCCAGGAAATTGCACTATTTGATGACCTGGCATTGCATAACCATGGACTGCCGTATAGCCATGATTGCCAGGAAGAGGTTGACGCAATTGCCCAAATGGGTAAACACCCGAGTTAACTGTCCCAGGAACCCCGTATAGCTGAAGGTATTGCTGACCCACGTAGGGACTGTAGACACTCTGCAACAAAGAAGATAAGACACAAAAATTGCAAGTATTTGTAAGGATAACCCACACTTTCTTTCCCTAATAAAAAGTGAAGTTCAAATTGATAGTGATTTCAGAGTTCTGAACCTGTGGATAGACGTATTCAGGTCCATATGTTGTGTACCTGAAAGAAAAGAAAACCATTGCATTCCTTAAGAATATATTGTTTGTGTGCATTAGAGAGACAACGGGTCATACAGAGAGAATGCGACTTTGAGGTTGTGGGCTCAAGAGCATATTGCCAATACATGTAGCCATTATATAATAATGATTCAGTTTTCCCTATTGTACATGTCGCTCACATGCTCATGGAATAGGACGGTCTAATCAATAGGCCATCTTGTTTATTTTTGACAGCGGTTGCTTGTCATTACCTAAGCATAATAAATTTTGACATATTTCCAAGAATTCCGTGGATTTGTTATTTTGGAATTAAGAGTTAGTTCATCTTCTCGTATTATTGTTGGGGGGATTAATCTTCATAGATCTACCACTCTGTTTAGTCCTCAGCTTTTCACTATCGAGGTTGGAAGAATTAATAGTAGTGTTTAGCCATTTCAAGTTGTAGGGGAGTGTTTCCCATGAACTTTACTTTAGCTTCTATTAAGTTTGGGAGCCTTGTGTCACACCCCTCTTTTATTTTCTTAAAAAAAAGAAAAGGGGCGGGCGGGCGGCGGGGGCTTAGACCCATATCTTAGTTGGTTGACATATTGTAATATAACTTTGGAGTCATGGGTTTCAAATCTAACATACCCACACACACACACACACACACACACACAAAGCTGCTTACATTTTCACCAATATATCCATTTATAATTTGATATTTCCTAGTTGTGGCACTCATCCATTTTAACATCCTTACATTTGCAACACTCAATCTATGAACATGTTGTTTATTTGTTTCCCAACTTCAGCTCCATAAAACATACCTGTTCTTATTGCCCTTTTTTTTTCCTTTTAGTTTGATTAGAATGCATTTTTCACATAATAAAACAACAGACCTTCACTTAGACTATCCAACTCTAATTATACGGACAACCTAATTCTATGAATGTAGGTAAATAAATATTATTCATATTTTTAACTTCTATAAATAATAAAAAAATTAAATTAAATAGGTAAATAACTTATTGCGAAGCCTTTGCCCAAGTGTCTCCCCACCTGAGAGATCTCCATCGCTTAGGTGTTACCTAAAGCTTATGAGTATGTTGCTTCCATTTCGAAGTTCAACTCATCAAGGTTACATTAGTTGGTTCGTCAACAACCCAATATAGATAGACGATGTGTACAATATTTAAACTTAAATTCGAAGTTATGGACACATGTCAATTGTCAGGGATCAAATTAAATTGTTTGGTTACTACATCAAGAAGCAGGTCAACGCAAAACCCTTAGAAAGGGTAGCCAATTTTGATACTTGACTCAATTGTTCTTCATTTTTGCACTAATTGGTACTCGGGACCCAGACAAATGAAGCCAGTTCAAATAGGTCTCAAGTACTTAGGGGATTTGGATTGAGAGAAATAACAGGGTGTTTAACGACAAGATCAGAAGCTCTCATGCAGGTTTTTTATACCTATGGTCTAAGCAAAACATAGAGTTCGCAGGGATTTCTTTTGATGATTTTATTTTTAGATGGGACTCTTTATGTAATTAGTGTTTTTGTTTGTTTCTTTTCCTTGTTGTTCTTTTGAGGCCTTCTCGGCCTCCTTGTATTTGGTTCTCCTCTATATTAGTGAGTTTTGGAACATCACATGAGACCATATGCTCAAGGAAGCACAACTCACCCATATGGAGGATATCCATATCCTTGTTGGTAACTGTAAGAAACTGGTTGGTGGTAAGTGGGGCTTCCAACATACGCTCCGCCGGGGCCTTGCACACTTCCAAAGTAGGGGGTTACTGCCCGCAGACGTCCTATAGGAAGCAAAATTAAAATAGCAAAATATATCAGTATCAAGAAATTCATAGGGATGGAAAAGGCCGGAGATGAAACAACAGAAAATATAACCTAAATTTTTTTTCAATATTCCAATTCATTTTCTGCAGGAAAACAAGGACTTTGATCACCAACACTGCCATAAATCTAATCAAACAGTGGACCATGAAAAGGAAAAGAGACAGGTTATATCTTTAATAGGAAAGATAACATACAAACAAGGAAGTATAAGGCACACATAGGTAGACTCTTGAAGACCGGCCATAAATGTGGTCCATTTGTGGGAGGTTCAAATCCATCAATGATGGTACCGCTTTGATAACAAAAACGACTACACAAGGACGTTAATTATGGTATGGACGCAAGACCTCACAGAAACGTTGATAGAACGCATAAGCTTCGGTGTGGTGTGGTTTCAGAAACAGATAAGGATTACATACTTTGGTAATGAGTCCTATATATTTTTCAATTCTTCAATAGATGAAAAATTAAAGGATCTGAAATCAACAGGAAGGATCGAGAGACTCAATCAATAGTTTTTGATTGTGTAGAAATCAAACATTGATCACACAATTCAATCATGATTTTGTTTCCGTACAAAAAGCATTGTGATTTGTGACAAGTTCGAGTTCAACTTAGTATACTTAATCAAATGGAAAACCTCAATATGGAAACATGATTACAATGGAACCCCACACATGTAAATCCTGAATTAAAAGAATTAAAGGATCTGAAAAGATACCATAAGGTGGAGGTGGTCGAGGCCGTCCAAGTGAAGCCAAATTGCAATTTGCACGCCTACCGTCAATAACAGGACTTGGATCAGCACAAGCCCTCCTTGCAGCATCGGGATCACGAAAAGTCACCTAAAACCCTCCATACAAATCAGACCCCAAGTAAACCAAGTCATCCCCATAATCAATAACACAAAATAAAAGTGCAATCTGCAAGGTTGCAACCACAAATTTGTTTTTTTTTTTGTGTTGTTGGTTCTGTTCTTTTTCTTAATGTAATTGCATACAATATTAGTTTTGAAAGAAACTAGGGATCCAAAAACAAACAAAAAAAACAAATACTCACAAAACCATAGCCTTTTGATCTCCCGGTGTTCCTATCAGTGATCACAACTGCCTCGAGGATTTCTCCAAATTGCTCGAAGTGACGATGCAGTGCCTCGCTCTGTGTCTCCCAGGCCAATCCCCCAACAAAGACCTTTGTATAGGTAGTATCTCCAAAAGGAGAATTCAAGAATTGAAACCCAGAATTGGAACTCGATCCTGATCCTGAACCAGGACCCGGAATCGATTGATAAGCCATGAGATTCCAGCAAAAGAGATCCTAATTCAGAAAAGCCAGAAAGAAGATTCCACTAAAACTTGATCAAATTCAAATAGATCGAGTGACGCTATAGTCGACCCAATAAACCCTAGGCCTCACCTTAGCCTAGAAAACCCTAGATTTTATTGAAACAAGGTAAAAAGTTGTGGAATTCGAAGAAAAGGGAACCTAATTCTGCAAAAAGCTGGATCAAATTCGATGATACAAGGTGGATATTATTAGTCGATCAAGTAAACCACAGTGATCATATTTTAAGGAGAAACCCTATAAAAACCCTAAATTTGAGGACAAATTGGGTCAAAAGGGAGATTGAGTCTGGTGAAATTTGCTGGAATCTAACATGGGTTTTAAAGAAAAAGCTGATCAACAATAGCTGTATAAGAATCAAGAAGAGATTAGCAGACAAAAAAGATGGAATTTTTTTTTCTTAGAAGAGAGAAATGGAAGAGAGTCATCATTTTTTCACAGGAGTGCAAGAGAAATAAAAATTATAAAACCTCTCACGATTCTCAAACAAAGCATACAGGCCAGGGTGTCATTGGGGCCGTGGACCCTTTCCCACCCTCTCTATTTCTAATTCTAATCCCTCTTTTTTTTTTTTATACTAAACCCTAATTTCCCCCTTTAAAATTTTTTTTTATTTAAGTTTTTCAATAATAAATATTTTGTGGTTTTTTAAGTTCCTTTTTTTCACCCACTTTTTCTTTGCCTCATTTTCTTAACCATTTCATTTGCTCTAATCTTTAGGGATTCACTTAAAATGAAATAAGATGAGTGGGTCTTTGTTTGATTATGCACTAGAAATTGTAAAATAAAATTGCAAAGTCTAAGATTTAAAGAAAACATTTCAAACATTCAATAATTTCGCAAGGACACGATAGTTTGTCTGATGGAATATTTTTTGAATTATCTTATTTTCTCAAAGATAGAGGATAAATGAATTGAAGTGGTAAACTCTTGGTCAAATCTTTTTATTTAGTGCTCTTGGATTTTGTCCACCATGCTCTTTAGACCTAAAGGATTTTTCTATTTAGAAAGATTTCAAAGGGGACTTTCTTTGAGGAATTTATAAAATTATTTTTGATTGTTGAGAGAATAAAGAGATATATGGAGTTTTGGTATTTTGTTTTTTTTTGCCTTTTGGACAGTGTTCATGTGTAGGTCTCCTCTTTATATTTTCTTTCCCAATTTATTAAAATATTTATATTTATTATAAAAAAAAACTGTTTCAAAGTTTTTGTTTCACAAGGGAGTTAACCTCTTTGGTAGGAATTATTTGAATGTCCTTTTCAACTAGTGGTGTGCCTTAAGAAAAAATATATCATTTTAAAAATATAATTATTAGATTTGAAATTAGTATTCTAAAATAACATGTTATAAAGATATAAATTAAAAAAGTGTAATGATTTTGTAATTCAATCTGACAGGGTAACTCAAAAATTCAACTGACGTGTACTCTCCAAGAATCATAGAATTTTCCTCTCGGAATACACATCTATACATCCCCATAAAACATGTGTAATTGTATATCCCGAGGGAAAAAATCAACAGTCCTTGCACCTGCCACGTCATTGAGTTTTTGAGTTACCCTGTCAGACTGAGTTACAAAATCAGCTCTTATTAAAAAAATATATATGCTTTGTAGATAGAAAAATATGTAATAAATAGAATTGCCAGCTTGTAGGAAGGATATGATACAATGTGATTGGGAAGCAATCACTGTACGCTCGTCCTCCCTGTTTTGGGATCATGCTAAGCACTCAGATGCCTTAAGAGGATAGTAAATTAATGAGAGACTTAAGACTAGAATGACATTTAATGGACACTATAGGGCACAAATACTTCACTAGAATTACAATATTAAAATTACAAATCATTTTAAGAAAGGTAAGATATGTATGACTTTAAGATCTTTTAATAGAACTATAAACATGTATGCCAAATATTGGACTGCATTGAATAAGAGTCGTGATAATCTGACGCTCTTTATATGCACCACCATAGATTTTTTTTCTTCGAGATACACAAGGAAAAATCCATGGCTCTATCACTGCCACGTCAGGGAGCGTACAAAAAGTGTTAGGTTTTAGAGCGTAAGTCTATCATTAGTCATTGAATAATTGTATATTTTGGGGGTTAAGAAAATGTCAAATGAACAATTAAAAAAGTATTGTAATACAAATTTGAAAACTAATTTGATTTTATACTTAAGGGGTAGCTATGATGGCAATCTTTTTTTACTTACTAAGTATCTAGATGATGGTTAATGTGATTGGTATTAAATAATAAAAGAACTTGAGTGAATATAATGACATTATGAAGTACTAGGAGGTGGCATGTGCAAATACACATGCATTACAAAAATTAGGATTTATTCCTAATTATTTTTTTATAATTATTTTAAAAATTTCAATAGATAATCTAATTTTATATCATTTCGAATCATTTAATAAATAATATATTATAATTTAAAATATTAACTAAGGCGATTTTGAATAGAACTTGATAAAAAAGAATTTTTTGTTATTTTAGAAAACTAACGTGATTATAAGAGTTGAAGGACTGTATTTTTATTCATCTTGATAATAATAAGGTTAAATGTAAATGTGGGGGCATTTTTGGTCTTCGAAATTTTGGTATTGATCAACCCTAACTATGCCTTCCTCGAGTATTATTGCTTTATATTAGGGGTTGATTCTGAGTTAGTATATGTTTGGTATAGTTAATTACAAGATAATTACTCATAATCAAAGACAAATATGTTTTTGTATGGGGTTGGGATCCCTAGATACATGAAAGTGAACTCATATGTTTACACAATACCAACCATGTAAATGCTAAATCCAACTGTCGAAATTTTATCTTAGAGATTTGTGCTATATTTTTGGGATTCTTTATTTTTATCGTAACCCTTGGATTTCACTTGGACATGATCAGGATTGTGAGTGAACATATAAATTCCCTTTCCATGCGTCTATTGATCCCGAACATTTAGTACGTTACTTGCATACAACAAATTGTTGATTGACAAAACTTGAAAGACAAAGTCAATGCAAAATTAGAAATTTAAAGTGATACTTTGGAGTCGAAAATACTTGAAATAAGAACCATGATGTCAGCAGTAACACAAACAAAGAAAGGGCCACATGTTTCTTTCAAGTGCTATGTGAAGAATACATCTTAATCAAATTAAAATAAAAAGATGTCAACTTCTTTAGTGTTAAACAATATTGGATGCCCGCGAGATGGGAAGAGAAATACAAATTTTCTAGGGTCCAATTTTCTTGGGAATTCCTCGAAAGTATTTTGTGCATTTACAAGAGTTAAAAAAAAATAGTATTTATGTAAGATTAGAATTACATTTATAATTATTTCAAAATTTTCAAATAGATAGTCTAAATTTAATGTGTTGTCAAATTCAATACACTGTAAATGCATTTTTGTAATTTAAAATTTTAATTGATGTGGATTTAAGTTAATAATACTCAATCATTTCTCACTGTATAGTGAAAAAGAAGTTGTTTAATTGTGATAAACTGACGTTCTTTTTTATACGTTTTCTGACTTGACAATTCACATGACCATAAATCTTTATCCTTGTGTATCCTGAAGAAAAGGATCTACGATTTTATGAAACGAACGTACAAAAAAATGTCAGATTATCATGACTCTTAGGAAATTTCAAATAGATGGTCCAGCTTTACACGGATTTTGCAATATAGTATATTTTTTTGTAATTTTTAAAAAATTATTAAAGTGAAATCGTATTAAAAAGACTCGCCCTTCTCTCGTTGTAATAGTTAAAAAAAAAAAAACATATATTTAACAAGCACAAGTACCATGTTGATCATATTTACGGCCTTAGTTGTAACTTCAAACATAGCCAGCCTTGAGCAAGAGAAAAATAGTGGAGTATCTTTATGACTTTATAAAGTAGTTAAACAATTCCATGAAGTCCACAAGGCCCTATGCACACTTTTGAAAGCGACCCTCACAAGGAATGATGGAGGTTGTGACGGAATCGATGGTTTCTTTCATTAAAAAGGAAAATATGTACAAATATATTTAGATATATTTTTATTTTTATTTTTAAGGTCAAAATTACAGAAAAGGCCGCCTTCAATTAATTATCTCACCATTAAGGAACTATATATATATATATGTATGGAGGTGGTCCCCATTCTGAAACATTGAAAGCCTGGCCTAATCAAGGTATGATTATATTGGGCTCCCCAAAAGACAGATGTGTGGAGCCAATTTCAAGCTGTTGTGGCTAGGTTTTGAGTCACACTTTCAATGTTGGAACAAGTGGGGGAACCAAATGGGGTTCCAACTCCATTTCATCACCATCTCTACCCACAATAGATGATCTGCAACAATTTTTATTTAGAAGCTCTGTTTGGGTCATGAACACTTCACAATTATTATGTCACAAATCTCAGCTAGACACTCATTGTCCAACATCGAAATTGATCTTCATGTCCCCGTTGGATGGTTCTCGGATAAGATTCAAAAGATGGTGTGAAGGTTCGTGACATGTTTCTAGTTCTATGGTCCTAGTATAAATCAAGATGTGGTCGGCCAAATGGACAACCACAAACGAGGCGAGATAGTGGTGTCGTGGTATCGCTTTAGAACTCATTGGCAAGAGGTGGGCGACAGAACCGTCAAATCGAAAGGCATTACTAAGAACTCAAATGCTACAACATATCATGTTATTCAAAGACGTGACCTTTAGTGTTGTACGATTAAAGAGTCGGAGAGAATGACTTTATAGATCTTTAAGGGTTAGCTATTCGTTTCCTTGATAATACGACGGACGGACAGATGGCAATCAACAAGGCAAAGCTCACTGATTCATACCCAGTCACAAATTTATGGAGATCAAATTTCATGAAAGGTCAATATGGTCTTCAATATTTATTTGTTTTGGATCTTGTATGTTTAATTCGATTTATCTAAATTTGATGCATTTTTGTTGATTATGATGATTTTAAATCTCATTAAGATCAAGATGGCTCAGATCTCTCTTGCTTTATTACCTTCCAGACTGAGATGGCTCGCCCGAGTCATCTGGGTCTAGTCCGAGACTTCAAATCATATTGATCGATCTAGCCACTAAATTTCGATATCGAGAAAATTACCCATATGTCCATCTTTCCATCTCAGCCGTTCATTTGATACAGACACTTGAAAACTCCTTTTCTCTGAGCTCCCACGTGCAACAAAGTTTCATCCAAGGCCCTACTGATCTCCCCACCTCTGATGGTTTCCTGTTCAGTGGAGATTGTACAGGAAACATAAGTTCGTGGACAGGCTGGAATTTTTGTCCCAAAAAATATCATAGAAAAGCCCAAACTGCTGGTCCTACTCTCTGCCATAAAACTTGATTTTGGTTTGGGCTTTTGATTTGATGGGTAAAAGATACAAGACGGACCCCTTAATGGATATGTGTTTTGGTTTCATGAAGATATCTAGAAAATATGTTTCTTCTAGGACTTTGCCAAAAGCCAACATAAGCTTATACCCCCAAAGCCCAATCAAGCACAAATCTAGGCCAAAGCCTAGAAATTTGTCTTCGTTTGTGTGAGAAGAACCAAAAATGGAAGGAGTCCAATCCATTTGTTTATGGGTCTTACAAAGTCTCAATTCTACTTATGGACCTCATAAAAGCCCTATGACTAATTGGCCAATGATGAGCGTAAGATGGAATCTATGTTGGACTTGGACCCATTTCGAGACTACTAGAATCCATGACAAATGATGGACTTCATAACATTATCAAATTTCTATGCAAGATTTTGCTAGTTGGTTTCTCAAAACAAATCTATATAATAAAACACAGTGGACTCCACTCCATGGTTCCAAAACTTGGTTTGATTTCTCATCTTGTTCATGGAGGAGACCGAGTTATTTCAGATAAGATAAATCATTTAACTCAGCTAACAATTATTTATTTATGAATATTTGCATGAAAATAATTATAATTATTTAAATTATAAAAGAAGATAGATTTAGGGCGGAGCCAGGATTTTCTTTTAGGAGAGGCAAAAAATATTTAATTGAAATATTGGAGAGCTTGAAGATGACTTGTTTTGATGAGAATTCAAGAGCTTTTTTAATTAGAAGTCAAAGAAAATGGCATTTCGACCATTTGTCATTAGTCTATGAGAAAAAAAACCAAGTCAATAGGCAATGATACTAGGGTAGCTCAAATATTTATCAAAAGAGTCGTACTGGAGTGACCTCAAGGTAGGACCTCACATCACACACCGTGACATGAAAGTGTCTGTGAATCATAGATGCTTTTTCACTCATATCTCGAGGAAACATCTACCATTCCCATACACTTTCATGTGAAGGTGTGAGATATGAGGTCCAATCTTGAGGTCACTTCAATATTATTCTTAACAAAATACTTAGATACCCCCTTGACCTCAACCTTCTCTAATAAATTATTGCAAAATGACATTAGTATCCTTATCTTCAACCAGTAAGTAATATCCTTTTGATTTTTCTTTCAAAAGCAAATCATCTTTAATCTCTTGGATAAAACTCTTACCTAGTTTTCCACCTTAAAATTACTCTACTTTAACCTTCAAACCTAAAAGTAGGATAGGATTTTTGAAATAGAAGATAATGAGATTTTTTGAAAAAAAAAAAAAAATTCTAGAATTTTGCACATGAGATTTAGGTAATATTTGAAACAAAATTGAAGATGTGTTAAATAGATTAAGATTAATTTACTATAAGGGGTAGAAGAACTTGAAGATTACTATTTTAGGAAGAAAAATTAAGGATTTTTGGTTGGGAATTGAAATGAAGGTATTTAACTTATTTTTGTTATTAGTCTAAAAGAAAAAAAAAAACTCAACTCACTATAGTTCTTGCACCTGCCATATCAGTGAGTTTTTGAGTTACCATGGTATGTTGAGTTATAAAATCAGCGCTCTTGGGTGGGAGTGTTATTGAGAGTTTTAATTAGTCCTTGATTCAAATTAAATGTGTCAATTGATTAATTTTGGATTGGGCCTTTGATAATAATAATAATTATTATTTTTAATAGGCGTAGCCTTGTCCTTTCATATAATTCAATTTCGGGGATGTGGAGTGGCTCGTGTTAATTCAAGTATGAGAGAAATATCACTCCAATGGCGAGTGGGAGTGGACACTTTCCTAAGGGTGCATGCTATTTTAGACAACTTCATGTTTGAAAATCCTAAAGAATAATGTTTGGAAAGCTTCGTCCACAACACTAACTGTTATAACTTTAATCAACTTGAGTCGTGCCTCCTCAGTGGGGGACATTTTGATGTGGTGGCACGTGCATGCCCATAGATGCATTTCTCTGAGATACGAGTAAAATGCATATGTCACCACGTGCAGACCTATGGACCTTATGAATTTTTGTCCCATCCCTTGGTGAACCTACACTCTAAAAATCAGACTTGAGTGCTGATAATGAATCTTAATTGGAGTAACAAAAAAAAAAAAATATATGATCAAAATCAATAGCTAGAAACCATTGATGAAAAATGCTTGAATCCAACGGCTAGTAATTGACAATGACGTTGACTTTTGGTGTGTAGATCCACCTCTTAACGATGCTGGGCCGAAAGAGTGTGCCACATGACATTTTGGGATGTCTTTAAAGGATGATTATTACTAATTATCCTTAAGCATCTTTTGTAAGGATGCATGTACACTCATTCAAGTCAAGTTTATAAGCTTATGTTGTAGGTAAATTTTTTAACCTTCTGAAGTATATGATGTAGATTATTATTTATACTATCGAGCGTAACAAAGATGAGGATGGGTGGAAAGACAAGGAAAGATAAAATTAGAAATGAATATATTTGATAAATTTTTTATGAATTTACAATTTTGGTTCATTGTTCATATTAATTACCAAAACGTGAACGATAACGAATTCAGAGGTTTTTAGAGTGACTATTTCACAGGTTTAAAGTGACAATTTCATTTTAAACCTGCGAAATAGTCACTTCGTTTTGATTTTTTTTTTTTATAACGAAAACGTGATTGTTCACGTTTTGATAATGAAAATGAAAAGTGACCGGAATCGTAAAGAACTCATTTTCAGCTCACGAAAAGTAATTCACCCATGAGAAAATGTAGGAGTAATTCCAATAGAGATAATAAACGAATAAAAAATCGATTGAGATGGTTTGGACTACATTTTCAACAAAGGCTGATTACAACCCTACTTAAAAAGAATACACAAGTTGAAAGTTGTTAAAAAAGCGAACAAATGTCCACTCAAAAGGAGGAGGAACAAGATTCGTTTAGCCGAACCCCAAATCTTTGGGATGAGGCTTCAATGATGATTTTTCTGAATTGTATATAATAAGAGTTATGCTCATAATTGGATTAGTGCATGAAATCTAGATTTACAGGAGTCAACTTAACAAACTTTAAAGTACTAACAAGAGTTATTTAATCTTATTAAAGGGATATAACTAGGAACTGAATTGGTTGAATATGTAATTCTTAATTAATTCAAATAAAATTCTTTTAAAGTTTAAATAAATAAAATCAGAATATCTGTAGTTCTAGAAATTTTAGAAGATACATTTATTCCTAGACCTCGTGTTTCAAATTTTATGTGGTTTTTAAGGTTTTACTCTGGAGTGCCACTATAATTGCATATTATATCCCAATGCAGACCTTTTTGACATGTAGGGTTAGATGAAAACTGTACACATTTTTACGTATCAAGTTAAGATTAAACCTTAAACTTGACTGCACTGGTTTGAACATGAAAATAAGTAGAAGGCAGTTATGTAGTAACTTATTAAAGTGAGTCAAGATACATCATGGGAGATCAATGAATCTGGGAATTTCAAATCATCTGAAACACATCTCTAAGTTGCGGTTGTTTTGAGAGTCTTATAAAAAATGTCGACTCCCTTTAAACTTATCTACAATTTCTGTCACTTTTGTAGAACCATTTGTTTTTTTCTAAGTATCCGTCCATGAAAGAGAACGATACCATGCTCTAGGTGAGTTGGATTTTGGCCGAGTTAAGCCATCCCTTATCCCGACCAAGGATTTACGGATATGACGACACAATTGAGCCCAGCCCATAAGCCAACCATTTCTGGCACTTTAAGAATTAACTGGTCGGGCTTGCGCTTCATTTTTTCATAGAAGTTAAGCTCAAGTCTGGCCTCTTAATAAGGTGGGTTTTAAATTACGTCTAGTCTCTTAATACTGGTCTCCAACAGCTATGAGGACATTGTATATAAGTACGTAGTTTTAGTCTTTAAATAAATTGTATATCTGAAGAACAATTTGTAATTTTCTTTCCTGTTTTTTTTAATAGATTAATGATGAAGGCACTCTGTTTTGGTACATGGCTGACTTGGCAAGAGAACAGAACCACACATCTCTTTCTTGTGTATCCCGGTGAAAGAGATTTATTGTTCTGTGCCCTTGCCATGTCAGCTATGTACCCATCGCGCGCATTCATCACGACTCTTGATTTTATTACAAAATCTGGTTGGATCTCCTCAAACAACCAGTTCGGTCCAGTTTTTAAAGTAGTGGTCCAAACATCAGTCAGACAAATCGTTGAGCCTTTCGACAAATCAAGGACTAATCAAATGATGTATCAAAGAACAAGTTAAGGTTTCACATATTATCAAACATCACTGTGTGTGTGTGTGTGTGTTTTTTTTTTAGTTTGTTGAATATATCTATTAAATATGTTTCTTCTAGTACTTTGTCAAAAGCCAACATAAGCCTATGGCCCCAAGCCCAATCAACAAATCTAGGCCGAAGC
This sequence comes from Akebia trifoliata, assembly GCF_017979445.1. NCBI lineage: Eukaryota > Viridiplantae > Streptophyta > Magnoliopsida > Ranunculales > Lardizabalaceae > Akebia > Akebia trifoliata. Next base: position 50,584,583 of record NC_141377.1, read on the forward strand.
CTAGTCATTTGTCTTCGTTTGTGTGAGAAGAACAAAATCTCCATTTGTTTATGGGTCTTACAAAGCCTCAATACTACTTATGGACCTCAAAAAAGCCCCATGTCTAATTGACCAACTATGAGCGTAACATGGAATCTACATTGGACACCCATTTCAAGGTCTGATAGAAACCATGATAAATGATGGAATTAATGACATTGAGTCCAATTTCTATGCAATATTTTGCTAGTGGTTTCTCAGGACAAATATATATAGAAAATTACATCGGTAGACTCCACTTAATGGTTTCAAAACTCAGTTTGACTTCTCGTCTAGTTCATGGAGGAGACCGAGTTGTCTCGGACAAGATAAATCATTTAATTCAATTTATAATTATTTATTTATGTATATTTGGATGAAAATAATTATATATTTTTTTAATAAAATATGGTAGACTAGAAGATGTTTAATCATAAAACCATATTTTATTTAGTTAATAAATATTTAAATTAAAAAAAATTAATTATTTTAATTAAAATATAAAACTCCTGATTGACTTAGCTGAGATTTTAAACCATGCTCCACTCCCTTTATTCCCCTCATAAAGAGGGGTTGAGATTTAATTTACCTATGAATTTCAAGGATAATTTTTTATTTTATTATCTTTCCTATTCTTCTATTTCCCAAGAATACACTTTCATCTTTATTGTCTTTCCTCTTTTCATTCTTTTCAAGAATGTCATCCAAACTTTATTGTCTTCCATCTACAATTTTTTTTTCAATAATACCCTCTAAATTTATTTTCTTTCCTCTCCTGCCCCTAAACGATGAAGAGGATGCCCAATAGGCATGGGCACACTCTAATCATCTTATAAGACAGAGTGGCAATTTTTTCAAAGATTCAAATTTCGTCAAATCTTGTAAAACATCAAATCATATTCCCATGAAATTAATTTAAAGAGTAGGATTGAATTCAATTTTTTTTTTATTTTTATAGTATTTAGAATTTATATTTAATCATGATACTCTTATATTGTTCTCGATATCAACCTTATTAGATTCTTTTTGGGTCACATAATCAGTAGAATTCAAACCCTCTATAGTGGCACAACCAACCTACCATATTTAAAGAAGTCGCTCATTTCTTTTTTTTGGTGTAATGATTTTGTAACTCTTAACTCAAAAACTCAACTCATGTGTACCATACAAGAATCGTAGATTTCTCCCCTCGGGATACAAAACTGCAATCCCCATAAATAGGGCATTAGTAATCTCCACTTACCCTATGGTTCTTGCACTTGCCACGTCAGTGAGTTTTTGAGTTACCATGTTAAGTTGAGTTACAAAATCAACAAATTTTTTTTTTTTTTTGCTTTGGAGTTTTCCCTAAATAGGGCATTGCTAGTCTCCACTTACCCTGTTTGTTGATAGATCTACAATAAATTTGGCGTGGGAGTGTTATTGGGAGTTTCATTAGTCCTTGATTCAAATTAAATGTGTCAATTTATCAATTTTGGATTGGGCTTTTGATAATTTTTAATAGGCGTAGTCGTGTCCATTCATATAATTCAATTTCAGGCATATAGACTGGCTCGTGCTAGTTTAAGTCTGTGAGAAATTTGAACAAAATACGATGTATCAAAATCACTCGTGAAAGTGATCAATTTGAAGCTAGGAATTAGGCTTCATTTTGGTATATATTAAGACTAATACAGTTATGAATACATGATTGGACAAATCAAGAAATGGTGTAGCTGCTATCCACCAATGGGCTAGACATATATTGGGCTTTAAGGCCCAATAATACTTGGCATTGGGCTTTAGTGCATTCTAGTGTAGACCTGAGAATGGACTTTATACAATTGGGTGTTCTGACATGATTCTGAATTCATCTTCTCTTGTACAGCTAGGACTTATATAGGACTGGGCTGTAAATAGCTGGGTACTATTTCGGCCTCAAAATCATAGTTCAAGTCTGGCCTGCAAGTATTCAGGTCTATTTAGAGGTCTGATCCGATATCAAACAATTTTTTTTTTTTTTTTACTATCTATATAATATATAATAAAACAGAGACTGATGATAAAATGACTCAAAAAAATGTACTCGGTCTATAAGTGGTTGACGTGGTAGATCTTTTTTCCTTGTGTATCCCGAAGAAAGAGATCTATGGCTCTGTGCACTTGTCACGTCAACCACGTACAGAGCGAGTACGTTTTTTTTCGATTGGGATTATCACGACTCTAAAACACAACGGTTATCTTCCCTCCCCCAATGTTTATACCCAGAAAAGAGCAGTTCAGATCAAAATCCTATATACATCTCAATGAATAATTTCAACTTTATTCCTTTTTCACTACCTTGCCAATAATACCCATTCAACTTTATTGTATTTTCTCTTTTACCCCTTTTCAATAATACCCTCCAACTTTATTATTTTTTATTGCACTCCATATTTTCTTCTTCTTAAATACACCCACATATATAGAGAGAGAGAGACAGAGAGTATGGACAATACAAAAATGGGTGGAACCATGTTGATCGGCAAGTATTCAGTCCAATAAAAAGTATCGGGCCAAGCGACATGATAGGCCTAGCTCCCAAGCAACAGCTTGGCCCTAAATATTAATCCATCTAGCCCGGTCCAGTTCCATTGCTTGTGTGGAGTAATAAGGCTGCCGAAACCGATCCAGATGGGCTTATCCGAGCAAATGTCAGGCCCATCAATTACACTGAATTAATAAAAAATAATGGGCTGGGCCAATTGAATCATAAAAAGGGGTTAGGATTTTATCATTTTACGAATCTCAAGGACAACTATAATTTATTGAGTGTTTCATGTTCTCTTCCTTTTCAAGATTACCCTTCCAACTTTATTGTTTTTTTTCTTCTACCCATTAACCCCAAAGAGGAAGCTTGTAACAATTGACTTGATCAAACCCCAGTAAAAAGTATGATATACAACTTATCTATATAATAAAACACAATAGTAGGATCCACTTGTAGGGGATAAGCGTCTTTAAACCTCAAAGAGAATGCATGTGCCCTAGGCAATGCAAACTCTAGTATCTAAATAAAATATAAAAAATACATCATTTGTAGAATTCAGACACATAATATACGTTTGGAGATGTTGATCCAAGTCTGATCCCATAAGTTATTGAATTAGATTCTTATCGGATTGGGGCCTTATCTAATTATTAATATAGATCAGATTTTGACTTTAATTGATCCATTGATACGTTATGATTGATAAAAGTGGAGATGAAAAATGCTGAAGTGACTAAAACAAAAACTACCCAACTAAGGTGTTAGTGTACACAGATCCATTGATTTTTTTCAGGAAAAAAATATATGATTATGCACTCACTGCTTCCACAGTGAGTGTCTTTTTTTGAGTCAGTTTTGATGGGCTCAGGTGGAGATCCTATCCCATTTGCATGCCATGTGGTACAGCCTGGGATTTCTTGACACTGCAATTTTTGGCCCACTTTTTTGTGGATGCATGAAGAAAGCAAAAAAAAATCAGCTAACTTATTTAGTCGGAACAAAACGTAGTTTTTTTCATAATGACCTTGATCAAGACAAGCCGTAAGTGCTTCTAAGACACCAATATGGAAAATTAGTCGAACCCAACTACTAGATATCACATTAAGCTGGTTTTTTTTTTTTTTTTTGGTCCATAATAATTTCTCGAGTGGGCCAAACATGTGTCAGTGGTTGATGCAAGATCTCCCATTCTCACAATCTTTTTATGATCTGTTAATACATAAAAGTTTGAAACAATCCATACCTTATCAATGTTAGTGGGCTCAATAATATAAATCATATTTCATCATTTAAATCTATCACAAATGGTGTCTTCAATCAAGACATGTTTGTTCGTATCCTTTTGTATTATCTCCATCTATGTTATTTTTACTCACCTAAGTTATCCATTTATAATCTCAACTTGCATGAAAAATGAGTCTGATCAATAATTAATTCCTAATCCAACTCATTGTTGGTCTGCACCCAAAGTCTAAACCAACTAGTGATTTCTAATCATTCGATCCCGAAACTTTTTCATTGTGGACTTACTCATCATTAAGTTTAGTGTGAGGTTAAATCGTTAGATCTTGATAAATTTGGGGGTCTAACTCAAAACCAATTGGTAATGACTGGAGAGGTCCAGAAGATTATTAGGAGAGGGACAAAGCAATGAGTCTTAGATGTAGGACTAAACTCAATACGCACCCGCACACGTGGCCAAATTAGACCAAAGCATGTGGAGATATTAATTAGGTGTCACAGAGGAGAGAAAGACCCACTTTGATACCATGATAAATTTGAGGGTCCAACTCAAATCCAATTGGCAATGAGCGGAGAAACCCAGGAACTTATATGGAGAGGGACAAAGCAATGAGTGCCCGATGTAGGACTAAACTCAATACTCACCCACACAAGTGAGCCGAACTGGAAAAAGCATGTGGAGATATTAACTGGGTGATGTGGAAGAAAGAAAGACCCGCTTTGATACCTTGATTAATTTGGGGGTCCAACTCAAAATCGAGAGAAAATTAAAAAGCCCTATTTTAAATAAATATATGTTTCCCAATTCAAAATCAACTCTCTTGGAACCCAAAATGTCAAATTTGCCGTGACCCCCCAAGTTGGGTATATGATGAACAGTGCCATTCCGACCTTATTTCAAGCCATCTAATATTAATCCACCACTTGGGTTGGAAAGAAAAGTGTTGAAACCCAATCAGATTTCCCAAATGATAGGCGAAATATAAATGAATCAATCCATTTTGATTACTAGTTCAACTTTGATTTAATTTTAATTAGAACAATAATTCCTAATAAAATATTCATGATTGCACCAGCTACTTTAGGTTGATCATGGTTGAAATGGTCTGTTAGTACTTGATTTCAAAGTTAATAATAACACTTTAAAGTAATTTAGAGTCAATTTATTTTAATTATAGAGTAGCTATTTGTTGAATAAGTCTCTACAATAGTGCAGTCCCATAATGCTATAAAAATATGGTCAAAATAAGTAATTATAATAATATATGGTTTTAGGCTGAAGGACAGCATTTTGCAATTATAATATTTTTAAAGTACTTGGGTCAAGAAAGAAAATATATTTTTTTAAATACTATCTTATTTTATAAATTGGATCTTGAAGATTTCTTGATTTCCAATATTTGGATGAAAATTAAGTACTTTTATCAGTTTAATAAAACAACTAAAGCTTGCTTAATTGCAACATCGAATATTTCAACTCCGTGTCCCAAACTCAAATGAAGGAGGATTAAGCTAATTAAGTTGACACTCCATAGTTTATCTAAACCATTTACATGGATTCAATTTATTTATTTATTACTTATTTTTAAAAGGGTAAATTACATTTTGATAATTGCGTTTACCTCTCCTTTCATTGACAAGGTTAAAATCTGGATTTTATTTTATCATAAAAATCATTCTCACAAAAAATCAGCCTATTATGAAATTTCTAACCCCAATTTACAAGTTGAATAATCATGGATTGTCAATTATTTATATTTTGATGTGGTTACAAGTTTCAGAATGGGCTGATTTTTTGTGAGGGTGATCTCCTCATCATATATAGATCATCCTCACAAAAAATCAGCCAATTCAAAATTGCTAACCCATATATAGAAAAATGTTTGATTCTCTTTAGGGCCTTCGAACACTACTCATATATTTATATAATAAAATATAACAATAAGGCCCACAGATATTACAATTTTGTGGAAGAAATCCTCCCATCAACCACAATTTTGTGAGACTCATTTTATTTCTTTTAGTCTTCATACCTTTAACTTTATTATATTTAATATTTTACCCTTTAACCCACTTTATTTCATCTTTTACCTTTTTAATCTCAATTTTTTTAATAATATCATTTTAACTTTATTTTTTTTCTCTGCTTATACCCTTAACCCAAAAGAGGATGCTTATGTCGTAGGCAAAACGAACTCTAGTATGTATGCATATAACTATGGATCCTACTTAAACTATGGTTAATGAGGATATACGTCTTATCCAATTACAATGGAATATGGTCTATACTACCCTCGTTTCCTTTTCACCCCTCGACTTTATTTTCCATCCTTTCGTACCTCTCCCTTTTTCAATAGTACTCCTTTAAACTAAATTAACTTTCATCTTTTACCCTTTTAACGTAAGTTAAAAAAGAACTCATGCTCTTTAATTTCTTAATAATACCTTTCCAACTTTATTATTTTTCATCTTTTACCCCTTTAATCAATTTTTTTAATAATACCTATTCAACCTCATTATTATTGTTATTTTAGTCCCCTTAACCTTAAAGAAGATATTCATGCCATAAACACTTGAAAACCCTAGTATGTATAATAAAACACTACGGTGGATCTCACTCCAACTACAATTGTGGGTATAAACATCCCATTTTAACTATAGTAGAGTGAGTCCACATTACACTTTATTGTCTTCTCTCTTTAATTTTATTGTCTTTCCTTTTTAACTTTACTATCTTTCATTTTTTACTCTTTTAATCTCGAAGATGATGATCAATCCATAGGCACGAGTAAACACTAGTATATATATAAGGACAGGATCAACAATCAACTGAATGGCCAACATGTTTTGTCCTATATGGCTTAGAAGTTTCGAAATGAGGAGATTATCCTCACAAAAAGTCAACCCATTCCGAAGCTTCTAACTCACATAGGACAAAACATGTTGGCAATTTAGTTGGCTATTGATCTTGCCCCATATGTATGGGTTAGGTTCGACGATCAATGTTAGGAGGCAAATTTTTTTCAATATAATTAAAAGTTTCTGATTAAGTTGAATTTTTTTTTTTTGTGAGGATGACATTTATGACGAGGAGATCATCCTCACAAAAAATTATCTCATTCTAAAATTTTAACCCCATCAAAAGTGATTTAGAAAATAACAGTAAAAATCAACAAGCCACATAATTCTTCAACTTTGTAAACCACTTTTGATGGGGTTACAAATTTTAATTGGGCTGATTTTTTAAGAAGATGATCTTCTCATCATAGAGATCATCTTCACAAAAAATCATCCTAATTCAAAACTTGTAATTCATATAGGACAAATGGTTGCTCTCAACATTGGTTGTTGAATGTGTGTATCTGAGTTAGTCATGCATGTCCAAGATTGTATATGTCCCCTTTTTAGAATCGATAAGCCTATTTTTAATGAACATAGTAATAGTAATAGTAATTTAGTGATGAACAGAAATTAAACCTTGGCTGAGATTATCACATGGACTTTACAAATTAAGTTAGCCAATAGTGTATCCCCCCTTTCATCATAAACCAAAATCTTATATTCATAGGTAAAACTCATGCAAAAGAACATAAAACACCTTCCTAATAAATTTGTGTTCCTCAATAAATGTGTGATGTAAAAGTATAAGGATATCCCTTTTAGCAGAAACATGATTTTCTTTCCTACATTTAGCTAGAATGGATCTTTATACGTATAAAGAGCACATTCCACAACTCAAAAGGAGGCCAACGAGTATTTTCTCCTCCACGGTCTTCATGAAATCGACTCTTGATATCCCTTATTAAAACTGAAATGAAGTCCACTCTTGTGAAACTAAGATTCGAAATGAAGCAATTTAGCGGGATATGATCTTGCAGGTTCCCTATTATTATTATTATTATTATTATTTTCTATCAATATGGTAATTGATGATACTTTCGTGCCACCTAATGAAGTAAAACATTTAATAAACTTATCAATATGAAAATAACTGCTCTACATATAGTAGAATCGAGAAACAATCAACCTCAAAACTTTTGGATAATCGATAATGATGATGAGCATGAAATGGAGGAGATAAATATCGAGCCAACTCAATGATTCATCATGATAATGCACTGAGTAAGGTTGGAACTCACCCAATTAATGGTCTGTATATAATATTTATGAAGAGAACAAAAGATAAATATCTTATTTATTTTTAATATTAAAAACTATCATTTAATTAAATAATTAAAATTTTAATATATTTTATCTGACTCGTCCGAGTCGACTCTGTGGAATTCAGATCCAACTCGAACCAGAGTTTTTGAGTTTTAAAACAATAAAACTGAGACACAGTAGTAAAAAATTTGACTTTTGAAGAATAGAGACAGTTGACTTATGTAAAAGCATGATGAAGCGTATATATATTGTACATGAGAACCTATTATTTTGCTCTTTTCTGTTCCCATTAATATTTGACCATTGAAAAACGATAAAAAAAAATATGTATCATCACTTTTAATTGGACTTTTTTCCCCATTTTTCTAATGGAAGATAAGCTGGGAATCAATAAATGCAAACCATGAACTTTGATAATATGGTTCAATGACGAAAGAAGATTGATACTTAGCAATTACAACATTTGGAATAAATTGCAAGGGACAACATCCATGATTACTTCATACTCAAGAAAATTAAATAATGTTACATAGCAATCAAATTAACTTATGGAATTAAATCTACAAAGACTTTTGAGTGTTCATGTTTGAACGAAGAAACATACTCCAAGAATCATAAATGCAAGCCCAACATCTTTCGTATAATTATCTAATGCCACTTGTGAGGATATGAGTTTATGAATTTGGATTGATTTTCTAATGAGTTGTGCTGGAATGACGTCAAGATTGTACTTCATATCGTACACCTTGACGTGAAAGTGGATAAGAATCATAGATGTTTTTTTTTTGTCGATTAGAATCATAGATGTTTTTCACTCGTATCTTGAGGAAACATTTATGAGTCCATACACTTTCACGTTAGTGTGTGTGCGATGTGAGGTTCAATCTTGAGTTAACTTCAACATTATTCTTTTTTAATTTATCAAAATGAATAAGATTTAAGGAGATGGGGAAGTGCCATAACTTGGGTTTAAAATTTGCTTTTATCTACTAATTTCTAATCACCAATCTCATAACGTAGACAGAAGAAAAAGAAAGAGTGAGATCCAATTAAGAGATGCTAATTAATTGATTCGATCCCTAAGACTATCATTTTGAAAATTAAGAAAATACGTGTTTTTTTCTTAGAAAACATTAATTTAGAAGTTAATAGCATAAATTTTTTTCTTGATAAACAAGCGAGTTAGTAAATAATCATCATTAGTAGGTAAAGAAATTTTGGACAAATTGGAAAAGTTTGTCGTGCTTGACACCACGACTTGGGTTTAAAATCTCCAACTTGTCTTCACGGATCACTAAGCCTTGTTTGACTAATTACAAAAAATAGATTAATAATTAGTTGATGAAGATGAGATTTGAATCTATGTTATTGTGTCAATATTCACAAACTTTAATTAACTTAACAAGTGGCCACCTTTAGTAACGTGTTAGACGTTAGAATTGAGTGATAATTTAAAATATAAAATTTAAAATCATTAATTGACAGTGTTAGATGTTAGAATCGAGTGATAATTTACAATTTAAAATGATTAATTGACAATATTGTTATTGCATGTTTTATTTTTAATGTAGATGATTTAAATGTAACTGCTAAGACATTTGCATAATTATATTGCACACTCAAAACAAATTTGTTCTATTGGGTCAATAGCCATGTGGATGGATAAAGTATGTAGGTGAGTTACTTGACTTCTTAGTAAAGTGAAGTAAGCAATGCAAACGATGAAAACCAATTCAGAGTTCACGAGAATGGTATTGAAGAAGAACTCAACGACAATGACAATGACACGTGTTATGACAATATAGAATAACTCGTAGGAAAGTGAGTACGGATAACCCAATCGAAAAGTCCATTTGGGTCATTTTCAAGTGGGCCCCGGAAAAATGGATTCTGTATAAGATGCCAAATAAATAGTAGGTGGTGATGATGATTGCGAGTAGGATAAAAGGCCGGGTTAAGGGTCCAAACCCGAAAAGTCTACCAAGACTTTACTCGTTAAAGTGAATGGCAGCAGTATTGTTTGAAGTTTGAAAAAATGACCGTTTGTTTGAAAGAAAGAATCTGATATTTTCCACGAAAATATCTATCCATTTACAATTAATTTAGTGCTCTTAAAAGGGTATCCAATACCAATTGTATACATTTTTTTTATTTGACCAGGTTGGTTGTTCGGGTCTGATTTATACATGATTCGATAATTGGTTTAATTAGTCTGATTATAGGTTAATGTGGTATCCAACCCATTAATAGAGACAACCAAATTGTATAATCTATTAAAATCTTGTAAAATTTTTTATGAAGGCTGTGGGTCTTGATATCATACCCTTGATTCAAAACCCATATATTGACCCGTTTCAATACTCAAAAATAATTATAATAAAAAAATGTTATATATGCATCAGAACTTAAATTTTAATCTGTGAAACCTTAACTTCTTCTTCTTCTTCTTTACATCATTCAATTGTTCATTGATTTTTCGAAAGGCTTAGCGATTCGTCCTATTGGGTGTTTGAACTAGTACTTTAAAAATTGGATCGAACTGGTGACGTTGAAAGGCCTTAAAGAGAGTCAAACATTTATCAAAATAGGGGTTAGAAGCTTCGGAATGGGTTGATTTTTTGTGAGGATGATCTCTATGGTAAGGAGATCATCTTTGCCAAAAATCATTCCATTCAAAAACTTTTAACCCCATCAAAAGTGGTTTACAAAAATTGGACGGTCCACGATACTTGAACTTGTAAATTAAGGTTAGAAATTTTGGAATGAAATGATTTTTGGCGAGGATGATCTCCTCACCATAGAGATCATCCTCTTAAAAAATCAGCTCATTTTAAAACTTCTAACCCCTATTTTGAAACATGTTTGGCTCTCATTAAGTCTTCTGAGCGCCGCCCATATAAATAAATGAAGGTGACTTAGGAAATTTTTTTTATATTTTTAATAATTTTTTGAAAGTAAATCGGTTACAAATTCTCAGTCCAATCCTCGATTTGATTTTAAAATATTAGTTGTAACAATTGATCATAATAAGTCAATATTAAGTTCATAGTCCACCTTCACCTGCCACTTACCGACAACTAATCACGTTAGCCCAAAAAATAAAAAAACCATAATGTCAATTTAAGTATCCATTTACTTGATCAGGTGATTCTGGCTTTGGATGTTTACAGCTATAATTTACTTGGAAGAAAAATGAAATAAAAAGGAGGAATATGCATGGTCGGTACACATTGTCCTCAATGATCCTTTGTCATCTTAGACCATAATCAATTCATTTTAGAATGAAGAAATATCTGGATTTTCAAATACTTTCCAAAGTAAATATAGGCGGTGGTACGTATATACATTTTCTCATGATCATTTATTATCTATATAAGGGTATTTTTATAATTTAAAAAATCGTCATTAATGTCGATCTTTATAATAGTATAGATCTAGGACAACTCTCTGAATATTTAGGGTATTATTCACAAGTTATCTGAAGTAGATTGGACCATTGAATTGTGGTAAAAAATGGCCAAGATTCACAATGTCATCCATAATTCAATGGTCCAATCTACTTCAGATAGATCCATCACAACAATTATACCATCATCATCATCATCATATTACATTTAAACAAATTTATGGTGGGAACTGCAGAATTGTTCTATTGGCCCAAATAAAAGAACGGGGCGATGCCAAGGGATCATAGAGAGATGTATGACCAACTTGGTAAAATGAAATTCAAATTGTTGTTCATTGAAATCTTGACTATATTACATGATTTCTCATTGATAATAAAATGTAGTTCCCAAAAGGGGAAAAAAATGAATTCTTTACAAAGATTATGTGAAAATATTTCAACTATTACGAATAAAATGCTCAAGATTTCACCAAATAATTGATGTCGATCAAGGGTTGAATTTTACTTAAGAATTTTAAATAATTTGTACTTATATTTTCTATGTACTGTGGTCGAGATATTATCGGTTGATTTAGGGTCAAAATAATCTTAGAACACAGTGGTCAAGAAGATAAGTTCTAATAATGCCTCAGCTCAACTTGCAGGAAAACACTCCTTCCAAACAAAATTGCTTATGGCAACAACTCAAAAACAATTATACAAAGAAAGACTTTCCAATCATCAATAAATTTGAAGACTTTGATCACAGACTTGGAAGACCAAATATAGTCCAAGCATGAATGATGCCGTGTGACTAAGTTGCATTGATGTCATATCAAGGGTGTCAATGGGTGTCCAATTACCTGAAACTGATTAGTTGGTTTTGGGTCTACCAACATGAATCCAATCTTTTTTTAATCCGGTTTTGCGTAACTATCTTGAGGATCCGATAAGAATCAGGTTTCCATCAGATAACCAAACAGTAAATTTATAATATTATAATAAATTTAGTAGTCTAATTAAATGTTTACAAAGAGATATCTCAAAGTAAATGTATTTAAAGTAAAATTAAATATAAAGAAAATGTGAAGTTATTCATTTTTATCTTTTCTCTACATATTCTCTCATTCATTTTTCATACTTTTATACATTTTCAACGACAAATAAATAGTTCATACAATAATTTTCTATGATATTATTATAAAAAATTTGATTTGCTTGAAGAATTTGTTAGTGATCTTAATTTGCAATTGAAGAATTACAAATTAAATTGTTACATTTATAAATAATTATCTATTTCATTGGATATTTATATTATTTTCCCATTTAAAAAAAATATAACCTATCTTAATGGGCATCCAACAAGTATCAGGTGTTTGTAGGGGCGGTTCTGGTTCCAAGGATCTCATACCCAAAATCGAAATCAATAAGAATTGGAACTGAGATTTTATTTCGATTCCAATTTCGGATCTATACGAAATCGATCCATTGACACCTCTATGTCATATATAATAACATATTTATAGTAAATGCGTTCGTTTTAAGATTACTATCAAGGAGTTTTTAATTTTACTGAGAGAAAGTGTGATTAAGAGATTTTAACGCTATCGTTCAAAAATCTTGGAAGGATATTTTCATCACCCATAGATGTATATGATATTGTTGAATCACACAAATTATGTGTCCTATTCTCATTGTTTTGATTTATTCCCATACCAATTTTCTACATCACATAATATATTTTTCACTCTTTGGCAAAGAAAAATAGCTCCAACTACAAATAGGGAAGTAAAAAAAGTTAATTTGGGTTTGATCAAATTACTCAAATTATCTTATTGAAGTTCTTTTTGGGCCATGATTTGTTTTCTTCATGAATATAGGTGAGCTTTCGTCAATCCCTTTAAGTACAGCCATGGTAAAGTCAAGTCAGATGACTGCCTTATTTTTTAAATGTTACTTCTACTTTTGTTTTATATATATTTTTACTACTTCTACTTTTGTTTTATATATATTTTTACTAATTGGAGATTATTTTAATATTTACTAGTTTAGTAGACTAATTATAATTGTTTAAAAAGGTGCCAACTAGTTTAGATAGTCTAATACTCAGAACTGATCACATTAAAAATATATATATATATATATTTTTATCAAAATAATTATTATTTAATAAATAATTATATTATTTAGAATAACACAGGCCTAGTGATGATGATTATTGAACTATTGTGGGAAAAAAAATATGTACTTTCCTTGTGATTCATGGCTCCACACTCCGGTCCTTTCCATTCATTTGGTCTTATATTCTTGACTTGTAAAACTTAATTGGTTTGAAAAAAATGTACAATAGGTGCCCATCATCCTCAATAGTCCCACCATGCCTTCCTTCTATCTCAGATTTGTAGACCAGATCTTAAATCTTTGGTGGCCACGATTGTGAGCACATGTAAACTTGTTTTTCTCGTTTGATCCCATCATTGGCTAACATCATCATCAACAACGTCACCCGTGAAACACGAGTAGAAAAAATTAAAAAAAGAAGAATAAGAAGAAGAAGAAGAAGTAAATATGCTGCTAATCCAATAAATATTGATGGAAATTGTTCAATGGTGATTGAATAAGATATGTAGATAATGCTAACGACTATTCATAATTCTTAGTACCTTTCATAATGTTCGCATGGACCTAATATACCAAATTTTTAGCATATTATTAGTAATTATTTTGAGAGCAGAAGAATCCAACTTAGCAAAGTTAACACCTTTCAAAAAGAATAAGAATCTAATAATAACCTCACATTGTGTGTAAAATATGTTCTAGTTAATTACAGATTGAATATGGATCTAGAGATGGATCCAAATCGTATTCACGTTGAGTTTCGATTGTGAAAGTGACCCATCTGATTAGATCAACATGCACCGATGCGGGTTGATAATTAATCATGCATCAAATATGAAAAATGGGTTTATCTGAATTTTATGGGGCATGAATAAGAGACAGCTTAGGAACGAAGCCAGTGTGACCCGGGTCCAACCCATTCATGCCTTAGATCCATAGACCATGGTTGATTAAAATTATTTGAACTGTCATTGTTACAAATCTGTTCATTACAACGATGAAATATGTAACTAGTTGGCGATCGTCTTCATTGTATACACCACTCCTAACTATCCAATTAATTGGCAATTTAATGGAATAGCACAGTTTCAAAAAAAAAAAAAAAAAAAAAGGATGCCTATAAACAGTTTTTTTCTCGATCTATATCTTTATCGTCGTTTTATTTTCTTGTTTTGCACTCAATATGTTCAAAAGAGGGAGTGTAACTTTCATCCCTGGCTCTTGATTTAGAATACTAATGGTGTTGGTGGATGAAATTAACCAAATAAGATTAATTATCCTAATGTCAGATAAAGAGCGGACTCTCAGTGATAGAAAAGATTATGACCAGACTAGTTGATAGGGAATATGGTGCAATTGATAATTTTATCAATCTACCTACATATGTCACGTGGCATTTCCTCATTAATTGGTAATGCAACCTAGAAAAAACAAGGTTAGGGTTAGGATCTCAATTTTAAGCTCTCGAAGTAGCATCTGATTCATAATTCTCAAACCCATTAAATTTGAGTCGGACTATGATCTCAATTTTAAGCTCTCGAAGTAGCATCTGATTCATAATTCTCAAACCCATTAAATTTGAGTCGGACGATGACTTAGTAGTTAGCAGTCAGCTCATCCACCATTCACAATCTCATGAAAATTTATTTAAAGTTTAAAAAAAAAAATGGTTCATTCATTTATTTTATGTAAATGCAGATCGATAGAAATAGTGATGTTATAAGAGACTATAAGTGGAAAGAATGATGATGAGAATGAATTAATGTAATGTTCAACCACATTTCCTCATGAGATCTACTTATAAAGTCCAAGCTAATGAAGCCTTACCGGATTTATCTACATAGTTAATTTAATGAAAAACTTTCCTTATTAGCATAGTAAGATTTTAAGCTATACTAAGAGTCGTTTTGCTCAAATGGATTACCACATCAGTAATCCAATAACACAGCCCTCTAAGTTTTACTTAAAAACTCGGATAAAAAATGGAAGACTACAAAGTTTTCACATAACTCCTAAACATAAAATTGAAATTCAATGGTGAAAAGTAAAATTTTTTTATTTTTTATTTTTATAATCCTTTTTCAAAATAACATCCCTAAAGCATTGGATCATGTTTTTGGATGCCACAAAGTGAGCCAAGGACCTTTAGTAAGGGCGAAATCCTTACTAACATGGTAAGACTAGTTGGACTCTTCAATTTATTCCCAAACAATGATAGTAATGAAATACATATGCAAAGGGTAGGACTATTTTGGCCACTTGCATAAATTTTTTGACTAAATCATGATAACTGGATACAATTTTTTTTTTTTTTTTTTTTTAAATATTAGTCCTTTGATCGATTCAATCAATGATTGCAGCTCATATTATGCAAAATGTTTGGATTAGTAAAAGTGCGCCATTAATATTATCTTTTATTAGTGATAGATACATTATGAAAGGATGATGCGGGTAGGTTTAAATCCAATTGGATAAAGTGGATGCACTCTTTTGAAGCACTTTGTAACAGATTCACAACAATCACAAACTTTAAGAAACTTTATATGATGGTGTAAAAAGAATAGTTGTATTTTATGTAAATTGAATGTTGGCCGGTCAAAAAATTACTAAAATGAATATAGTTGAGATGGACAAGTAGAAACACCAAGATGTATAAATTATCTATATATATATATATATATATATAGGGAAATGTTCAGCACCCTAAGTTTTACCACACACTTTAACAAACGTTTTTTGTCCTACATGGGTTATAAGTTTTGGAATGGGCTGATTTTTGGTGAGGATGATCTCTATGATTAGAAGATCATCCTCCCCAAAAATCAGCTCATTCCGAAATGTTTAGCCCCATGTTTACATGTTGAAAAATCGTGGACCGTCCATTTTTTGTAAACCATTTTTGGCCCGTTATTTGGCCAACAATTTGGCAAACACTTTTTCAAAACATGGGTTAGAGGTCTTGGAATGGGCTGATTTTTGGTGAGGATGATCTCTACGGTGAGGAGATCATCCTCACCAAAAATCAGCTCATTCCAAAACTTCTAGCCCCAGTTTACAAGTTGAAAAATCGTGAACCGTCCATTTTTTGTAAACCATTTTTGATGGGGTTAGAAGTTTTGGAATGGGCTGATTTTTGGTGAGGATGATCTCCTCACCGTAGAGATCATCATCACCAAAAATCAGCCCATTCCAAGACCTCTAACCCATATTTTGAAAAATGTGTTTGCCAAAATGTTGGCCAAATAACGCTACCCTATATATATATATATATATATATATATATATATATATATATATATATGTATATATATGTTCAATAAATTGTAGGAATAATGTTGCTTGGTGTATATATATGTATGTAGCTTGGTGGTATATAAACTATAAGATAGTTTTGGCATGTTCAACAAAGGCTGGTTACAATCTTAACTAGTTAGAAAAAAATTACTAAAGTTCACGATACATAATCCTAAAAGTTTAAGAGGAAGAAAAAGAATCTAAAGAACTTGGATGGAGATAATAAAAACATAATGATAATATCAATCAAATAATAATAGGAAAAAATTTCAAATAATTACAATTTTTTTTTATCTATATCGAAAGTGTTACAAGTGTTGACAAAACTATCACATAGTGTTTGACACTTTGATAATGATCTATGTGTTAAATCAATCAACACATGTAATACTTTTGGTATTTTTGAAAACTTCAATAATTATTTGAAAATTTACTAATAATAATAATAATAATAATAACATAAATAGAGTAGAGGAATAAGATTGCTAAACCAACTCCAAATCTTTGGAATAAGAATCTGTTATTATTATTGTTGTTGATGGACACATACATCATTTTTTTGTTGATTTTTTTTTTTTTTGCTTTGGCGAGCTGCACGTACCATCCACCTGCACGTGAATAGCAATAAAATATATCACTTTATGTACAAAACATATAAAGACTTGAAGGTGTGACTTAGGAAGCAAATCCAGTTGGCCTTACCAATTTCTCTATTGATTCAGGTTTGAACATTTTTTGTCAAAATGTCAAACTTGCATTTTTTTTTATCCTATTAATAATAAAATTATGGTTTAATTTCTTTTCTAAAGCATATTTTATAATAGAATCAATTTCTACTCTAAAATAAGAACAAAAAATAAAAATCAAGGAAAAGAGAATTATTACCTATAGTCATCATGTGAGGACATTTTTTCTCAATTGATCACACCATGTCCCTCTCTTACGTAATTCAAATTGGATAAATTTGATTGGCCTTTATATATGTTTGATTGCATGGAAAATCAAAATCCATGAAAAAAATGGTGGTGGAAAAATAGAAAGAATGGAAAAGTTAAATCCATTGTTTGATCTTTCTTTGGAAATGATAAGAGGGAAAGAAGAAAAGATAAAAAAGGGGAGAATGTGGTGGTGGTAGTGGTGGCGGTGACGGATGTGAGAGAGAGAGAGAAGGTGATCGGAGATGGTGACGATGACGATGGTGATGGTGACAGCGGTGAAGACGATGGTGAGGTTAGTGTGATGTTGATTTTGGTGATGATATAGAAGAAGAAGATATAAGTGGGGAAGAAGAATATGATATATTGGAGATGTAAAATATGGGTGGATTTTACTTTTCCACCCATATAAGTGTGAAAGTGAAATTGATATTTTGGTAGGCTTTTTTATTAGGGTGGAAAATTAATGTCCATGAAAAAAATACAATCAAACACATGAAAAATGTCATTTTTCATGAAAATTAATTTTTCACCGTATTTTTCATATGCAATCAAACATACTCTAAGAGGAATCCACGTGCAACATGCAAACTATTTAAGTAATAGCATTACTTATTATTATTTTTTAGTTAATAGATTCTTCAGTAATGAAAAATTGGATAAAGGAATAAAAAAAAAAAGTCATCATTTAAAACAACCGAACAACTTTTATGCGCATCATTGTTACCTATAAAATATATAATAAACAATTTTATATTTAAATAAAATACATTAATAGGGTAACATTACGAAGATCTCGAGAAAACCTTGCAACCATATTATTTTTTATTGCAAATCAGATTATTAACTAAAATTTTAAATAATTGATTTTATGTTTAGATAAAATTAATTAATGATGTTAGCTTTTAAAATAGAAAGAAAAATGTATGGGTAGTGTTATGCACGGGTCACTACGATAAAGATTCATCAAAATTGTAAAATATTGTTGTTCATTTATTAGTTGGGAAGAAAATTTTAAAAATTAACTCATCTTCGTATTTACTTTTATAATGAAAGAGGGTATTGAAAAGGGTGATTAACACCAACATTTTCTGTTAAAAGAATTGTGCCAAAGTGATCTCAAGCTGGAATCTCATATCGCACTTCTTGACATGAAAGTAGATAGGAACAATAGATGCTTTTTCACTTGTATCTTCCAACTTGAGCTTACTTCAATATTATTCTTTAAAAAAATACCTGGACAATACATTTAAATGAAATTGGCAAGTCATCACTCATGTAAATGACTCATCAAACAGTTCTAATAATTGTATTGGTTAGCCCAAAGGGTCCGCACATTCAAAATTGGATTGCGGCACGTATGGTATGATAGATGAACCCGTAAGTGTATAATTAATTGAATCAAAATATACTAATTATTTTTTATAATGAGATTCTAAACCCAAAGGCCCAACTAGTAAAGTTGAGGCAATTGATCTCTAAGAGCACCATATCTCATCAAGTTAAACAGGGAGAGATCCTTGTGGATGGCCAACGAAAAGACTTGAATTTAGGATTAGAGGGATGCCTTAGTTATTGCAGTGTTGCTTAAATTCAATAAATATTATTAGATGGACGTCACCTAATTATGGTAAACGTCGGCTAATACTTTAACGAGTCAAAGAGGTGTTTGTTAGTGAACACACCTCACCTCGACATTTTCAATGTGTTAGTCAAATATTTCATTCAAAGTTAGAGGGATAAACAGTTTGACTTACTTCTTTGTCCTGACTTTGGTTCGTTGAATAATAATCCCACGCATTTAAAAAAAAATAATACCGCGTGGGTACTCAATCAATCATCTCTAGCCGTTTAATTTTGACATTTTTATTTTATTTTATGAATTATGATTTTCTGACTCCCCTCACAATACAACCATTCCCCTTCCCTCCGATTAGGCATGTGATAGAATTGTAGATTTTCTCCTCGAGATTTGCAATTGTATATATTTATGGGGATGTACAATTGTTCATTCCAAGAAAAGAAAATCTACAACTCTATCACATGCCATGTCGAGAGAGTAAACGGGGAGTATGTTAGAAAACCCCGACTCTTTTATTATAGATGAGGTCCATTAGATAAAAGGGATTCGAAATTAGGGAGTTTGGCTAGCTGACACCCTCCAAACAAAAACAAAAAACAAAAAACAAAAAAAGATTGGGATCTTGATTTTAAGCCTGCTGAGTTAGGATCAAATTCAAAAGTTTCCAATCCATTAAATTTAGTAAAGGTTAAAGTCCAGTAATCATCATGTTGGATGTGAAGGTGGCGCAATATGTAGACCAATGTTTTAAAAATTGACTAGATGATTTGATGCAATATTTGTCAGAGTAATTAGTCAGATTGTGATCAAACGTTGTTCTATTCAATTGGATGTATCTTTATTACTATGATGAGAGAAGACTCAATCGTTGTTTTTTGATGCAAAAAGAATATTGCTGAAGTAACCTTGGGTTAGAACCTCATACCACTTCTTGACATGAAAGTGTACGGAATTATAGATGTTTTCATCAAGATACGAGTGAAAAGCATCTATGAGGTCATTCCAACATGACTCTACAAAATTTTGGATGATAAAAAATGACACGTTTACATTTCAACTTACTATTACTAAGTTGATTTTCGTCAAAATAAATAAAATTACTATCATATGAACTCTATAAAATATATACGTGCAATTGCACATGCCAATTACTAGTGTGTTTAAAAATCATAAAAAATTATGTATATAAAATCCAATTCAACCCCATCCATGGTTTGATCCAGTTTTCAAATCCACTTGGCATGTAGGTTTGTTGGATGAGGACAGCATTATTGTCCTTTTCAGAGTAAATTAAGTATATTTTTCAAAGTACGAATCTTATGATTTATTATTCCTTTTTGGCTGGCTCAATAAGCCATAAAAGTGATTGACAAAAAAGGCTTTGATTTTGAAACATTGCTTTGAATCATTGGTATTTAACTATAAACGGTCTAATACTCCAATGAAGTTACTGAATAATTATTTTTTACCAAAAGGGTCTCACATCTTTTGATATTTATTTATTTTTATCAAAATAGATTTTTCATATATGGACATTAAATTGAATTTATCATTATACCATTATTTAATTTCATACAAACGAAGAGTTGGCAATTCTTAGCTCAACTACGAGCACTACTCGAAAACGACTCAAAATTAATGGGTTTGGATTGATATAATTGTGTCAGTTGGTCTAACTTAGTTATTAATGAGTTGTGTTAGAGTTAGGGACATATATCAACCCATTGCGCCCTATTTAATTAGCGTGTCCTATTGATTTGAACACAACACGACTGTATATAATCCATTTAAATTATAAAATATTGGAGGTAGTTTAAATATAAACAACTATTTAAGGAATTTTATAAAAGAGGTTCTCTCTTTCAAGGAATCACGTCAAGTTCACAAGTTATGCATGTGAACCGAACACAAACTAATTCAAAGTGTTTATTAAATGGATTACTCGGGTCATGTTGTGTTACCTATTTAATAAACCAGTCGAATTTAGATTAAAGATTAAACTTACAGGATTTGGGTTAGGTAAAATTTTAAAATAATCCTATCTTGACACGGCACGATCCTTTGCCACTGAAATGAACTAATTATTTTCATGAAAGATACCCCTTTAGCTAGATTTACCTTTATATCCTTGTTTTAAACTTTGAAAAAGTCATAAATCTTAAATATATGTAGTTATGACTTTGTCAAGATCATATAAAAGAGTACATGATCTTTTATTTGATAAAGATGCCAAATGGTATGTTGTTAAAACATTCCTTTGCCTTTTAATTACTAATCACCAACCTCCCACTTAATTATAAAAGAAAAGGAAAAAAAAATTGATCTTATTTGAGATTCACAAGAAAACTAAAAATATTAGAATTGCTAACTTGGTCTCCTCCCGTGACTGCTATTTTGATAAAAATAAAAAATAAATACCAAAAAGGATTATATGACTATTTTGATAAATATTTAAAATTGTGGTTGGATCAGCAATTTTGCCTTATGCTTGACTGAATACTTAGCTCTAGTTAAATTGATAACAAAGTTTAATTTAATTTAAGAAACAGTTTAAATAGGACTTTTTCTAATATCAGACAAAGGTTCTCCCATCTCAGTTGTTGGCTTGATTGAAGAGTCTCCATTTTTCCTTTTTAAAATGTAATAAATACACCATTTTCGACTTTTGATTAGAAAATTAGTATTAATCTCTAAGGAATTTGTATTTTTCCTCTAATGTCAACTGTACATTTGATTGAGCACAACCAAACCTGAGGTTCATGCCTGTCTAAGGTCTAAAATTCAAACTCAATTTAAATTTTAATTCTTGTTGATCTGTCGGGGTTGGCAATTTGAGGTCGATCTACTAATATATATATATATGTGATATCGTTATCATTATTATTGTTATAGTAATATTGTTCACGTGCCGGGGAAGAAGATAAGAACAGAGGTGGAAAAAAAAAAAAAACCAAAAAATCCAAAATGAATTTTTAAGGAAATTCAAAACATTAGAACTCATCATCATTTAATGAATGCACCTAAACAAAAAAAATCTAAATTTAAAAAAAAACACACACAAAACAAAACAAAGAAAAATTTGCACCAATAAAATGTCACAGGTTTATTAAATCACCCTTTATTAAGCTTGGATCATCTCATTCATAGGTATACATAACTAAGTTTTAAAAATTCATTGAGTTGACTCAAAACTCAATTTTGTATATCTGATTGGATTTCCTTGTGACTCGGCCTCATGACTCAGGAGAACCAACTCACTAAGAAAACTCTTCAACGCAGTTTAGTTAGCTCGAAAATGTACTGAAACACAATTGAATCAGTTGACTATGCATAATGTTTTTTGTGCGAACGAAAGAATGAATATATTTTCTACTTAAATTCTTCTATTTAGTGAGTAACGAAAACTTGCAATGAAATCATCTTATTTACTGGGACTCGATACATTCCAAACTATTTACAATTAAAGTCATGAGTAAGAAAGTATGTTTAGGTAAATAAGTTTTTTTTTAAATTGTTAAAAGGTTATTAGTAAGAATCGTGGTACACGCCATGCGTTGGACACTACATTCAATACTGAGCTGATGTGGCAGTATATAAATAATCATAAGTTTATTTTCTTAGAGATACAAGTTAAAAATCGACAGTTGAACGCAATATCCAACACATGCAATGTAACATGACTTTATTAATAAATGTCATAATGATTTAGTAGATATTTTAGAATATGTACTGTCACTATAATTTCAAAATCTCTTGTCCACGAGTTGGAACATTCCTCTAGTTATAATTGTGAATTATCAACTTGACTCATCTCAAGTCAAGTTTACGAGTTTTAAAACTATGGTTCGAAATACGAATTACACATTTTGGACAATTCAAGTTGCACTGTTTGTAGGGCCAGTCAATCCCTTTCAACCTCCAAAAATTAATGGTGGACCTCCCAAGCTAAACAATAATCCTTTTTCCATCATAATCACTGATCCCCATTTAAAGCTGTTATATATGGATATATATCAGGAACTCACAATTGATATTTCCTGCATTTGTTGGCCCCCAGTTTATTATAGACCCTAAAAAACAATCTATTATACCCAGAGAGACAAAATTTTCCTCACACACTTGCACCATTGTTTTTTTTATCAGTTATGTGAAAGAATTTGGCAAAGCAAAGATAGATCAGTTCTAATAATTAATCAATTTTGGTAATGTGTTATGTCCCAACTACCAGATGTTGAAAATAGTTCTTAAGAGTTCTGGTTTATGGGGGACCTTAGATTAATGAAATTATTTAAATTTTACCATCTAACTCTCTCTGGAGTCTGAACGATAAATACCATTTATAAATAAATATACTGTCTTTGAAAGATCCAATCATACATCTACTTGTACTCTTTACTCGGTTCAGTACCCAAATTGTGGGTACTTTTTACTCGGTACAAGTACCCAAATTGCATAAAGTTTGTAAAAATGCTTCCTACAACAGAATAACCCATGTAGATTATATGCAAATGCCCACCTTAAGACAAATTTTAAAATACTCAAAATGTCACTTATCATCTCTTCTACCTTACATGAGTTTTTTGAGGTTGTGGGTTCAAGTCCAGTTTACCCATATAAAAAAGAAAAAGAAGAACAATATGTTCATAATTTAAAAGCTTAATATGTAGCTTTCAATCTATTCCTATGATTTGTGATAAAGACACGATTTGTGATAAAGACGAACAAAGAACATTGTTGGCCTTATAAACCCCAAAGTCTTTGCAACAACCATCATAGAGAAAAGGCAAGAAATGATCCAATTGCTTAATAAATTATATTCAACATAATGATCATTACACAAAAAAACAGTCTATTTCTATTAATAACTATTGTGCGTTATCTTTTCCTATTTTTCTATGCTTCCCTAGGACATGCGTTGAATCTTCCTATCCTTCCAATGGTCACTTCTCTAATTTGTCGAAGTAATTTAGGTTTTTCAAAAAGAGTGTGTACCTCTCAGTCCTCAAGGAAATGACTTGATTGGGTGGGGAATCCGGAACCTATGGGGTTTTCTTTAGGGATTGAGGAATCTTCGGTCCCCATTCTTAAGGGAATTACTTTCCTTTGTCTGATCATGGTGTCCATACGTAAACTCCTTGATGTGTTCGGGCACGTTGATATATTATCCAATATATTCTCTAAGCAGAAATAGGTTCTCGTCAATGAAGCATCGTCTGTACCAGGGCTCTTTGTTATATATTGGTAGTTGGCGTAAAAGTTTCTTTTATGTTAGGGGTTTGTAGAACATTTTTTTCATCAATAGAGAGGTACCTTTTATGTGAGGGCTCTTTGGCATGCACTAGTCCTTGTACTTGAGGGATAGTTTCACTCAGAATGCATGTAACTGCAACTCGTAGTTCTTTCACTCAAGAAACCATATGCAAATGGCCTAGACACACTCCTATCTTGGAGATTGATCATCCTATGAATGACTTGCATGAAATCAAAACAAGGATTTGGTTCTTGGTACTTTTGTACAGGCGGTGGGAGGGCGATGAGGCAGGGATGTTTGTGTATTAAAACAGCTTAGAAGACTAATTTTTGTCTCGAAAGCTATTATTTATATATATATATATATTAAAATGTTACTAAAAATATTGATTTAAGTGATTGGTCTATATTTTTTTTTTTAACTTGAAATCAGATTTCCATAAGCCTAAGAATGTCAAAATGGATTATATCTTTGTGAGGATAGTTCTAAGGTATGGAGTATGGACCATTCAATGTAAATTTGGTTTGACGCATATATTTTCTCCATTCAATATTTATTTAACATCTAAAAAGATTAAAATATTAGATAACATTTAAAAATGCTTTACATTTATACAAAATCCGAACATACTTTGAAATCAAACTTCAACAACTTTTGTTGGATTATAATATAAACATTTAAGACAATTATATAAAGAATAATGATGAAGTGACCTCAAGATTGTAACTCATATCACACATCTTGATGTGAAAGTGTGTAGCTACACACTAATGCTACACATTTTTACGTCAAGATATGCGACATGAGGTACAGTCTTGAGGTCACTCCAAGACGACTCTTATATAAATCATTTGTTTAAGTTGTTTAAATCTACAAAATTATCATGTCATCAAATAAATTATCTAATAAATCACTTAATAAAAGGAGATTATCTTCTCATTCATTTCAAAACTTTCATGATCTCTTCCCGAATCAAGCATGAATCTTTCAATTCATTTGGATCTCATGCTATTACAATCAAAGACATGCACCAAACTCTCTCTTACTATTAGTTATTGAGATTAAAATTTTATTTTTATTAAAAAGTTCTTATAGAACCTTTTAAAACTTAATAAATTTTCAATTATTAATCATAAAAACTCCACTAGAAAAAAACTAATCCATGCCATTTCTAACTATTTCACTTATTTCCTTATAATTTTAAAATTCTTTCTACAATTTTATCAAGATTCTTCTCATCTATACAACAACAAAATCTTATCCCAAAGATTTGATGTCAGTTAAACGAATCATTTTCCTCAATTATTATTTGATCCAAAATCAGATATTTTGTTATTGAATGTTTTCTTATATCCATGAGGACACTAATATTAGAATAAAACCAACTACCTACCTAATTTCACTTACACTAATTTTTACTAAATTTTATTAAAATTTCATATTTAAGAAAAATATGTTTGATAGAATAAGTCTATCCTGCCATTGTTGTTTTCCAGGCAAAAATGGAGAAATCCACACTTGTAAACAATAGTCATATTAAGTACAAGAATAACTAATGAAAGAGGAGGGAAAGAGGCAGGTGTGCGCAATGCACATTCGGCTCATGAAAAAAGTTGACTGATTCAACACGTGCGATGACTGAGCTCGTACGTGCTACTGGTCGTACGTGTGAACTTCTTGGTCCGAGCGTCCGTATCTATAAATAGACCTCTTCCTTCTCTTTCGTTCATTGTGAGATTCAAGAGAAACAGAGCAGAGATCTCTACAAAATCTCTCTCTCTCTCTCTCTGGTTTTTCATTTTGGCATTTTCTCTTTCTGCCAGAGTACCAAAAATGGACGTCCGACGACGAACCGGTAACAAACCCCCTCGCCCATCCCCAACCGTTGGATCTCTCCATCACCCAATCAAATCCCTTGAAAACACCAAATCCCCAACCCCACAAGCCTCTGATGCCTTACCTCTACCTCTCTACCTCACAAATGGAGTTTTCTTCACTCTCTTCTTCTCTGTTGCTTACTTTCTTCTTCATCGATGGCGTGAGAAGATCCGTACATCAACCCCTCTCCATGTTTTATCCCTCTCAGAAATCGCAGCCCTGGTTTCTCTCTTAGCTTCCTTCATCTATCTTCTCGGCTTCTTCGGCATAGATTTCGTCCAATCGTTCATCACTCGCGCATCAAACGATGCGTGGGAGGATGCCGATGAAGAAAATGAGGAGAGATTCATAATCAAAGAAGATAGTCGAATTGGTCCTTGTGCTGCTGCCCTAGAATGCCCTCTCCCTCCTCTCCCACCAATCGCTCCAAAAAAGGTGGATTCTCTTCCTCCTCCACCTGTAATCACTCCTTTGGATGAAGACGAAGAGATCATCAAATCTGTTGTTGATGGGATCACTCCATCTTACTCACTCGAATCGAAGCTAGGAGATTGTAAGAGGGCGGCTTTGATTCGACGAGAATCGTTGCAGAGAATTACGGGGAAATCTCTTGAGGGTTTGCCTTTAGAAGGATTTGATTACCAGTCGATTTTAGGGCAATGTTGTGAGATGCCTATTGGGTTTGTTCAGATTCCTGTTGGAATTGCTGGGCCTTTGTTGATTAATGGGAAGCAATATTCGGTGCCAATGGCGACCACAGAGGGTTGTTTGGTTGCAAGCACGAACAGAGGTTGTAAGGCCATTTACGCTTCGGGTGGGGCGACGAGTGTGTTATTGAAAGATGGGATGACAAGAGCGCCAATTGTGAGGTTTGGAACAGCGAAGAGAGCTGCTGATCTCAAGTTCTTCATGGAGGATCCAGCCAATTTTGATACCTTATCTGTCCTTTTCAACAGGTTGGTTTCCTTTTCACCTGAAAAAAAATAAAATTTTTAATCTCAGTTTTGTAAATATTTTATTGGGTTTTTTTTTTAAATTTTTGACAAATTTATCGTATTTCATCTCTGGATATTTTGTGAATTATTGGTAGATTATGTGAATTTCGTTATTTGAGGGAAATGGGATTTAATTTTTTTTTCACCTTTTAGTCCTTTTTTACCTGAACAAGTTTCACTTTTTAAGCGTAGTTTTGTAAATATTTTGATGGGTTATTTTAATTTTTGACGAATTTATCATATTTCATCTCTGGGTAATTTGTTAATTATTTGTAGATTACGTATGTGAATTTGTTTAATTGAGGGAAGAAATGGGATTTTTATTTTTTATTTTTTAATGTTAGACTCTTTTTTTTTTCCCGATGTTGACATGAGTTGGTTTATGCGAGGACCCTTAATTTATTCCAACTTTTTCATATTTTTAACTCGTTAAAGTTGTTTTTTTTTTTTTCCTTTTAATCTTCACCCACGCTTAATAATCTTAGAAGAATCGATGCTGTTTTTGAGGCTGAATTAATTTTGATTCTTGTACTCACATTCTAATTCTTTGTATTCAACTGGTTACAGATCAAGCAGATTCGGAAGGCTTCAAGGTGTCAAATGTGCTATTGCAGGGAAGAACCTATACATGAGATTCACCTGTAGCACAGGCGATGCAATGGGAATGAACATGGTATCCAAAGGAGTGCAGAACGTTCTTGATTTCCTTCAGAATGATTTCCCCGACATGGACGTTATCGGAATCTCTGGTTAGAAATCTCCACCCTTTCTACAAATTTTAAATAATTATTCTTGATCCAATTCTAGTAATGTTGTCGTTGGTCTAATTCTATTCAATTTGCGTTTTGGTTTCAACAGGAAATTTCTGTTCAGATAAGAAACCAGCGGCCGTGAACTGGATCGAAGGACGTGGAAAGTCTGTCGTTTGTGAGGCAATTATCAAGGAAGAAGTTGTGAAGAAGGTTTTGAAGACCACAGTTTCTGGTTTGGTAGAGCTGAATATGCTCAAGAATCTTACTGGGTCGGCTATGGCTGGTGCTCTAGGTGGCTTTAATGCTCACGCTAGCAATATCGTCTCTGCTGTTTTCATAGCTACTGGACAAGATCCAGCACAGAACATTGAGAGCTCTCACTGTATTACCATGATGGAAGCTGTTAATGGTGGAAAAGATCTTCACGTTTCTGTCACCATGCCTTCTATTGAGGTAGTTAATCAAACTCCATTACTATTTCTTTCTAACTTCGAATCTTACTAAAAGAGAAGTTATAATTCATTGGGATCTTCATATAAGAAATTTGAAGCTATGGTTTCAACCTATAATATTACAGCAACCTAGCAACCTTTAAAATCAAAGAACTTTTCTTTCCAAAAAAAATGTTATATTTCATTGGATTGTTCTTCATATTAAGTTTTTGAAGATGAGGTTCAATCTGGATTCAATATATATGGGGTTTATCTATCAGTATCTGTATTATTTATTTGTATAAAATTACAGCAATCTTTAAAATGAAACAACTTTTGGTTGTGTTATTAGCAAAGTTTCGTTTCACTCATTTTTCCCAAAAGAAGGAAACGAAAACTGGCCTGACAAAGAATCATGTGACCTGTTCTTGTGTAACAGTGAAAGAATATTTGCTCCACTTTGATAAAAAAGTAATAAAGATATATTAAAAGTTCAGATTGTTCTCCATAGGCCATCTTCTCTTTCACATGGAGTCAGCTAGAATCTTCTTATCCATGAAAGAAATTGTCACCTTTCCAATTTAAAAACAAAAAGAAATGAACCCTTTTTGTAAAAAATTTGCAATTTCTTGAGAACTAATTCATATTCTCTTTTGTTTTGTTTTTGATATTCAGGTTGGTACAGTAGGGGGTGGGACCCAACTTGCATCTCAGTCAGCTTGTTTGAATCTACTTGGTGTGAAGGGTGCAAGCAGAGATTCACCAGGATCAAATTCAAGGCTCTTGGCCAGCATAGTTGCTGGTTCAGTTCTTGCTGGGGAACTCTCTCTCATGTCTGCCATCTCAGCAGGCCAGCTTGTTAATAGTCACATGAAATACAACAGATCAAGCAAGGATGTCTCTAAAGTTGCCACTTAATTGGCCAATACAAAAAAATAAGGAGCCCGTAAAGAAATAAAATGCAATGAGTTTTGGGGCAAGACAAGTAGGGTAGAAAGAAAGAAAGCCCAAGCAAAAGATGGAATCCTGTTTGTATTTTTATTTATTTTTTCTTTTCTTTTATAAACCATGTGAGTCTGCTTCCCTTCAACAGGCTGTAAAGGAAGGGGGACTAAGACAGAGGGAAAGAAAACAAAGGCTACTTGGAGAGTGACGGGATGCCCGCTCAACCTCTGATGACCCATGTGAGTCATTAGGGCCCCCCCAAGTCATTGTTCTTACGTTGTTTCAAAATGTAATCGATCTCTGTTTTTCTTTCTTCCATTTAATGTTATCAGCTTGTATTTAAATCAGAGCATCTCAAATGTGATTCTAAAGTTAGTTTTAAATTTTATGCTTTTGGACACTTCACTCTACTAACAATGCCAACAATCTAAGCATACAGAAAATAGACAAAAATATGGTAATGTAATAGAGATAAATGAGTCCGAAGTTGAGTTAAAAGTAAAAAAATAAGAAAATTATAGGGATATTAGTAAAAAAGGAATAGAAGAGTAAAAGCAATAAAATTAGAGAAATATTGTTAAAATGAATAATACTGAAGTGACCTCAAGATTATTCTTTATATCTCACTTTCTTGACATGAAAGTGTTGTAGGAATCAAACAACCTTGAGGTCATTCCAACACGACTCTATTGAAAAAAAAAAAAAAAAAGTTAAAAAATGAATAAATAAAATTGAAAGGGTCTATTAGGTTGAAAAGGGTAGAAGAGAACATATAATAAAGTTGAAGAGATTCTTGATAAAGGAAAGAGGAGAGAATAAAGTTAAAATTATTGTTTTTTATGCTTATAAAATTGTCCCAAACATTGGATTTGAGGGAATAAAACGGTTATATTTTATTATATGGTTATGAAATTAAAAACGAATGCATTTGTTTGTCAATTTAGTAGTTTTTTAAATATAAATTAAAGTATATTTTAGACCATAAGAAGGATTATGGTTTTGATCATTTTCAATTATTAAAAGAACATTCAATTACTTAAATTTCTTTTGAGGTTAGATTTTCTCTTAAAATTAAAGGAGAAAATAAGAAAAATATTACGATAGAAAGAGAGTCTCTATGAAGCTAAAATACAAGATCGAGCCATGTACTTGCTCATAGGATAAAGATATTCACATTTGTTATTTTGAAGAGAATTTTAATGGATAAGATGTTTTTATTTTATTTTAAATTGTAACAGAAATTATTTCAAATGAATTAGTATGGTTGGGATAGCTTACTTACATGCATGGAAATGAGATTTTTGGAGAGAGTTGCTTTTAGGTGTACAGTAGAAAGTTGTTTGAGTCGATCTAAAGATAAAAGATAGAGTTGTGATAAGTGACTTCAAGCTGTACCTCACATCGCACTGTCCTTACATTGAATGAGCATCTATGATTCTCATCTATGATTTCTACACACTTTCACTCAAGAGAGTGCGTTGTGAGGTACAATCTTAAGGTCACTCCAACATCATTCTAAATATTCCAGTGACCATTGAAAGAAATAGTATATAATTAACTAGCTAAAGTTTTCTACGTAGAGAGTTGTCAGAGTCTCAACGGGGAATGAGAGTACAAAATTTTGAAGGAACCCTCTTTGTTATAAGACACGTGGCTTATCTATAGTTCCTAGACACTTTCACGTCAGGCAAATGCAATGTGAGATATCTTGAGGTCACTCTAACATTATCCTAAATATTCCAGTGGCCACAGAAAGAAGTACTATATAATTCAGTGGCTAAAGTTTGGTATGTAGAGAGTTGCCAGTCTCAAAGGGGAGAAAGATTTCGAAATTTTGAATGAATCCTCTTTGTAATAAGACACATGACTTTTTGAATTTATTTCACACCCTACATTTCTCTCAAAATTTGGCATACCTCCTTGAAAATGCCACGTGTAATCCAATGGAGAGGGCTCCTCAAAATTTTGAAGCAATTTGATTGCTTCAAAGATTTTTCCGGGAACAAGAGGGACTCTTTACCCACATAAAGATTGGCCTCGGGAGTACATTTTCCGAGGTCATGTACCCACGATGTGTCTATTTGGGAGAAATATGGAGATCTTTAGGAGAAAACAAGGATACGTGCACTGAGAGATTGTCTAAGAAAAAGGGATTGTGTGACAAAAGAGAGATTAGTGCCACAACAAAGGAACCTCATGCCTGATTGGCATATTCAACCAACTTGAAAAAGGAGAAATTTTGGATCCATTTTACTGTGTTGCTTTCTGATGATGTATTATGAGTGTAGGTAAAATGATTTTACTTCATCCCCATAACCAACTCTCATGATGGTGAAAATTTTGTCTCCTACATTATTTATTAACATGTACAATGAAGACATCTTGGACAGTTGAAGGGCATTTAGTGAAAGACTCGGGATCAAGTAAGGTGTCATGTTCCTATAGAATATAAATAGTAATTGTGTGGTACGTTTTGGTTGGGATTTCAAATACATTGGACTAACTAAGCTGTTTTCTATGTGACACACTGTCCAATATATTTAATCTCTAATTAAAACATGCCAGGTAAACACCTATGTTGCTATAGGAACATGACATCTTTTTGGATCACAACTCTTAGTGGCAAAACCTTTGTAGAGTTCTTATATTGAGTCTTGAGCTTGATTCAAAGGCTTCACATAACGCCCTACTCATTACGTAAGCCGTTGAAACTACCTTGTAATTGTTAAATTACAAAGTAGTTTCAACTACTACCTTAACTAGGATTAGGTTTAATATCTTTAATTATTTATTTTAAATTCAATCGTTAATTCTAAGTATTTTTTATTTTTTATTTTTTACTTTTCCAAGTAAATAAATAGAAATTATTAATTTTTCTTTTAAAAAATTCATATTTGACACAATGACTTTTTGTCTCAAAAGGTGCGAGAGGAAATGAAAGAAAATAAAGTTGAAGGGAGTGAATACGAAAGGTAATAAAGTGGGTAATGTGGACCTACTATATTATAATTAGAGTGAAATGTTTATCCCCCTATAAGTAGAATCCACGGTTGTATTTTATTATATAATATATTTAAACGTCAATACCCACTTAACTTGTTTGCTTGCAAACAACGTTTGAGACTTTCCATCAAATAAACAACTGATATGAGAGAACATTTCCTAAGAATTTACAAATGAAATAGATTCCTAAAAATGATATACTAATCGATAGGAAACTTGTGTTTTTTTCATTCCGCCACAAGTTTTTTGATATTTATTAGATTTTGTTAGAGTTTAGAAAAGTCCAATAAGAAAATGAGACCTTGGGGAAGGTCACAGCTTTTTAAATTTGATACCACTAAAACTTCTTTGTGCAAACTTTAAAAAAAACACGTAAAGAACATAGGAGTGGAGCTAAGACTTTGTATAAGTGAGGGTAATTGAAACTTAAATTTTTTTAAAATTTCCTGCGAATTTTGTTTCCTGCCTCGTTTATCTATTGCAATAGCATATAAATATTACAAGTTTAAAAATTTATTGTGGGGCAAATGCCCCCATTGTAAATTTTCCAATGAAAGAATGAGAAAAATACTTCTTTCCACAAACATTTGAGAGAGAGAGAGAGAGAGAGAGGTGGTAATTGAAAAGTTAAGATCACCTTAAATTATCAACAACCCAAATTTTATATAATTCTAGAACTTTTTTGACTTGGTATTTAGATTCCCTAAACACTAATCCTGTGGTGATATCAGATTTACTGTGATTCTCACATGTCTCATAAGGAGTTGCACACATAACCTCTCGAGGAAATAATCTAAGGTTATGTGCGCACCCCATGTCAGAAATTCGAGAATCACAGTAAATCCCAATGTCACCCAACACGTTTCTTCCCTAAATACAAATAATAATTTTCTAGACTTTTTTTTTTTCTTGGTGATCTGTTTTATTGGAATTCTTTAAGAATATTATCGACCATTATTCCGAAGAAGAAAAAAGGATAATTAAAATATCTCAATATGAAAGGCAACAGCTGGATTTTGTGCCTATCATCCCTCATTTATTTGCTGTTCCAAGTAAATGTTGGCTCAACCTAAAAGCAATTGAATTAGTTGGCCGTTGGCTAGTGGATTTCTAGGTGGCTGCCCCATTTATAAGGGTGTCCTATTTGACTAATTATATAAATGTTACTTAGGCAGTTTTGGCTTCTCCAAATAGTGATTCATGTCCTAACCTGGCTTGACTTTGAGAGTCAAAGTTTTGATTGACTATGACAGCCTTGATGTTTGGCCATTATGTCATTTCTTTCATTACAGTTGGTTAGGTTCTCTTCATTTAGTTAATTATGGTTGTGTCGATGATCAATTATTACATAGTGAAGGTTTTCGAATCATTTATGTTAAAGAATCAGTATAATGTTCGATTAATTTTTTTAATTTTTAGAATTTAAAATTCAAAATCTAAAATTAATAATTTAAGGGTAAAGAAGTGCACCCCAAGTCCGCCAACATACATGTGTCACTATTAAGATATTTATTTGTACCTATTGAGTAAGAAGATAAATATCACAATTTCACATTTGAAGGACAATTATGACTTATCCTGTAGAGGGTAGACATCCTGACTATTGAAAATACAAGTGTGCATGAGATGAATTGAATCTCCAACAATGGTTAGACCCGAATCATAAGGTAAAGAGATCAGATCAAATTCTTCGAATCACAATATCTATCGCACATTGTCAAATTGATTGAGATCACGACGATTAGGGATAGATCCTTATATAAATTTTTTGTGAAATTGACTATGAATCTAATATAAATTAAATTGACTAGAATGTCAAAGTAAAAATTACGACCATGAACCAAGATAATACAAAAGATATCTAAAGAACTCTCTATATTTTATATCACTAAGGCAGGCGTAGGAGATGAAACTATCGAGTAAAATAAAATTAGAAAAAAAAAAGGGTTTGCCTTACTGTTCAGATATAAAATTATATTGAGGTTTCCCAACGTGAAGTCCTATCATACATAAATTGGAAATTTGTTGGTAGTCCTCATGGTTGGTGGTTTCTTTATTAATTTCTCATGAGTCAGGTCTTACTGCAAGAGGTCATGGGGATTGCGTCCTTGTAACGTTTTTGTATAAAATAACATTTTAAGACAGACCAGGACCAGGATCTAGTCAAATAATTATATCTATATATGTGATGAAATTACAATAATTGATCGTGGAAATCGTCCTCACCAAAATCAATCAATTTTGGAATTTTTAATCTAATAAAAAACATTTTAGAAGTTTAATAATCCGAAATTTTTGGGATTACTGTTTTTTTTTTTTTTGTCTTGTATCCATCATAAACATTCAAATGGGCTTCGTTTGAATATTTCAATGGTCAAATATGCCATAAATTAACTTGGAACAACAAGGAAATTTCAATTTAAAATCATGTGATATATCCAAGATATACTTGTAGATGAGTTGGGATTACTTTATTCTGGTTTATACCTAACCCCATTTATACAAAAGAAGATCTGCACCGAAACCCAAATCTAAACCTACCCCTATACTTACAATGTTTTTCTACCTGGTTTTTTGTCCCTATTCGTCACATGTCAAATTGATGGTTGACTATTTGGAAGGATCGATCTCATCCCTTCATTTGTTCATTGTGAGTTTGTGATCGAATGAGTGTATCGATAAGACCCAATAATCGGTTGTGTGGTCTCGAGAAGGAATAAGTGGACCAACATGATGTGCAATTTATTGCATGATTAAGAACAAATGAATGTGTCAATCACAGATGCCAAACTGATGTGCAATCTGTTGCATGATCGACAAGAGTTAGTGGTCAAGAACAAATGTGTATACCCATTTGATTCCAATTGTCGGATGTGCAATCCATGGTGTGGTCGAGACTGAA
Source organism: Akebia trifoliata (assembly GCF_017979445.1). NCBI lineage: Eukaryota > Viridiplantae > Streptophyta > Magnoliopsida > Ranunculales > Lardizabalaceae > Akebia > Akebia trifoliata. The sequence goes on from NC_141377.1 coordinate 50,619,987, forward strand.
TAAGTGGACCAATTTAATTCCAATTGTTCGTTGGACCCAACTAGCCGTTTTGGGGCTAGACTCCAAAGTTGGTGTGTATGAAGGGTTGTTTCAATTCAAACTAAAACCTGTTGTTTGGTGTATAAATAGGAACGATTGGCCCCAAATGACACATTGAGATTTATAAATATCTGAGTCCTGTTGTTTCAATTCAAACTAAAGGGCTAGACTCTAGAGTTGGTGTGTGTATGAAGGGTTGTTTCAATTCAAACTAAAACATGTTGTTTGGTGTATAAATTGGAACAATTGGCCCCAAATGACACATTGAGATTTATAAATATCAGTTCAATAACTATAACGGATCAGAAACATCAATTGATCAAAAATCTAGTTAACCAAATTGAATAAACTCGTGTTCGAAACTTACTTAAAGTTGATTAGGACTGTAATCAGATTGTACATAATTTGATACTAGCAACAACAACTCAAGAAAATGATTTGTTCATAATTCTATACGTCTAATTACGATCTTTATTTAAAGAGGACGAAATCCATTTTAAATAAATCTTTTTGGATGAGCCTTGAAGCCAATCAATTTCTTCTTCTAATTCTTTTTAATTTTCTCAATATTTTCCATCAATTCGGATAATATTTCCACCAGGGTTATGAGTTAGGGATAAGTTCATATATATCTTCTGTGATGTCATCTCTCAAGTTCCAAGTAGATATCACGTGTGATCATAGAGACCCACCCATGTGCTTAGAAGATGGCTTCACTGTACAACCCCCCCAAAAAAAAACAAAAATGGATAATTATGGATCCACCAATTATAAATTATTACATCTTTCATATATCACCCACCTTATCATGAGCATATTTATATATCTGCATTGGCAACCTAAAATTCTTATTTATGGTAATTTTTGTTTGGTCCATGTGATATGAGATATAGTAATAGTAACAAGTGCCAATGGTTGCATTATTTCCAATAATATGGGCTATATAGTGATATTTATGAAATCATGTAATCTTAGGCAGTGTTTGTTTGTGTTATTTTCCAGTGTTTATTGTTGAAAAAAATTAAATTCAACATATTTTGTCAAAATAACGCGTTTGTTTACTCTATATTTTCAGCGCTTATTGCTAAAAATAAGTGAAAAAAATTCAGCACTATTTTGATGCTGAAAAAAAGTACTGAAGCAGTAAGCACTTCGTTTTTTTCGATACAGACAAGTATGCCCTTCGTTTTTTTAAACATGGACAAGTATGCCATTATTCTTAAAAAGATATTACCTCTTATATCCCATGGATAAGTATATAAGCACCCCACAAATTAATAAACTCACACCATGACTAAATTATTTTGTCTTATATGAGTTAAAAGTTTTGGAATGAGTTGATTTTCGGTGAGGATGATCTTCTCATTAGTATATAAGCACCCCACAAATTAATAAACCCACATCATAACTAAATTATTTTGTCTTATATGAGTTAAAAGTTTTGGAATAAGTTGATTTTTGATGAAAATGATCTCTACAATAAGGAGATCATCCTAACCAAAAATCAGCACATCTTGAAACTTCTAACCCTATCAAAACAAGTTCAAGAACCGTAAATCGTCCCTTTAAAAAAAAAAATTAGTTTTGACGAGTTAGAAGTTTAAAAATGGACTGATTTTTGGTGAGGATGATCTTTAGACCATATAAACCATCTTCATTAAAATTTGCTCATTCCAAAAACTTTAACCCATATAAAACAAAAAAAATTGGCTATAGTATGGGTTGCCTTTATTAATTCATATAATGCTTTTATAAGTACACATCTTTCATTTCCATCGAAAATTCTTCATCCAAAATTAAGTTATTTTAATGTTGATTTCAAATTTTGGTGACTTGTATGATATTATTATTTTTTATTTAAAATTTGTGGGCATTTATAAATAGAAATTATTATTTATAAATTGAAGATTTGAGTATTATTTATTATTTAAAAATGAATTGTATTTTAATTTTATAAGAAATAATATATTTTATTGTGTTTGATAAAAAATAGGCATTTGAAACATGCAAACAATGTATAATATGATTGTAAGGGTAACAAAGACAATTTACCAGCTTCAGCAATGTGTAACAATTATGATTTAGCATCTAAACAAACAACTTTTTCAGTACTTAAATTTAGCGCTTATAAGTTTCAATGCTTAATACTATTCAACACTTATTTTTTTCAGTTTAACAAACAACACCTTAGCCATTGTTACAAAATTATCTAAAATTTTCCTAATATTAGTAAAATTTTCCGAATAAGGGAATAGGCGATTGGGTGATTTGTTGATTAATTACCAAATATGATAACATTTTTTTACCCTTTATTCTCATAAATTTGTTTTCTTCAACATTCAAGTCTAAATAATAAGAAATTAAAAAGCACCATTTGTATATTTTCAAAAAATAAAAATAAAAAATTTGGATGTTTTTTTTAACAAAACATTCTTGAATTTATCAGAATTAACTGAATTAAAACACTTATCTAATTACCGAATCCGAACATTTTTACGAAACTCAGTCCTTGCCCGTTGTGGATTGGGTGGGTTTAGGAATGATCAAATTTTTTTAATGAGTTCACTAACCCAATGCTGAGCTAGGCCCAGCCTAATATCTTATATTATAATTTTAATATATAAAAATAAGAAAATAAATGATTGAACTTAGAGCCGAGCCGTATATAAGCCCGATTAGGGGCCAGGCTTGGACATAGTTGTATTTTTATTTGGCTGGGCAGGCCATTGTAGGACCAGACTTGTGTTAGGATTTTGAGGCTCAAATAAGATCGGACTGGTTACGGCCCGATTCATTGATAGGCCCTAAACCTACCATAGATGAGGTAGAAGACGAACTTTTCTCAAATTTCTTTTCTTCAACCAAATGCTGCCTTTTTGTTTCTCAAAAACAGGCTTTTATCATAAAAATGTCTTAGGACCTGTTTGCTTGCCATTTTCTTCAAGATACTTTTTTACTTTTCAAAATGCATTTTTAATTTATTTATGAACTTGGTCACTTTGATTATTGAAAATGAAAAGTAAAATTATATTTTGACTTGAAAAACAACTCTACAGTATTTCTTGTAGCTAGCTTAGTTGGTAAAGTCTATGGGCGATGATACCAAGTTATTGATCTCATGAAAAACAGACTTATCAATCAAAGGCCAAAAAAAACACTGGTTGTCACTCATGCTTCAAGATATCAACAAGGCAGGAGTAAAGGACCTTTTTCAACTAAGTCGGTATCGACTATACCATGGACTTGGCCTCCTAACAAGATGAGCTGCCACTGATCCAACTTTAAAAACCTATTGTGCCTAAATTTGCCTAATCTAACTTGGTCCACACAGGCTTTGGCTGTGTAATTAAGTGCGATGATTATATATATACTATAACATGGATGATGTCCAAAACCACTTTTACAAAGAATACAAATTTAACTCTCTGCTTCTTCACCTCTTTGCTTACTCACAACCATTGAGATCATCAAAATTGATTCAGGGAATGAGGGAATGGCAGATTCTCGTGCGGAATGTGGTTCTTATGTGGCTATTGTGCAAAAAATTCTAGGTCCAAACCTCGGCTTGGCATGCTCCTAACCAAAACCTAAAGAAACGGGTCATCCTTAGACGGGCCTATAACCTATCGGGCTTGGGCATACCCAAGCCCCTTGACATGAAACACTATGGGATGGGATGTTTCTCCATATATATATATATGAAAAGACTAATGATAAAATGACGCACTGACATGTACGCAATTGACGTGGCAAGTGCATAGAGCTGTAGATATTTTTCTTGTGTATCCCGAAGAAAAAGATTATGATTTTGTGCACTCGCCACGTTAACCACGAACGGGTCATCTTTCACGACTCAAAGGAAAAAATAGATTATCCTAATGAATAATTTGGTGAACAACATATAAATTTAACAGCATGACTGACAGGGCGAGTCCACAAAGTGAATAATCATTAGTTCCTTAAATTTTAGAATTGATCAAAGAAAGCAATGTAATAGAAGGAAATTGCTAAATAAGGGTGTAAAGTAGGTAATTCTATAAATAGGCAAAAAAAGACCTTTGATTTGATTTTTTATCTCAAACTATTCACTTATTTAAGCATTGAAATCTTTTTGACAAATGCCCAGTGCCCTTAGAGAAAGAAAACAATTACATTATTGAAAAGGTTCATATCGATTAAAGATCTCAAGATAACTTTGATTGATGAAAAAATCACTCAATAATATATATACAAGCTCAAGCGGAAACTTTATTTAGTAGTTTAAAATGTCGTATTGATTAAATGTTTTGGTTAACGAAGAAACCGATACAGCACTACGTGAAAATTGGAAATTTTGACATAAAAATTTGACGGGCCAAGGCCCACGAATGTTTTGGACCGTTAAAATTCTTGATATTCCCAGATTTGATGGCTTAGAACTATCGAATTTCTCTCATCCTTCATTAATTTGATAGTTTTGACCTGTCGAAAAAAAAAATTGACAGTGAAAAATTCGACGCTAATTTGACCTTTTGGTCTATCGAATTTTATGAAATTTGATGGCCCAAGGCCGTCAAATTTGGACTTTTTTTCATATTGTGCAGTATGTGTCGATACAAACCGAAACATTTAATGTTTTGTATAGGTCTTGGCCGATACCAATACGTATCGACCAATACATTTCGATACTTACTGATATTTTAAACCATGTTTTATTTATTGTTTGGACTCTTGACAAGATGAAATTAGCAGGGTTTTCAAGCTTCGTTAAATTTAACTAATAGTCATGATAATCGGACTCACTTTTTGTGTACTCACTTTGACTTCCCTTTACATCACCGTACATCATTTGCTTTAAAATACACAAGTCCAGATATTTATGATTTTGTACGGTGATGTGAAGGGAGTAGGGCCAACTCAAGCATAAGGCCACTTAGGCAACTGCCTCATGCCCCATGGTCACGAAACCCCCCAAAAAGAATTTTTTATTTATCATTACATGAAATTTCCTCTCAAAATTATTTTTACAAAACCCTTTCAATTTTCATTCTGCGTATCTGTTTCTTTTGTACATGTTTTGATTGCGGTGGTGAGATTGAGAAAATCTATGTCAATTTAAGTAACTACTACTCCCGTTCCAACACCTACAACAGTAGCTACTCATACGCATAGGGACTCAGGCGATGTTAATCGTAATTCATTCTTTCCCAGAGTGAGTTACATGCGAAGTAATTCTTGAAAGCTACCCTGCCTTCCAGCTTGCCATCAATCCTAATCTAATAGTTAATGTGAAAAAAATATAATAATAATAAATCCTTACAAACTTGTATGATGGAAATTTCTTCTATTTTATTTCAATTAAACTCTTAATTCGTAATATGTTGGCATTGAGAGATTTTTTATTTATTAAAAAAAAATATCAAAAAAAAGCAAACTCTTTAATCTTATCCCCTCCAAGATTAAAAGATAAAAATGAAAAACAACGCAAATCCAACAAATTTTTTTTAAACCCTTCCAAGATGTGAAAGTCGTAAAAAAGAATTCATTAAATAATACACATAGTCCCTTTCACGAATTAGGAGGAGGCTTTTAATAATCATAATAATGATAATGATAAGATCTCCAAAAACAAACAAACTTTAAAACTTATCCCCTCCTACTTGTTGAAACTAACTAAGATTAAAAAATAAACATAAAATAATAATAATTCAAATCCACCAAATTTTTTTTTTTTTAAAAAAATCCTTCCAACTTGTGGAACTCACAAACAAGAATTCAATAAACCATACATATGGTAGACGGTGGAGATTCCTCAAATAACAATAATAATAAACCCTTGAAAATTACAATGATTGAAATTTCTTCCAATTTTTTAATTAAATCCTTTAGTCCTCTACAATGTTACACAGTAGAATTGGGAGGTTTAAAAAAATTAAAAATCATTAATAAGATCTCCTAAGACCTAGAAAGTATTAGTTGCCAAAAAAAAAAAATCTTTAAGCTTATCCCCTCCTAAACAATGAAACTAACTAATTAAGATTAAAAAATAAAACTGATTAAAAATATAAATATAAAACAACTCAAAAAAGAAAAAAGAAAAAAGAAGAAGAAAAGAAAAGTAGAAAAATTAATCCAATAAAAATGAAGGGAAACTTGAATATTAAAGGCTAATTTTTTAATTTTGTATCTTAAAAAATAAAATAAAATATTTTTAGATAATTTTTATTATTTAAATAAATAATTATTATTATTTAAATAAATAATTATTATTATTTATATTAATATATTAAATATCGAAAATGTCACATTTTAAGGTTTCACCTTAGACCTCAATTGTATTGAGCTGTACCCGGAAGAGGAGTCAAAAGTGAATATACAAAAAAAGGAGTCCGATTTTCAGGGCTCTTTAGATAAAGTTCGCCAAATCCCAATCTCCCACACACACACACATCTTCCACGTGTCCGACAGATGGACTGCACCAGATGACAAGATGATTGTAGCCATGAACTCTCTTCTTATAAATGCTTAACTGACATTGAAGTTGACATCGATTCACACATTGTTGATGTGTGATGAAGATATAATTGTAAATGTTTTTTTTTTTATCTCGAGGAAAAGAATCTATGATTCTATACACACATCCACAACAGCAATGTATGAGTCCACGCCACTCCAACATCTTCCTATTTTATTTTTGAATTAATACACTATAATTATTGGACACTGCATTCACCACTCGATGACATAGTAGTACACAGATAATCATAAATTTATTTTCACGAGATACAAATTACAAGATCAACGATTCTTTATGCACTGCCAGGTCAGCATAGTGTTGAACACAAGTCCAGCGAAGACAGTCCATTATTTCCTTTATTCTTATAAAAGGAGAGATTCTATCGGATCACCACGTTTTACTTACAACACACCATAACATTGATTCGGTGCATCTCATGCACATTATTGATTAAAGTGAAAAAGCAAGTATGATTCCTATCCACTTTCAAGTCAAGAAGTGTCATATGAGGTTCGTGCCTGAGTCACTTAAGCATTATTCATTTATCTGTATTAACTGATCCCTAGGTAACCATTCAAGTGTTTTTACTTACATCTCATCCGTCCGTTTAATGGATAGACTCAAACAGAAAGTCCTATTGCCCTCATGTCAGGGTCTTTGTCTTTGAACTAATCTCTCTCTCTCTCAACTTACCACAAAGAATATGAGCTACAGATTGAACTTTGAAGTCCTTTGGCTATAATTTCCTACTTTTGTGAATTCGCACTAATTAAAGTTCTTATACCTTTATATTCTAATGAGTAGGTCTTGTTTTAGAGTTTATCTTTCTTAAAATCTTTGTTTGCCTTGCTTCTCTATAGGAATCAAAATGATCTCCATCTGGAAAGGGAGGAGTTTATGATCTGTGGACAGGTAGGCTTAATTCATTGGCTTTGGATCTGAAGCTCTCTCTATTTTTTTTATTTTATTTTTTGGATTTATTGACAGATTTAATCATTGAGAAAAATAGTAGAAGTTCTTGAGTTCTTCTAGTCGTTGGTACTTAATTTCAGAAAGGGCTTTTGGGCTCTTGAAAAATTAGGGCATACAAAATTATATATGTTAGAATTAAAAGTTGGAGCAGCTCTAGAGTTCTATCTTTTTTTGGATTTTAATGCATTTGAGGTTTGTGAGATGAACTGAATTGCTAAAGAAAAATTAGAAGAGAAGTAACTTTGCATAGAGAGATAAGCACAAGGATGCAAAAGTCAGAAACTTGGTTGTTTGGTTATAAGGTTTTATCTGATCTAGAAAAATAGTAATATAGATCAAATTGAGGGATAAAAGAAAATTAAAGCTGTCAAACAAGGAGAGAATAGATATATGTGGCCATGGCAGGTTGGGAACCCAGCCCAGATTCTCGCTACGTCCACCACCTCCGACCGCAGCTGGACTTACGAAGATCATTACAGCATCAAACAACCCAAGTTTCAGATTCCCCCGAAAGAGATCAGAAGCTCAATGAAACCCTAACAAGCTCGGGTACTGCAGCCACTGCCAACCGTCGCCCACGTGGCCGACCCCTTGGATCTAAGAACAAGCCCAAGCCACCGATAATTGTCACTCAAGACAGTCCTAACTCATTTGAATGGCACGCGCTTGAAGTATCATCAGGTGCCGATATCTTGGAAACTGTATCGAATTATGCAAGATGCCAATGTAGAGGAGTTTGCATTCTCAGCGGCCGTGGGACAGTCGTTAATGTAACATTGCGTCAACCAGGGACACCGTCAGGGAGCGTGGTGACACTGCACGGGGGGTTTGATGTATTGTCTTTATCAGGTATGGTACTTCCACCACCGGCACCACCGGGTGCAGGTGGGATGGCGATATTTTTGGCCGGTGGGCAGGGGCAAATAGTGGGTGGAAGTGTTGTGGGGCCATTGATGGCATCGGGTCCAGTGGTGTTGATGGTGGCATCATTCGCGAATGCGGTTTATGAGCGGTTATCATTGGAGGAGGAGGACGATGAGGGGTTGCTGGAGCAGGCGCACCCTGCAGCATCACAGTCCTCGAGTGGGCAATTGGGTGAAGGTGGTAGGGGTGGCAATGGCCATTGTAATCGTAATGGTGGTGATTCTTTGTATAATATGGGAATGAACATGGAGAATTATAAATTTTCCGGAGATGTTTTTGGTTGGAGTGGTAATGCTACTAGGCCTCCCTTTTGATACAATATGTGGAAGAGAAGGGGGTGGGGGGGAACTGTTTTTTAACTGAAGAAATGCGTCTTCTCAGTAAGTATGTAAGGAGGAGAAGAGAGGAAAGAAAAGTTTTATCAAGAGAAGGAAGGTAGTTCGATGATGAACAAAGGAAAGGATCAACAAACTTCACATGGTCCATAAGTTCCAAGTGCATGTATAAATCATTATATTTCGTAGCCTACTTTCTCTTTTTTCTTGGATTCTTCTAATTATTTACCATTTGTTTACAGATTTCTAGATGTAATGTTGGAGAATCTGTTGATGCACATTACTAGGGTTTATATATATATTTTTTCTTTGTTTGTTTGTGTGGATTTCAGCATATATGTGTTTCATTCTCATTGAAGAGAAGAATTTGCAGGTAGTGACTTATTTTCTAACTTAATTAAATCTATAAATTGTAAACCCCATCAATTCAACCATGGATTTATTCAATATATGAAATCACAATCTACGGATTTTGGAATCATGCGATAATCAAATCAAACATAAATAATAATCAATCATAAATCACACACATTATACCATCGTTGATTTGATCTATATGCTTCCTCAATCGCGGATAAAAGCAACCTGTGATCATCCTTGATTTTCTCATGACTCACTTTCTCTCTCTTATCCCTCACTTAAGAGTGCATTCTAAATGGGAATGATTGTGGCAATAACCTTTCTTTGAACGGGAGAGAGAGTCAAGATTTTCTATGCCAATATGTTTCCTTTCTCATGAAAAAATGCAAAGAATAAATAATAATGCTGAAGTGGCCTCAAGCTTGTAGGTTGATGAAAAGGATCTATGGTTCCTACACACTTCCACGTCAAGAAAGTGAGATATGAGGTACAATCTTAAGGTCACTCCAGCGCAACTCAATAATAAAACCTACTTTCCAATTTAACATGTACTAAGATTGAAATTTAAAGAATCCAAATATTTTTAGAGGCCCTATCATTTGAATCACCTAATGAAAAATTTTACAAAAGAAAGAAGTTGAAAAAGATTATTTTTATGATGGATCTATTATCATAATAATAATTATTATTCTCATTATTATCATCGTCATTATCGTCATCGTCATTATTTATTTATTTATTTGTGTTTGTGATTTTTCTAGTGTTGAGTTATATTAATAATCCTATTCGACTTCTTGTATTGCGCTATGTCATAGTGATGAACATTTATTTGAGGAGGGGAGACATGTATTTTAGTTTCGTAGGGACAAGTATGGTTTGCTAGGCAGGCCAAGACCGCAAGCCCTAAAATCCAAGTATTTCAGGTTTGTAGGGCATGAGGCCGAAAGCACCACAATTTGGGGGTTTATGAGTTAATTAGTCCTTATTGACGTTTTTAATGGGTTCATGATTTAAGTATGAAGTGTGTGGCCTCTTGTGTGAATGATCAAAAGCTGGGGAAGACAAGGGCCTAACACCTCAAAGATAATGGTTTTCATTGCACGCATGATGATAGTTGTAATTTAAGATGGAAATGATAGGTGTTTTCATGCATATACTATGAAAAATTCCCCTACACTTATATAAAGTGTATATGCAATGGATGCATGTCTAAACTTGTCCTTAGGAGATACAGGAACCCATTGGATGCCTGATTAGTTTGATCTTTCCTATGTTTTGATTGACCAAACATTGACTTGGAAAGAGACATTAGTCATGAATCAATTGGACTTAAAGAGGCTTAGATTGTAATCAATTGCAAAAGGTTTACATGAATGCCTCTTATGCTATTAATTAACCATGATCTAAGTGCGTACACCCATGATAAGACTTCCCATATTTTCATAATAAGTTATCCTATTGTAAGCCTTTTGGGTTATCCTTGATATGTCTTTTGGTTTTAATAATCTCAATGACCTTTGTTCTACCTTCAAAACTCTATAAATACTTCTCACAGCTTTCACCTTGATATGGGAGAAATTCTTTTTTATGGGTTTGATAAAAGAAAATTGCTAGAGCAGTGTTCTAATTGTGTTTGCTTACTTGGAAAAAAAAGTTGTCCTAATTGTATTGAAGAGTTCTCTCCTTTGACCATTCTCCAATCTCCATTGAAGTGCTGTAACATCAATCAGAATAATAATATACTAAGTCCTATTGGTGACCTTTAAGCAATAACACTATGCATATCCTTTATTACGTTTTTATCCTAGTACTTACTATCATATCTTGATTTTATAGTTTGATTTTTTATGTTTATTTTTTGATAAATTTATGGTAACTCCTTGTTGATCTTGTTTATATTGTATGCATGTATAAAAAAGTAATAGTACCATTATAAATGGTGTAGTTTAGTGAATAGAATTGGTAAAATCACTAAATTCTATTTCTAATTTTTACCATTATACTCACCATCTAATAATATGCATGGTGTCCTAGTCTATTTTGCATTTTTAGATATGATGAACAGAGATTTGTTGTTTTAAATAGCAAATCTTTGTTCGATTATGATGGATTGTAATAAGGTGCAAACAATTATCAAATATGCATCTAATAAGGTACCCAATAAATGAAAATTCAACAAAGAAACTTAAAAACCTATTGTGTTTCTCACGATCACCACCTTCTTTTTATCTAAAACATTCCCAATGAATGCTTTTTTTTTCCTTAAGTTGCATGATCGCATTGTATGCAAATGGGAAAGATTATGATAGACTAAATCTAATGAGTCAACAACTTCGACAGACTCAAACAAGAGCGAGCTGCAATAGTGATGAACTTCATAAATAGAGGATAATCACCACCAATATAACTGAATTTTCAGTTATCCATGAACATGTCACTTGAAAATCAAAATCAATTATTCAATAAAACTAATTTCACATTCCTCCTTCAAAATTGTAGGTGAACGTTAAAGAATAAGATGCATGAGATACATTGTATAATTGCAAATGTATTTTATCATATAAATAGTATAGGTTGGGATGGAGAAGTACAATACATATCAATTAGTATCTTCTACATTAGTTTGAAAGTATTAGTGATTTGGATATTTGATGTTAGCTGTACTGATTTAGGTTAATTGGAATTTTTATATTAGATTTATTTTTTATATCTTGATTTATGTAATATCTATAAATACCCTATTAGGGTTAATTTAATAAGAGAGTTGTTATTGGAACCCCAAATTTTACTTATTACAACTCAATTTCTTAATTATTTATCACATCCCAATTAAAAAGTAAAACACATTCTTCAAACATTACAAAGGTTTGGCACAAATTATGATTTTAACATTACAAAACGATACATTATGACACTCAATTCAAACAATATCAGTACTGTATGATTAGGATTTTACTCATATAAAACCCTAAATCCAAAAAATAGAAATCTAGGGTGAGAGGGGGGGGGGGGGGGGGGATTTCTATTGGCACCCCAACTTTTACTTATCACTTATTTTCTTAATTTTTAATTTTGGGGTGTAGTAAGTAAAAGTTGGGGTGCTAGTGGCAGTTCCTTTAATATTCATCCAAGGATTTTTAGTAAAAGTAGCATCTCTACACAGCTTGCCCAATGGTTCACATGATCATTAAGTAATTCACACCAAGTAATATTAGAACAATTCAGTATTTTAACGTTTCCAATGAAATTAATGTCCATGCCTCTTCCCTCATGAACATAAGGGTACAATTTGTACATTCAACAACTTGACATACACATTTCAATGTTCTTGGTTACGTCGTTCTTGAATTTTCTGAGTATGAGCCTAGCTACTCGTTCAACTCTTTATTTCCATATTTTTAAATAAATAAGCACAGAATATATCACATTAAAATAACTAAAAAACAATAGTTATATCTAAGGTTAGCCCAACATAGAGAAAATGATGGTTTCACTAGATTTTTTTACATTAATATGTGTTTTTTTCATGAGTCATTCTTAAGAGTTAAGGGATCCTAACCCTTATTCTTATTGTTTCTTGAACACGTCAAGATATGTTAAGGGCTCCTATTTATTAGGACAAAATCACATCATCTTCATTGTTGTCATCATCATCATCATCAAAGTCTTTTGTTGGCCAATTATGATTTTCTTTTTATAGTAATGGTCGGATTAAAGTCCAATAGATGAATCTATTAAAATAAGGGAATTGACCCAACTTGAAAGGAAAACCCTCAATAGGATCTTTCTTGAAATATTGATTTACTTTGTTAATCAAACAACTACTCCAAAAGAGCAAATTGTTGGAGAGGGTAGAACTATGGATATAAGACGGTCACGCAACTTAATTAAGGTATCACACCTGAATGTAGTGGAAAATATACACTGAATATATTTCTTTAGGAAGGGTAGGTCAAGTGGTAGAAATCCTAAGAAGCAATTAAGTTCTTGGGGCCATCCTCTAAGATTTGGTTGATCATTGACTCAATCAGTTGCATGTAGGACTTTCTAAGGGGGTGGTGCATGTGACCGTTGGATTAGTCTCATCCAAAGGGTGCGGATACCCATGATAAGCAAAAAGAAATAAAATAATAACACACTTCTACATGGAACTGTTATTTTGGGTATCAAAAACCCTAAGTCATGCGTGACGGCCAAAGACGAGAAGAATAATTACCCTGCAGACAAATACAGTGTCAAAAATTTGAAACTAATGAGGAGGGAGTCATATTTGGACAAATACACGGTCCAAATTTGAAAATAATGGGCAACGACTTTATCTTTCTCTTTCACTCTCACTTTCATTTTCTTGTCAAGTCAAAAACGGTGAACGAAGAGAAACGGTAGTTGACTTTGAACATATAAGTCCTTGTTTCACATGTGCGTTGTACCTTCCCAAGGTTGGTAATTGTCTTCCTAATATAAAATGACCTCCAATATCCATTGCCACGTGGCATATTTTTTCGTATGGTTGACCCATCAAAATTGAGTGATTGTTTATGAGCAAATTTGCTCGCAGCGCTGTGAACAAATTTGCTCAGAGACAACACTGTTTTGACATGTGATGCTGATGACCGGAGTAATGATAAAAGAATTTTTCTCTCCTAACATGGTAAAAAATCAAAAAATTTTAATAAAATCATTTTGTTACATTCAAAAATATGATCCAATACAAAAGTGTTGTAAAGGATGAAATTCTAAGAATTTTAATATATAAAAAAAAATTAAATTATTTTTCATCTTTGTATTTTAATTTTAAATTTGGATGATCAGCAACTATCCATTTTCAACACCATTGATCAAATTCAAAATAATTATTTTTTTTAACTATGAAATTTTTCTTGAAATGTAAAAGATTATGGTGTTGCCAATATGATAATCCAATTGGCGCCACATGCCAAAACAGTTTTGGCCTGTGAGCAAATTTGCTGACAGCAAGCAAACAATCACTCCATCAAAATTTGTAACCAAAAATTTAGAAAGTTTATACTGCCACACCAACAATTTATAATTTCATAAACTTTTGTTATTGTAGCACACCAATTTAACAATTTATAATCTCATAAACTTTTGTTATTGTACTCTCTCTCCTCTCGTCCTAGCATCTCTATTCTCCCATGATGTATCTATTTACTCTTCCCCCACTCTCTCTCTCTATAGAAACCCTCATAATTTCATGATGGGTGTGTTGCAATAAAATTTCTTTGTTTAACTACAAACTCTCAAAATTTATCTAACCTTCAGATTCAAAGAGTTTTCACTGAGGGATCAAAAACCCAAGTATCAAACAACCTCAGGCGGGTCATCAAGGGGTACAGGCACCATCCCTTGTTGTAGCTATTCTGCACTTTTGATGGATGCCTTGTGATTCACACTATGTAAAGTTGAAACACCACGTTTTGATTTTATGGATGATACATAGTAATGGAGTAATACCATCGTCTTGGTCTTCTGGTAATCCAATCTTCAAATAAAATTGTAATATTTCTCATTATTCACACTATATTTTACAAAATTTCCATGATGGATCAAAGGGAAAAAACAGAAGAAACTAGAAAAAAAAAATAGTAATAACCCACTTCATCCAAAAACACAGATTCCTAGTCTCACCTGAAAAAAAAAAAAAAAAAAAGTCCCTAAGTTGATCTGCCACCTTAAGTTCAAGGGTTCGAGACCCAATGCAACCATCTCAACAATAACAAACACACAAAAAATAAGGTATATTGTGCATCTAAGAAATTAATTACGTACTAGACACTACACACACCCATGTCCCCTACACGATCTATCTCCGGGCGACCGAGTTATCGTCCACTGTGACAGCCGACCGCTTAATAAATTCCAAGCAATCTGCTATTGCCTCGGAATAGAAGGAGTTGGAGCGACCATACGACCTCGATCTACAATCAAAATGACCAGTTCTTCGACTTTTACTACTACTTTCGCGACTTCCTTTCTTTATAGAAGCTAAAGCTTGCCCACATGAAGACCTCCACCTATTCAAAAGCTTGATGAAACATAAGAACCTTGTACGTAGACGATGAACCGAAAACCTTCTAGAGTTCAGTCGGAAACCTCTCCCTCGCTTCCCTTTTCGGCCAACTTTGTTGTAACTCAGATGTTCCATCACTTTAACAATTTTTTTCCTGTGGGCTATAAGTAAGGGTGAATGAAGGACCATTTTGGGCAAATGTAGGAATCTTAGGAAGAGGAAGCAACGTAGAAAATGGGAACTTTGCGTATACTGAGCCTCGGAGAAAGGTGAACGAATTTTACAACGTGGTCGTGGACATGACCAGATTATTCTTTAAATAATAATAATAATAATATAATTATGATAATAAAAGTAATATAAGAATAAGGTGCAGTGGGAAAGATAATTTAAGGATAAAGTTGAAAGTTCAAAATATTCTCAAGTCCTTCTTTCGAATTATGTGACTCAAGTACAATAGTAGAATTAAAAAAAAAACATTTGTGATCGGGGGGGGGGGGGGGGGGGGGGGCTCTTCTATAGTGCGTCTTCCCATTGATGCCTTTTAATTAATAGAGATTGAAATCTTCAAAACAAAATCAGACAACTCAACCTTTGTATGGATCATGGTGTAAATAAGATTTGAATTTTTTTTTTTTTGAAAAAAATTGAATTCTACGAGGCCAATGAAGGCTTTGAATATGGACAGCCCACGACCTCCAACTTTTTAACAAATCAGATTTTGTGGCTATACGACGTGGTTGTCCTTCAATCATCTAATATCACTGTAGGCACTGCATGGAAAACTCACTACAGAGGATTCTCTCCTATAATGGGGATGGTTTATTGAACAATAATTATGACAAAATCTATGTCAATGTTTTTGTCTCGTATGAGTTAAAAGTTTTGGTATGAACTGATTTTTAACAAGGATGATCACCTCACAATTGAGCTTCTAGTTATTATTGAAGCTCTTAATTTTGCTTCATTCAAGTCTCTATCTAAAGTCGTGATTTTCTCATATTAAATATACTCCATCAAGAGCATTAATGGAGATATTTAATTAATGGAGATATTTATTACTCATGGAGGTATGGAGATCTTCTATGTGATGTCAAGGATCTTTCTCACAGTTTTGAAGATTGCAGATTTGAATTTTAATGGAGAGAAGTCAACCGTGCAACTAATTTCCTAGCTTGTTTTCATAGAGAATTTTATATAATTACAAGTGGGGAGTTTGTTCCGCAAGAACTTAATGGAATCTTTTTGGATGATGTATGTGGGTGGGGCTCCTTAAATACCCCAGCTTACCAATACAATAGTTATATTTGGGATAAATAGTCATAGATGATGATGGTGTGTTCAAAATCCCACAAATCAATGAATTTCTTGGGGCCGCCATCCAGTTTTCGGTTAGGGTCTGATTGACCCTCGACTCAATCAATTGCATATAAGACTTTCTGAGGGGGTGTTGTGTGTGATCATGGGAGTCGTCTCACCCGAAAAGTGGGAATAACCAAAAATAAATTAATAAATCAATGACCAATATTATTAGACAGCATTTAATCCCAACCATAGTAAGAGCTGCTATTACAATTTCTAGAAACTAGAGGAGATATTGAATTTATTCTTCGTCAAAGACCATTTAAGGAATTTCATGGTTTCAATGAGCTTTTTTCTTTGAAAAAATGAAGTGTAGTTATCTTCTTAGTTGTTTAACAAAGTTGACTAATATATACTTTGTCATTTAATTTTTTCTATTTGAAATGTAGATTTTTCAATTAGTAAGAAGAAATTAAGGCGCTAACCCTTCTATTTCATTGATGAATAAATGAGTCGGAATCCAAAGTCTGGCTTAAAAGTCGTCTGGGTTGTCCACCAAACTCTGTTCTTATTTGTCTAATTTATAATATTATATTAACATTTCGTTGGGTTGGTCAAAAGTAGGTAGAGTAAAGTTCAAAAAGCAAGTGCCTTATTTCTTGATTGGTTGACTCGTGTAAGGCACTATCACCAATATTCACTAATTGATAAAGTTGATGATCTAGGATTAGGCAAGGCAAGTATCTTACTAGCATTAGATTTGGTTGATTAATTTTAGGTGAGATTCCTCTTCTACACCTCAATCCATAAAATTATTTCCCATCTCCCTTACATGTTTTAAGCATGCCGCCAACATTCATACTTAAACAATATATAAATAACATTTTGCAATTAGTTAGTCTTATTGCTTAAATTGATTGACTTCCACCTATGTAATTTGGAAAAGAAAGTTTCATTAAAGTAGTCTAGAAACTTCCCCTTAAGATGAAATCGTTCAATCAAAATTTTAAAAAATAAATAATAATAATAATAAAGGACTGCCTTGCTCCAACTCTACTTGCTTGGAATGATAGAATTGATTAATTTCGATATTAGTGTACTTAAAAATCATTGGAAAAACATGGACTATAAAATCATATCTCGAGGAAAGCATTTATGTTCCGTGCTCATCTGCACATCAGTGCAGTGTGAAACACAGTGTGTAATGCAGTCACTCCAACATTTTCCTTGACTTTTTAATAATGAAGGATAAATCTATTCCACCAATGGACATTGTCTAATTTATCGTTGTTTCGAACAATAAGACGAAGTGGACAATGGTGTGGAACAGAATTAAACCGTTTAGGGGCTATTAGGAGAGATTCCTTAAAGGACAAAGAACAATTGAAGTGAAATTTTACTAGGATTCCAAATGTCAAGCGTAGAATACTACACCTAGTTTGAAAGTTCGAAATTCCACCCATATCCTATGGCTTGGGACCAGAATTTACTAGTTGTTGTAATCGATGATGACATTAAAGGCTACAGTTTTGATTTTGCTCCCATGTAAACCACTGTATCTTTCCAGCCAAGTCAAGAAACCCTATCTCATATTCTTGGAGACAAACATGCTCTAGTTAGGTTCATAGAATGTTATAGTCTTTGTGACAATAAAATGTACCACAATTGAACACTAGGCAAACAAGCAATGGGATCAAGTATAGCCTGAGAAGTTAAGGGGAAGGCACTCTGATCAACTCTTCCAATAATCTGAGGGTAGTCACTATTGATAGTTCACTGAGATCAAGCCGCACGACATGTTGAACAAGCTAATCAAGCTAGATGTGGCTCAAGAAAGGACTCGAGGGAGTGGCACGATGACAACATAATGCAAGACATGCAATCTAACTGAGGGAAACAACTTGGCAAAGAGGAGGATATATAATAGCTTGGGACAAGGACTTGAATGCAACCATGTGGGGGGAACTTGTGTTCGATTTGATTGCGCAAAGGGGTACATTTTGTAATTTTTATTGATAACAAATAAAAATTTGAAAAAAATAAAATAAAATGTCGGAAGTTGACATGGGCAGAATATATGTTCAAGATCATGTTTTGCCTGGTCAATGAATTTTGTGGAATCTAGTTCTAGAGTATCAACATGCATGTTAGATAGTTCCTAGGATGCTTTAGAGTTGGAGAGTCTATTAGAATCCCATGAAGAGTCCAACTATTGTTGGACCGCTCCCATATATGTGATCAGTTGCTTGGATCTACAAGGGATAGGTCCTAATTAATTTTCAATCAATCTCACAAAAGCATTTGAGCAATATCATCTATTTTTCTTATAGCTCTTCCGAGTGTTCTCTTATGAAGATTATTAGAGAATAAGATGCACTGTGTTCTCTAGAATATCCTTCATCACATCCTTCCATTTGTGTAAGATACACTAATAATGATACAATGTATCTCATGCATTTTAATACAGTGCATCTTATTCTCTAATAAAGATGAATGCCTAAAGGAGCTAGGGAAATTCCGATGAGGCTAGCTATGACTTGAAGGAAAATTGATTGGGATTATAATGAAGGATTAGATATAGAGTGACATATGGATATGCAAAGGAGTTAGGTACTTGACAACTTATTTTTTCTCTTTCTAGTGGAGAATCTTCCTTCATTCCTAGTAGGTTAGACTTAAACCTTATGCATGGAATATACAAGACAGTTTGATCGAAAAGGGTGAGGGTTGAAGTTTCTTGTCCCATCTTACCATCTGTCATGTGTACACACATTCACACACACTCACCATATGGCAATGATGATAGAAGGGGTCCTCCACCATAGGATTGGTTTCCATGTTTCTAGCCAATATTTAACTATTAACCATTACATTTTCATGCATTCATGTGGCAATGGTGACAAG
Organism: Akebia trifoliata; assembly: GCF_017979445.1. Taxonomy (NCBI): domain Eukaryota; kingdom Viridiplantae; phylum Streptophyta; class Magnoliopsida; order Ranunculales; family Lardizabalaceae; genus Akebia; species Akebia trifoliata. The sequence goes on from NC_141377.1 coordinate 50,639,351, forward strand.
GTCTCTGTCTACATAGAATGACACTATACACATCATTAGCCAATGTTAACATCCCCTTCCAAGGGAAGATACATGTTCAAGGTCAAGGGAGCACCATTGGTGGTATACATGCAATTCATGCATTTTTAAGATAAAGGCATGCCCATGGAAGGTTCTTCCCAAAAAAATCATTCCCCATGTTTTTTCTAAGTTTAACACCCTATCAACTTGGTGTACATCTCATGCACACATACACACACATTCCACATTGGCATGCATTTATTCGCATATCATGTATGCATACACTTACTTTATATATATATATATATATATATGAAAAAATAATTCAAAATGTCCAAGTAACAAGGTAACCACCTTAGGGTGGGGAGAATAAGGTGCCTTAACACCTTTCTCATTCTCCAACCAGGCCTCCTTACCGAAATTATAGATATACCATACATTTATCCATCTACAGGAGTCAGTGTAAGCTGTACAAAAATGAATTTTTCAAAATCATTTTTCAGGTGAGATTTTTTAAGTGGCAACTATTTATAATTTTTCAAAATCATTTTTCAAGTGGCAACTCCAAACTTAAGTGGTAGTGAGATTTTTCATAGTCGAAAATCACATCGCTACAGCCTCCTTCATTCTTGGGATAGAGTACTAGAAAGGTCATGGATAGAGCAAAAGTGTTCATTTTATTTTTGCTAGCTAGGCAAGTAACCAGCATGAAGGTGGATCAATGAGTTTTGAACCTAGGTCGTTAGCAACACTTCGCATGCCTTCACCAACTTAACTAAGTTGGCACCTTCAAAGAAAAAGTGCTCATGTCACGTAGTAAGTTGGTAAAAAGAATCTCTTTCCTGATCCTTAAAGGAAGGGGGACTAGTTTTATGCTGGAGGAACAAGACAGATTTAACTAGAATAATACTTTCATGAGAACAATTTTGAACATTTCATGCAAGCTTATATATATAATTTGTCTTTTACTCGACAAATCCCACACACATAAGTGTCATTTACATATTCTCCTCTCCTCCACAATTAACACGTTAATTCTCTCCACACCCCACACTATTAACTTCTTTACATATACATTGTCTCTACCAAATATAACTTATGTTGGAAAAATGTTATTACCCATTTATTAATCATTGCATGTATTCCAACTAATCAATGCCTAGTAATGTTATAAGTCCTAGGGGGGTGGCTCAATGGCAATTTTGGATCCAATAAGCGGTGGATGTCCGTAAGTTGTGAGTTTGAAAGCCAATATGAGCAATATTTCCTTGAGGGACACTTGCGTGGGTGCACTTTCACTTACACGGTGCGTGTGATGTGCGGGTGTTGCATGTGCCCGGAGGAGGGACCAATATCCTTTGGCTCCGGCCCTAGCTATTCCGGTCCCCTTAGTCGGACGTAAGTTTGGACACCCCGTAAAAAAAAAAAAAGAGGAAGGGAATTTTAGTTAATAATTCCCTAATTATTAAATCTGAGGAAAAAAGCATCTTTTTAAACTAAATAGGAAATAAGACGAGTTAGTACTATTCACAATTCCTTAAGATGAAAATACCCTTCAATTTACAACTTGAAGTTTGTCTCCCTCTTACGAATATGTTCTCTGTCATATTTGTCTCTCTCACCTCTCCTCTAAAAAATCGATCGCAGCACTCCATCTCACCTCTGTCTCCTTCACTTGCAACTCAATCGAAACTCTCTCTCTCTCTCTCTCTCTCTATATATATATATATATATATATATATGGGTCCCGTTCAACACCAAACATTTTGGCCAACATTATATATGGGTCCCGTTCAACACCAAACATTTTAGCCAACCATTTTTGTCCTACATGGGTTGGAAGTTTTGGAATGGGCTGATTTTTGGTGAGGATGATCTCTACGGTGAGGAGATCATCCTCGCCAAAAATCAGCCCATTCCAAAACTTCGAGCCCTATGTTTACAAGTTGAAAAATCGTGGACCGTCCATTTTTTGTAAACCATTTTAGATGGGGTTAGAAATTTTGGAATGGGCTGATTTTTTGTGATGATGATCTCCTCACCGTAGAGATCATCCTCACCAAAAATCAGCCCATTCCAAAACTTCTAACCCATGTTTTGAAAAATGTTTTGCCAAAAATATTTGGTGCTGAACATTTCCCTATATATATATATATATATATATATATATATATATATGGGAAATGTTCAGCACCCTAAGCTTTACCCTACACTTTTTTCCTACATGAGTTAGAAGTTTTGGAATGGGCTATTTTTTATGATGATGATCTCTATGATTAGAAGATCATCCTCACCAAAAATCAGCCCATTCCGAAATTTTTAGCCCCATGTTTACAAGTTGAAAAATTGTGGACCGTTTTTTTGTAAACCATTTTTGATGGGGTTAATAGAGATCATCCTCACCAAAAATCAGCATATTCCAAAACTTCTAACCCATGTAGAACAAAACACATTTGTTAAAGTGTAGGGTAAAGCCTAGGGTGGGGAACGGCACCCTATATATATATATATATGGGGGGCGTTCAATGGCTAACTTTTTGGCAAAACATTTTTCAAAACATGAGTTAGAGGTTTTGGAATGGGCTGATTTTTGGTGAGGATGATCTCTACGGTGAGGAGATCACCATCACCAAAAATCAGCCCCATTCCAAAACTTCTAAGCACATCAAAAACAGTTTACAAAAAATGGACGGTCCACGATTTTTCAGCTTGTAAACATGGGTTAGAAGTTTTGGAATGGGCTGATTTTTGGTGATGATGATCTCCTCACCGTAGAGATCATCCTCGCCAAAAATCAGCCCATTCCAAAATCTCTAACTCATGTTTTGAAAAATGTTTTGCCAAAAAGTTTGCCATTGAACGCTACCCTATATATATATATGGGTCCTGTTCAGCAACAAATATTTTGGCAAACATTTTGGCAAAACATTTTTCAAAACATGGGTTAGAGGTTTTGGAATGGGCTGATTTTTGGTGAAGATGATCTCTACGGTGAGGAGATCATCCTCACCAAAAATCAGTCCATTCCAAAACTTCTAGCCCCATGTTACAAGTTGAAAAATTGTGGACCGTCCATTTTTTGTAAACCATTTTTGATGGGATTAGAAGTTTTGGAATGGGCTGGTTTTTGGTGATGATGATCTCCTCATCGTAGAGATCATCCTCACCAAAAATCAGCCCATTCCAAAACCTCTAACCCATGTTTTGAAAAATGTTTTGCCAAAATGTTTGTTGCTGAACATTTCCCAATATATATATATATAAGTTAGTCTGTTAGTGATCTTTATCGATTATTGGATGAAGTTCTGACTGGAATGGTGTTTCTGATTTGGGTTTCTCTTATGGGTTCCAGTTCTGTGTAAGAGCTTCTACTAGGAGTTCAACGGATGGAAAAAAGAAAGTGATGGTTGGAAGATTGATTTCTCAGGAGAGAAACTAAACACACCATTGTTGGACACAATCAATTATCCAGCCCATATGAAGAATCTCTCCACACGGTAACTAATCATGCCTGAAAATCATGATCAAATGTTTATATATGTCGTGATGGGTTTTTTTATTTTCTTTCACATCCTTTTTTTTGTTGTTGTTGTTGTTGAGATTAATGGGTTTTGTAATGGTTTCTTCTTTGTGGGTTTTTATAGGATCTTAAACAGTTAGCAGCAGAGCTAAGAGCTGATATTGTGCTAGACACAGTGTCAAAGATAGGTGGGCATCTAAGCTCAGGCCTAGGAGTGGTGGAGCTATCAGTGGTTCTGCATCATGTTTTCAACACCCCTGAAGATAATGTTATAAGCATTAGTTTTTTTTTTTTTTTTTCGAAGGTCAAGAGGGTTAAGGCAGACCCAGACCAGCTACAACCTAAGGAAGAGGAAACCTCTTTGATCCTTAGAAACAAGAGAAGCTAGAAAGCTAGAAATAGACCCACACTCAATTTCTAAACAACTCACAGTACTAACAGAAGAGGCAAGATGATCCACCACCTTGTTAGTTTCCCTGAAGACATGAATAACTGAAGCTTCCTGGAAGTACGGCATAAGCATTAGTCACATAAACATTTCAACTGGAATATGCAAAAATCATTTAACCTCAAATGATAGATGGCTAAATAGAACAGAATTACAAAGCATGAAGCAATGACACATTGTGGTCTATGTGCAAGATGTGGTGTGGGCAGAATCTTGATTAAGAGTAAATAGGGAAGCTAGAAAAAAGGCTACACCATGAAGAAAAAAAATTCCCTTGTTCTGCCTCTAATGGTAGTTCTTTAATTCTCTATTATTTAATTTCCATAATATACATCAGTTAGACTACTTTTATATCAAACCATCTTCTTATTTGAACTACTTTTTTATACATCAGTTGTCTTTGAGAGTCATTAATGCCACGATGAGTTTGAAAGTGGAACAATGGCCCATGATCAAATTTGATGGTAAATGCTTCAATGTTGATGGACTAATGAGTTTATGGTTAGTGGCTAGTGTGTTAAGGTGGGTTTGAACCTGAGTTACCGCCTTAGTAAGCTGGCACCTCAAGTTTTATGTTAATGGACTAATTAACTTATGTGGGCAGAGTCTTGATTCAAGCAAACAACATGAATTTGAATTTGCACTTACCCTTCTCTTATAAGAAAAACTTTTAACTGTAAAATCCGTGTGTGACGAAGAAGACAACAAGGTTGATTTTGGGTTTTATGTTAATGGACTAATTAAGTTATGTGGGCAGAGTCTTTGATTCAAGCAAACAACATGAATTTGAATTTGCACTTACCCTTCTCTTATAAGAAAAACTTTTAACTGTAAAATCCGTGTGTGACGAAGAAGACAACAAGGTTGATTTTGGGTTTTATGTTAATGGACTTATTAAGTTATGTGGGCAGAGTCTTTGATTCAAGCAAAGAACATGAATTTGAATTTGCACTTACCCTTCTCTTATAAGAAAAACTTTTGACTGTAAAATCCGTGTGTGACGAAGAAGACAACAAGGCTGATTTTGGGTTTTAGGCTTTGGTTGCAGGTGAGATGGAGAGCTCCGATCGCGGGTGAGAGAGAGAGAGAGACGAGATGAGTTGAGATGGAGAGCTTCAATAAAGTTGCAGGTGAAGCCGTTAAGGTAAGGAGACTAGGTGAGATGGAGTGTTGCGGTCGATTTTTGAGAGGAGAGGTGTGAGAGATGAATTTGAAGAGAACAGATTCGTACGAGGGAGACATACTTTAGGTTGTAAATGTAAGGGTATTTTCGTCTTAGAATTGTGAATAGTACAAAATGGCCTTATTTGCTATTTAGTTTTAAAAGATGTTTTTTTTCGTCATATTTAATAATTAGGGAATTATTAACTAAAATTCTCAAAAAATATATATATATATATAAATCCCGAACTGACTTTTTCCTGACCAAAAAATCCCTCATAAAGATGGATTAACTTACATTCAATTTAATTAGGTCTCTCCCCAACTAGAAGTGATTTTTTTTCTACCTATGGTGAATACATAAATAGAGTTTATGTTAATAAATAAAAAAATCAAAATCACTCTCACATAATTTTTTTTTTACATAGATCAAAAGAAATTTATTAAGAAACTCAATAAGATTCAAGATTCACTTTATTTTCAAAGTCCCTATGTTTGAAAACATTAAAAATGAAAGAAAAGAAGAAAAAAATTGAGAAGGATATTAGAGTCATGCATGCCTTCCCAAGAAATTAGTGTCCTACCTCCTCCACCAATGCTTCTCTATACTTAAAAAGAATCGTGATAATTTGACTATCCCACGTGGCAAACTCAATTAACTATTTTGACGTGATAAATTCAAGAATTGTAGATTTGTCCTCCTCGGAATACACAGCTGCCTTCTATTGGACTTGGAGTTGGACAAGGTACTATTACAGGACAAGCCATAGAAAGTATCGTGAGACAACCAAAGGCAAAAGGTAAAATGTGAGGTATTTTATTGCTTAGTCTAGTTTTTATGGAAGTTTTAATAATTTATGGACTGGTCGTGGCATTAGTGCCCTTATCCCACACGAATCGTTTACCTGTAACTATTCAATATCCTTATGAAAAATTGATCGCATCAGAGCGTTTCCGCGGTCGAATCCACTTTGAATTTGATAAATGTATTGCTTGTGAAGTATGTGTTCGTGTATGCCCTATAGATCTACCCGTTGTTGATTGGAGATTGGAAACTTCTATTCGAAAGAAACGATTGCTTAGTTACAGTATTGATTTTGGAATCTGTATATTTTGTGGTAACTGCGTCGAGTATTGTCCAACAAACTGTTGTACTTCCCCATTAAAAAAATGTATCTCAAGGGAATCGTGTATCCCAAGGAGCCACATAGGTACTCCAATTATCACGACTCACTTAAAAACTCGAACTTGCAACCTAGAGTATCAGTCACTTCTAAGATTGCAAACCTCAATCTCTCTCTCTCTCTCTCTCTCTCTCTCTCTCTTATGGGGGCAATCATTGTAACAAATAATTTGAGAAATTTGGGTGTAATAAGTAAGTTAGAGTGTCAATAACAATTTTCTCTATCTATCTTTTTACAGGGCAATGATTAGAAGAAAAAAAAAGTTTTAATAATACTACCAAGAATGGGATCTAAATCTTAAAAAATTAAAAATTAAAAATGATGGATATTTATGTATTTTCAAAACAATATTTATGGAGAAAGAAGTTTATACAATGAGATACAAACTACAAAGAGACTAGAATGTATAAATTGATTTACATTTGGAGTTTTCCCCCAATAAAAGACAAATTTTGGATAGAAGATTGAATTCAAGTTCTTGTAGGGGTGTCCTATAAATTTTCAGAAAATATCGTGGATATCCCTGTAAGCTGGTGTTTGCTTGCGAAAGATGTTTCTTCCCTTAATTCTTTCTTGGATCTTACAAAAGGCCAAAAAAAAAAACTCATTTTTACAAAATCTTCCCTAACAACAGTAACAAAAATTAGGTTTTGAACAGAGAATCGTTATGTTGTCACAATCAGAATCTTCAACAACTACATCAAATTCTTCACAAACTGAAGATAATCTGACCCCCTCTGTCGAAAACCCACTTAATCCACCTTCTCAGATCCCTCTCTCATGGCCTCTCAATGCCAATCTAACCCTAGATTGGATCCAAGATCTAATCTCCATTTTTGAGTGGTCTTCAAGACATCTTGCCCCATCGGATTTACCTTCAGTCTTACCCGTATCTGTATTTGATAGCCTAGTTCTCTCAGCTTCAAAGATCCTTCACAAAGAACCCAATTGTGTAACAATTGATGGGTGTGGAGAGGATTCGAGTGTTGTTGTTGTTGGCGATGTACATGGGCAATTGCATGACGTCATCTTTCTTTTGAGGGATGCGGGGTTTCCTTCTGAGAATCGATTCTTTGTGTTTAATGGAGATTATGTTGATAGAGGGGCGTGGGGATTGGAAACATTTCTGCTCTTGTTGGCTTGGAAGGTGACATTTTTTTCTAGATTTTCATTTATTTATTTTTTTTAATTTTGAATTTTGGTTGATGAGTGAGGGAAATTTGATCTGATTTCTGAAATGGGTTTTGTTGTTTTGTTTTAAAAATAACATCTTGATGTTTATTTATGAATATTTTGAAGATTTTGAGTAATGGGTATCTTTGGTTTGGGTCAAATCCTTCTTAATTGGAATCTAATTAAGAAAAGAGATTGTTTCTCAGTAAACCATCTGAAATTCTTTAGTTAGTGAAATATTTCTTAATTGGAATCTAATAAAGAAAATAAATTGTATCTCAGAAAACTATCTTAAATTAAAAATGGCATTTTTTTCCCTCTTTTGCTGTAAAAGAGAGAATGTTTATGATATAATACTCACCTGTTTTAGTTGTAATGGTTTATTTGTCTAAGTTACATTTTGTGATCCAGAGAGGAATCTAAATATGCAGGTATTTATGCCACATAGAGTATTTCTCCTCCGAGGGAATCACGAATCTAAATACTGTACATCAGTCTATGGTTTTGAACAAGAGGTGATGGCCAAGTATGCAGACCAAGGGAAACATGTGTACCGAAAATGTTTGGGATGCTTTGAAGGGCTTCCATTGGCCTCTATTATTGCTGGTCGCGTTTACACTGCTCATGGAGGGCTTTTCCGCGGCACACCAGTTGCCCCGTCAAAGAGGCCAAAGGGGAGGAAGGGTCGTCGGATAATTGTGGACTCGTTATCACTTGGTTCTTTGGAAGAATTATCTAAGGCAAGGAGAACGGTTCTAGATACACCATGGGAAGGTACGAACTTGATACCTGGGGATGTGTTGTGGTCGGATCCATCAATGAAACCAGGTCTTTCTCCAAATAAAGAGAGAGGTATTGGTCTGTTGTGGGGTCCTGATTGCACTGAGGAGTTCCTGAAAAAATACAATTTTAAGGTGAGATTTTAATACTATTTCCTACTTTTAGGTGATATCTTAGCATTTAAGAATTTTTGTACTTTGTAATTCACTAATAAGTTAAATATTATCTGTAGTGTAGATGTAATTATTTTGTTCATGAGGGTTATTTTGTTCTCTTACTCCAAAATTTTCCTTAATTTTCTTCTACATCCACGATCTCCAAAGGCATCTCCTTTGTTCAATTAGAATGATCTTAAGTCCACTTGCCAGAGTGATGTATTTATATTTGAGGCATGGTCCTGGATATGTGATTTTCATTGATATTTTAACGTCGGTCAATGGTCCTTGATTGACAACTCTTTTGAAGAATTAATATTTATCTACTTAATTACAAGATTATGCTGAAATGGAAATAATGTCTACTTTCGTATTTAATGTTTACTTGGTGGATACCTTATATTTCCTTTCTAGGAAAAAGGTTCCCATTTGCAATCACTAAGAGTTTTTAGTTGATACCTTCTTGCCCAATAATTAAAGAATAAAGCTTTTCAAGCCAAAGATCCATTAGTTACTCATATATGTTTTCCCTATGTTCAGTATGTATTATTAGCTGCTGCAAATCTAGATGTGGGAAAAGGGTTCATCTAGCACTTTTAGAGAAAAAAAAAAGTCTATTTTTGTCCACTTTTTTTGTTTGTTTGCTCGGTAAGCCTGTTTTTAATGAGATCAGTAACTCGGTGCTGGTGGAAATCAAACCCAGGTCTATTGTATCATCACCCATAACCTTTGCCCTCTAAGATAGTTGGCACCTACTATTTTTGTTCACTTGTCTAAAGTTTCAACTTTCAACAATGCTTAGAGCTCAGAGATGCAGTGCTTATTGTGGGAATGTTGCTTCTTGCTGGAACTACAGTTGATTATTAGATCGCATGAAGGCCCTGATGCAAGGGAAAAACGGCATGAGCTTAGAGGGATGCAGGAGGGGTACACAATTGATCATGAGGTAGAGTCGGGGAAGTTGATTACTCTTTTCAGTGCCCCAGATTATCCACAATTCCAGGTTCTTTTCTGCTCTCGCAATCACATTCTTTTCTAAGACTTGAAAAAATCAAAGTGTTACATAATTTGTCTTTGCAACTTCTACAAGTCTTATTTATTTTTCTTGGTGTTTAACTTAAAAGTACGTTGGGCTTTTACTCTTTACTCATCAAAAAAGAAAAGTACTCTGGGATTTCAACTTTTGTCTAACAAATTACTTTTAGTTTTGTTAAGGATTATTGTGGAAGTACCAAAAATAGCTGAATACTTGTATATTAATAAGCTACTAGTGTCTAATGCGTTGAGGTATTGATATGGGTGCCTCGATATTAAATGGGTACTCATAAAATATAGGTGGCCAGCTGTGGTGTTCATTATCCTTTAGACTCCTAATTATTATCTTATTTGTTTGTTACTAAGGAGATATTAAATATAGTGGGCCTCTCTCCAAAAAGGGAGAGGTCTTGAGTTCAAACCCCCTTGTTGGCCATCCCTCTGGTGCTTTAAGAGACCAATACACTTGGCACGTTTTGGAAGGGGTGATTCACATCATGTGTCCATGGGAATGGTCGGACTAATTTTGGATAACCATGCATCAAAAAAAGTTATCAAATAGAGTAACTTGTAGTTATTAGTAAATTCATTCAATTTAGCATTTTGCAGTTGTTAGGGAATGTTATATGTGGGGGATAAAATATCACTCCCATCTGGACCAGTCATATGGCACCAATCAATACAAATCATGATATAGGTATGATTTAGTACATATCAAAAGAAACATAGGTGTGGATCCCGAGATCTACATTAAACCCATCAATCATGTCAGGGAGCATGATGTAATTTGGCTAAACATGAGTATGAGAGTTATAATTCTGGATGGATAAGCATTGATTTCCTTCCTTTGGGGGTGGGGGGTTAAGATTCTTTTTTGGAGATGTATTATGTATTGTATAAGGATCTCAAAAAGAGAGGCCTTTGAGTTCTGAGGCAATAGGAAAATGCATGTAACAATTGTTATCTAGGTTCTAGTGGAATGGCTCTTAGGGAGTCCAAGGATGTAGTCGTTGGATTCACGACAAACCCGTAAAAAAAATTTCTTGTTTCTTTCATTTATTGATTTTCTATTTTTCATGTAATTTATGTGTTCATGCAATCAATTGATAGCAGGACTTGGAAAATAGCCTTCACACTGTACACCTGCAATTTTTTTAATGTTTTATGGGTTGGAATACCCATACTAACACCTGATTTTGTAGTTTGAGAAATTCCTATTCATAACCTCCTTAGGAAGAAGAAATCTAAGGTACCCATTGAGTGGACCTTGAGGATGGTCTACTAGCATGTATTGCTATATGTATGGCATGTGGTAGGTGGTGGGACCTAGCACTCTGTGGATCACAATGTAAGAAAATCACATGTGCCAAAATTGACTCATTCAGTGTTTCTAACCATTCAATTGATCACATTCTTTTGGACGATTAAAAAAATGGTGGGTGATCCTAGAGAAAAAAGGTTATTTGTTGCATGGTCTTGGATTCTCTAGGATTTTTTTACTAGTAATTAGAAGGATATGAAATCACAACTTCATTCAAGGCATTTTTTTTTCATATACCATCTAAGCCTAAAATATTTCATATCTTCATTTTAACTAAAGCTTCCTTCACTTTTATAATATTGATCCAGTGGCAGTTTAAATTGTATAGTGGTCTTTATATGATTATCATTTCCTTCTAGTTCTAGGCTTCCCCATGATTTTCATTTAGTAATTTTTTTTTGTAAATAATTCCCTATGATTCTTATTTAATTTCCCCATCCCTCACTAAATGTTTTTTATCTTCACTTCTCACGTATCTAACTTGATACGTATATTTAGTTTTCTTGTACCTCATTCTTGTTAGTTTGTAAATATTTTTTCACTCTTTTTTTATCCAACCTGTTATATAAATTGGCACACGCCTTATATTTTACCTCAATGCTCTGTTTTTTAACCTTTCATATTCTTCAGAGTTTTATTTGCTTCTATTTTGTTGCCACATCTTGAACCATATCCTCTTTTCAGTAAGAATTCTTTGAACTTCATCACTCTAGCACTAAGTTTCATTTTTTGATTTTTTTTTTTTTTTTTTCCCTTCAGATTCTCCAAGAATTTTTATAACTCTTCTAATGCAAAATGTGATTTCATCCCCACATCACTGCCATTTCCCACTTTCTATGTCTAATTTTCATGATCCTTCATGTATAAATTGTTTCCTTAGAAACACTATTTTATCTCCTTTGAGTTTCTACAACTAATTCTTGAGCACATTTGATTTTCGGCCTTCTTTAATGCTGCTTAACTTATGTTTTGTAGTTATACTTTCCTCGAGATAATTTTATGATCTTTGCATATTGAACGTTCTTTCCTTCATAGAGAAAAACTTCTACTTTTTCTATATTTAAAAGTTATTAGATTTTCGTCCCCTTTATCAGCGGCTTTCTATTATCCTGGGATTTAGAGCTTTTTGTTTTGATGACTCTGTTTTTAAATGGCAAGAAATTTTTTTTAAGTCGTGTTTGTAACGTTGTCACGTAGGCAATCATGTGAGATCCTCTCTCACTCCCCCTCTGGAAAACTCATGAATTGTAACGCCACAAACCCCTGCCCTCCATGTACTATTTTGTATCTTCTATAGTCTTTCCCTTCATGCCAATTTGGGTCCCCTCCTATAAATATCATTTTCTCCTAAGGTTGTCTATATCAAGTCATCCATCTTTTTTCCAAAATTTTCTTTTTGTTCCATATAATCCTACTTGGGGTGCGCATAAGACTACTTACCTAGTTGTCTAGTTTTTCTACTGCATATTCTCTTATAGTCATGCTGCTTTTCAGTCTATCAATCAACTCCTACTTCGTAAATTTCAAATCCTGAAGACATTTGTAATATTCTTTAGAATTTCTTTGAGAAATGGCCTTTCCTTCATCGTTGAAATTTCCCAAAGTTTGTGACTTAGTTGTAATAATCATGATTTCAATTGATTTTTACATATGCTTCAAAATACCATTTCTTTATTTCTCTTCAATTTTTGCAACAATCTGATGTGCAGCTAGCTAGTAATTTGATTCAACAATTCTCACTTGTGCACCACCCGGATGGGTGTTCTCCCCAAGGTCGTGAGATCGAATCTCTCCCGTGATTATACCCGAGAAGCCAGTTTGTAGTGGCCGGGCATATCTGGAGGAATTAGTCCTACTTCCAAAGGGGGTGGGGACACCATATGGTATTTGAGGTAGGCCTAATACATGGACCATCCATATATATTTGTCAACAGATTTGGTGTCACCTTTGTTGTTATATGTATTCAACCAACACTTATTTTGATAGCATAGATTTTTCAACTCAGTGCACATGTCAATGGCATCCTGTCCTTGTGGTGAGGTAAGATCTTGGAATAGATCACCCCATCTGGGTGCTGGGTTAGGAAACTGTACTTTTCTTGCTTTTCGGTAATTCATGCTACTTGAAAAAAAAAAAAAAAAAAATTTATTGAGGTTGGAAATCTAATTCAAAATAATTCTGAACCCGTCATTCCACAAAATTCATCAACACTGGGCTTTATTCAGTCAGTTTACAATGGGTTGCTAGCAATTGTATCTGGGTGGGTGGGTTTTTTTTTTTTTTTTCCCTGTTAGGGGGGGGGGGGGTGGGTGGATTTATTTCTCTGAACATAGTTGTATGTGATCACCATGCTTCAAGTGGCCTCATTTTATGTATCATAAGCTGCCCATCCAAGTGGGGATTTGTGTTGCATTCACACGATGTGCGCCATCGTTATTCTCCTGAAAAATTCTAGAAGCAGAATCAATGTATTTGCTTATAGAAGCTTGAGGTGTACCTTAGGAGATTTTGTATTTTGAGTAGGAGTTTTATTGGTCATTGCTTCTTGGGCAGCTGTCAATTTGCCTATTTCTGTATAAGTCATAAACAAAAGTTAATGATCAAAAATAGATTTCATATAGACATTTCATGGCTAGTTCCAGCACAGTTTGTGTGATATATTTTTGTATAAGTTCAATTGTTGAAAAAGTAACTTGATACATTAGCTTCACTTTCTGCAATCCATATTCATCTCAACTGTTGATTTCATTGTCTGTGCAGGCTCAAGAAAAGAGGTATAACAATAAGGGGGCATATATCGTGTTGAAAGCCCCTGCTTTTGACACTCCAAACTTTCACAGCTTTGAGGCCATAATCCCAAGGCCCAAGGTATGCCAGGGTTATATTTTTTGCATTTTTTGTCTGGGTTGGTAGTTGCATTTTAAGGAATATTAACATATTTGGGAGATCTATAATGGTAATATTCTGGTTGCATGTGTCTCAACTTGATGCAACTTCCATGCAGGTGAATGCTTACTACAGCTATGAGGATGTGATAGACTCAGACGAGGAACTGGACTTGGTATCAATGTCAGCAGCCCCTGAAAGTTAACCTTCACCTGTTATCTGAAGATGACGTTTCCATCTTCTGCAATTTATACTATATTTCTTAATATTATGTATTTTTAAAAATATTTGTTGCTGCAAAAGTTTTTTGATAGCAGCAATGGTTAAGTATGAAAACATTAGGTTGAAAAAGTTTTTTGAGGGCGGGGTACATTGTCAAGTGTCTTAATGGGCACATGAAATTTTATCATTGTTTGTGGAATCAGTAATGTAATTCAGTTCCTTTTCGGTGGAAATTCTCCGAAATTGTCAGTTTTCATTTCTTTGAACCATTATCATAGTGACCCATAATCCATTTCAGCCGGGATTGTGTGTGTGTGTGTGTGTGAGAGAGAGAGAGATGATTTGAGGCCTTTGAACGATTGCAAATTCTGGAGGTTTCGGGGTGGTTGGAGTGTTTTGATAATGTTCCTGGAGGGTATCGGAGATGTTTCAAGGTTTTGGGTTATTAATAGCAAAGGGTTGTTTACGGTGAGATAGTTGTATGGTTATCTGAATATGAGTGGAGATGTTTCCTTCCCACGTGTATAGCCGTTTGGGATCTAAGGTGGATTTTTTTGTGTGGATTGTTTGTTAAGGGAAGAATCCTAACACTAGATCAGTTGAGATGGGGCTTCTGCAGACCGAACTAATATTGTTTGTGCTTTTTACTCTTCATTTTCTTGTGCATGGCAAAGAAGGTATGGGATCACTGCTGCTCCTTGTTTAGGGTGGAGTGTGGTTTGCCCGAGTACAGTGAGAAATTTCTTTGAGGAATGATCCCAGTTGAGGATTGCGTTGGAATTTAACCTCATTCACAATTTCATTGGACCTTTGGAAGGAAAGAAATGCCAGTACATTTGAGGGGAAGGATTTATCCACTCGAGTTATTTTTGTTGATCCTCAGGTTTTTATTTTTTTAATGTAAGATTTTTTATTTTTTATTTTATTTGAAATCTTTCTGAACCTTAGCTTCTTTCAAATAAGTAGCTCTATTTTTGCATTTTGTGTTTTCTTGTTTTTCTTTCCCGTTGTAGGCCATGTCCATCTACAGCTTGAAGTTATTGGTTTCCTTTACATCATCACCCCCTGATTTGAGAGCTAACAGGTTCACCTAAAGGCAAATATGACCTTAGATTTAAAGGAAAAAATAAAAAATAAAAAATGATTGATTTAAAAGACTAATCCCCCTTTGACCATGGGTCACGTTGCAGAGGATTTCATTTCTTTAGAGTTGAATTTAAGAAATTCAAGCTTATCTCCTTAGGCTTTTGAGTTCCAAACCACCCACCATGTTTAATAAAAATTTCCCACTAAACTTAAGCAACCAAAGCCAACCCAGAATACAGAGCTTTTAAACGCGCAACTGGACTGGGTTGGGTATAAATAACTGGGATGGGATGGGATGGCAAAATCTAAAACTTAAGTTTCCTAAAGCAGTTGAGATAATTCAAATTAAATTTCAAAATGTATCCAGGTCCTTTAAAATTCATAGATAACTTTGTTGGAACTTTTTTCTCGGTGTAAAAGTCAGATAATAAAGTGCATCACAGAATTTCAAAAGGAGAATATATGATAGATAGATTTCATGGCCTTGTGCATGCCCAGCCAACTAGCAGTCGGAAGTTGGTATGTTGAAAGTCGTCTAAGCAGATCCCCCCCCTGTTGCAAAAATGGCTGAAATATTTAGACAAGCTAACTTAATTCGGAAAAAGCTAAGGCTTTGCAAATAGGCCAAAGGTCAAGAATTTTGCAATTACACAACCATATCAATGGCCTAAACATGTATCTGATGTACATGACTAATAAATTATCAGTAATTATAAACAACATACCAATAACGATTATATAGCTTTGCACTGATAAGCTGGTGATTCTTTTCCCTTTTCACTGCTTAGAGTGATTTCTAACACAGCTAAAGATTATGACTGCTCAAAAGGCACACGTACAAACAACTGGCCATGCAAAGTGACCACGGCAGATGTCTGGTGTGGATCAATTCTCGATGGTAAGCTTATAACCTGAAAGCAGAAACCGAATGTTTTTACTTATGATGCATGACTGAATTCTAATGAACCAAAAAGCCCAGAAATATTTTCTTACTGTCCAAATAAATGCAACACAACAGATGATTATGATCATCAATCAGAGCCAATATTTGGCATTGAAGATCTCCTAAATGAATTCACTGAAAGACGTGTCCCATAGACCTCCATGTACTCCTATTCCATTATATATCATTCTAATCCTTGGGTAATTTCAATTTCCCTAACAAAACATATAAAGACATACCTTTTTGAAGGCCGTCACACCCCAGGGGTTGTCAGGCTGCTCTGGCTCACCAGATATAACTAAGCGACCAGCCGGATCTGACTGAACACGGACCTGAGTTCACAAAGAACAAGGTTGTGAATAATTGAAAAATGCAATACAAAATTACAAGAATCAAGGCACATATTTCCAGAGAAAAATCTTTCATTCCCTTCAATTGGTGAGATGGCCAAGACCATGCCTCGTGAAGTGGAGGTCTTGATTTCGAATCCCACCTTAGGGGCCACCCTCGGGGATTTATCTCAGAAATTACCTAGTGCATGTGCAGTGAACTTAACATGCCCCAAGGATTAGTCTGGTGCTCTAAGAGGCCAGGATACCTTGGTTCCAAAACAAAATCAAAAATTGTAACTCCTCCGTCATCAAGTACTATATGAAATGTGACTGTTCACTATAATCTCTCAAATGTGGCCTCAACCTCCTAACTGTTTCATACTTCTGCTGGCAAATCAAAACTGAGAATTTTACACGTTCTATCCTAGTAAACAGGACATAGTTTCACCATTTGCAATTGTTTAACGAATTTCTTTATAGCTTGATGCTTGATTTCCAGTAGTTGTTTCATATTGTATAACCAAAACAAAGTCAATGACCAACAGTGATTACTGTCCATAAACAGGTTAACCCAACTCAACAAGTTCTCTGAAGACAAATAAACCTGAGTTGATTGTTGATACCACCCATAATAGACATCTTCACTGGCTACACAATGTAACAGATAACAGGGTAACATCATCAAGTTGACTTTGACAGCAGAAATCAATTTGGTGGGGTGGGCCTATTTGAATGGAGGGCACAAAGCTGCAACAAGGGTGAAGATATCATTTTATGGTAATTAACCTATACAATAGTAAGCATGACCACGGACATCATCACCAACATGACGGTCATCAAAGCCTTATCATGAAAATCTGGGATCAGCTGAACCTGTTCCCCCATTCAAATCCAGATAAGGCCGTATCTTTAGTTAATTCAAATCTGAGGATCAGGATTCATGTTGGGAGGTGGCAATATTTGGACACCAGCTGCCAGCCTGACATGACCCTCCTTTATTAGGGATTAGGAACCACGTTGTAGTGTAAAAGAGAATGAAAAGGGAAGGAGAGAGAACATGTAGATACCTCCTCGCGCAGAAGCCCAGGAACTAAAGCATAGACCTCAAAGCAATCTTTCTGCACAAAGCCACAATTGATACATCTAGTTAAAGCTTGATCAAAAGAAAGTCAATTGGCATGCAAGCTTCTTCTATGCACTTGGTACAAGACAAACTTACGGTTCTCTTGATATTAATCTTCACCCAATCAGCGGTGGGTCCACTATCAACAACCATTACGTCCATTCTACAGAAGAAACCCAATTCAGAAAGAATCAGTTTCCAGGATAAGACAAATGATTATTCTTAAAAGTGATGAATCAAGAAAGTTGATTCTCTCTGTTGGTTCTTTTACATCAAGTATACTGGACGATTCCTTTGTGAAATGAAAATTTTCCATTGTAACAGACCAGAAGTTCAACTACGAAATGTGTGGCACATGCATGGCCTTGCAAAAGGCAACAAAAGCATCTACAGTAAAATCAAACAGAGAGTCAACTATGTCGCATTAATTCTTATAAACAGGTCAAGTATCAATACTGGCATGTTAAAGAATCCACTCTCCAGATTCAATTCTACTGCGCAGTCATGATGGCTCCTCTATAGAACAATGATATCTTTCTTATGAGATATGAAAAGGCCTATGTTGTATTCCCATGGGAAGGGATGTCAGAGAGAGTCCAACATGGGCATGGGGTGTTAGATTAGGTGAACCTTGTCAACTGTATTTGTGGAATTCACCGTATATTGTGAATAATGGAAAGCATAATAATGTTCTTTTTCATATACATACAATGACACTAATGAATTACGTAAAAGGGTAACTTATGATATGTACCATATAGCCATAGGCATGCGATTGCATAAAATAATTTTAGCCCTGCATAAAAGACTCAGGGATTTTTTTCCCTAAAAAGACATTTCTATTGTTTTGAAAATTCTATGAAAATTACAAAACAGAAGAACTTTCCTTTTATGGAAAAATTCACAGGGAAATTTCGACTGTAAGCTTCTACACTAGAGTTCTGGAATATAATCATCCAAATTGAACACATTGAGATGGATGAATGGAAAAACTAGGAACACAAGCAGAATGAGCATATTTCACATAATTAACTAAAAGTAATTTGATATGGTTTTAGCATGAGTAAAGAAGAAGAGCAAGCACAAGCGAGGAGTACTTTGGTGCAGTGGGGGGCACTAAAAGGACAATAGAAAGGCCAAAAATGACCTATATGGAGTCAGTAATAAAAAGATATGAAAGGCACGCCTTAAATGATGATATGGAAAGTATTCACCAGAATCTGTCTAGCCTCGGAATCAGGAGCCAAGTACTTTGCCCGATCCTAAGAATTAATGCAACATATAAATATCCTAAGAAAAATATTATTTGAAGAACACTTCCAAAGCCATGTATCTAATGTTTCAATTTCACTGAATCTGCCATGCACCTCAGCCAGATTCAGACATGTGTTCACATCAAATCAAAAAAGATGTTCACAAAAGAGATCATTGATCAGTTTGTCACCACAGAATAAAATATGAAAGTAGAGAAACCAAAAAAAGTGGTCAGGGATCTTAACTGTAGCTTAGCTGCTTTGGGCAAAGTACGACCTGCTTTGGCAGCATGATCCAGGTTAGATGGATTTCTACGTTTAAGTACACCTGAATAAAAAAATAAAATTGACTCAGAGTAGGCTGCAAGGCGAATACTGTAATGGAAGCTAAATCTCATAGATGAGTCATACCGTAACTTTTAAGCCGTTTTTCACGCATTGGCATAGAAATGGAGTTCCTATCCTACAAAGTGAAATACAGTTGTATTGAAATAAATATCACAAAAAATATAAAATATAAATACTAGACAAAATATATGCATAAGTTTAGAGTTTAGCAGTAAGATCTACATACCTTGATAATTGGGTCACCAACCTCACCATTTCCGAGAAGATGCTGAGAGTGCCACCCCTGCATAGCACGAGCAGCGGCATCCCTTCGTGCTCTACCCGATCCTGATGATTGATTACCACCCATCTGGAATGTGGAATATAAAGATCGAGAATACATTGCAACTCGGAGGTAGACATTGTTCCTAGATTACTGGCTACTATTACTGACATTCCCATTTCCATAAGGGTAAATAGGCAGGTATGGTTGGTGAGTAATGATGGGGGTTTTCCTATCAAATATTTTCATGATGCTTTTGCCAGCTCATCTAATCCTGTTATATGTAATACTTTAGAAGCGCTCTCTACTAGGATATGGACATGTGTGCTACATTGTGCAGGCTATTAGATTCCAGAAATGGAATAACACCCGCATAACTATGCAATAAAGAAAGACATAAATTGGTGTCCGACATTTATGTTGAGTGTCAACACAGTAATTTGCACAAGCCCAATATGTCTATAAGACCATAAAACTTATTTCATATGCTGAAAGATGTATATTAAAATTTCTTATTATATAACTATAAATTAAACTTACTAGTGTTTATACACATTAAAATTATATAAATAAAATCTGAAAAATAAATATTAGAATAAAGTAGGATTTGTTTGAGAAAGTATGACGGCATGTGTTCAGCAATGCGGAGTTATTAGTAGATAGTTGGCCCTTGTTACATAGGAGCAGGAAAAAAAGACAAGAAAAAGAGAGAGAGCTACAAAGTATACTAATCAATAATCTAAAATCAAGGGTCAAGTATATATAAACAATACAATCAGCTTCGCCAAGCATAAATATTACAGAAATAGGAAACAATAAAATTAGCATCATTACACGAAATCTAACACAAGATGGTAACTTGAAAACCACCATAGATCATGCACATAGTCATAACAGACATATCATGTTGATATGCCTGTTTGTGGTGGCAGGGCGTATCCGCAAGGATTATTCCCATTCCCAAAGGGAGTGAGGACACACTGTCGCATCAAAAAAAAAAAACAAATCATGACATTAACATAAAATAAAATATCACCAAATTTACCTGATTTTCCACACTCATAGGGTCTATGAAGGAAGCAACAGGGAGATGGAGCTCACCACTATGAACCTTATGTCTTTCATAATCCAGAAGTGCCTGCAGAATTGGATGAATAATTTACACAATGGTAATGAGAGAACTACTATGAGGATTTGATTAAAGCTTAACATAAGATTACTATACTATAAAACAATAACACAAAGGTTTAAATAGATTTAAGAAGTAAAACAAGTATATCAATTTTTTGATGGGCATAAATTTGTTGGGGAAACATTGGAGAAAAACGATACGAGCTCAAGTAGACCTACCTAATATAGAGAGAAAAGTGAAAGGAAATAGAAAAGGTTGAAAAAAGGAAAGGAAAACCCCTCAACTCTCCCTCCTTACACAAAAATTCTCACTTAATTATCATCAAATCCCATAATTCTACATGTATAAATTATTGAATCTTATATTATCTATCAAATCCCACATTAACCAACATTCATGAACCAAATCCCAAACAACCATAAGGCTATAAAAAAAAATGTTGATTTTTTTTTTTGTGGAAAGAGTTGAAAAAAAGTGTCTCAAAACGTGACAAATAAACACAATTTTTTGAAATTTAATAGTCAGATATACTCAACACATTTTTTCACAAAAAAAAAAAAAACACCGCTTGTTTTGACTATGGGAGAAAAGACAAGAAGGGGTGTTAAAATCATGCATAGAAAAAGAGGATTGTCAATTATTGCCACAAGAAGCAAGCTAAGAGATCAAGTTTTCAACATAACCCATTGTGTTGTGAACTAGACATGTTCCTTGTTTCCATTAGGTTGAAAAGGAACTCTACAAGTTCATTTAAGAAACCCTTCCTAGACCTGCATCTAGTTGTATCATGTTAGGATAAATTATGGTTCCTCCATTTTGATTAGTAAGAATATGACCACTCATACAACCTCCAGAGATTAGGTAAGTGGCACAAGGAATTTAAACAAACTAGTTGGGCAAGTCGTCTATTTATGAAGAAATTTCAATCTATACAATCCAAGTTGAAGGAAACTAGGAGACTTATTGAAGCATGAATAGGGAAGACCTAATAGTTTTATGTTCTTAAAAGGGAATAAATTAGTTGAGAACAAAAATCTAAAGTTAAATAAATTGGAGAGCTACACTAACACAAAATAGCAAATGGTAGAAAGAGGAAAATTTTAATCCCCAAATCAAAATCAAATAGTATGATGTTTGGAGATCCAAGTATACTGAAAGGGAACTCATAAGTTACATTTTCATCAATCGTTTATGAACCCAACCTCTCGATTTCCAGTCACTAACCCCTGCAAACGACAAGTAGGGGGAGACAGAGTGAGGGGATGAGAACTAACCCTCCTCAAAAAGCACATCTGAACATACTAACCTGACTAACATGTTGGGCTTGGATAGAGCATTTGAAGCCCAAGCTCAGGCTGGGCTCAGGCTGACTCCCTACCTGACCAAGTTGCGCCCCTAGCTACAGATGGAAACCATATAACTCCAGAAATATGGGGGAGTTAGGCTGCACATAACATCTTGCATCATGGTTTGAAAGAGATGGGTTTCTAGTCAATCTACCTATAAGCTTATTTTGCAAAAAAGTTAGACCTGCCAGTTGGGTTTCCATCCAACCCACCGTTTTGTACTTTTTGGGCTTTTTTTTAAACCTTATTTCATGTAAAGCCAGATATCCTTAAAAACAGGTAAAAAGTGACCATTAGCCAGTCTACAGCATAAAAACCTATTCAAACACACTCTTTACTATCTAGTATACTCCCCCAAAGAACAATAAGTTCACTTCAAAGAAATCTAAGTTCAAAGGAAACTCCATTTCATTCTAAACATACACAAAAATTAAAAGAAAGCCACAAAGTACTGAAAATTTGCCTACTGCAAAAGCTTTGGGAAGAAAATTTAGAGCAGTGATCCATTACCTTCTCATAGAAACATCGGAATGACCAAGAGACCGTAGTACAGGTTCTGAAGAAGCAAAAAAACAAAAATTATGAGAAATTAGTAATTTGGTACGGAAACCCAGAGAATGCCTAAAAGATGTGCCATCAAAAAAGAGAGGGGGCTCATCATATGCTCCAAATAATCAGTGAGCTAAAAAACAAGACAATTTGCATTATGTACCCATTATCTTTGCCAATAAAAAATGTAACCAGACCTAACAATTAGAGGTAAGACATGAAAGAGTATAACAAGTTCAAATACTTATAATAATAAAAAGTCTAATAAGTTCAAATGTTGACCTGAAGTAACAGCTTAACTAAACAGTCCAGATTTTTCAACTTCTAATGGATTTTAAATGTTAAAGAACTATGATTTTTTAAGTATGGATGGTACAAAAAATTCACTATGGTTAAATTTTTTAACATGATCTCCATATGGATTTTACACATGGGAGTAAAAATAGGGAGTAAGTGAATTAGAGGTTGTGTCCTTTGTATTTAGCGATCCATAGATTAATGTCAAATTGGGTACTCATTCATCAATTAAGATAAGAGCACCAGGATTATATCAAAGGTATTCATCAAAAAAGATTATATCGAAGGACAATATGCCCAACAGATTAAACCCAACAAACCTGATGCACAGACATAACCAAAATATGTATTTTTCATAGGTACATAAGGTGAAGGTAGGGCTTTGATCAAGGTTTGCGGTGTTACCACTCATAGACTTTACCAACTTACCAAGTTTGCACTTAGCACCTTCACGTTCTTATACTTGAAATAGATATTATTAATCAAGTTCAGTCATATAACATGAAGTATGAAAAATATGCAGCAAAACATTGGCATAGTAACTATAATAAATAATATGAAAGATATTGAACACAACAAACTTGATCCATTGGTACATCCACATTAAATAGATATTGAACACATTCAGTCTATAATAAATAATAAGAAAGATGCATCAAACAAATGAATTCATATTTAAAAGATGATATCATAGTAACTAAACATTACACCTGATTCAACAACCAAAGAGGAGAACATACAACAATCCCTGTTTGCCAGTTTTTTTAGCAACACTAACATTGCAATTGTGTCTATAGCACCATTACAAACTCAAGCATAAATGCAAAACATCTGCCGTAAAATTTTCTTTTACTTAATACTTGTGGCTACTTATCAATTAGAATGAACGTACTAATCATATATCATCATTCCTAACTCAATACATATCAATGCAAAAGCCAAAAAAAAAAACTCAATTATGTCAGCTATCCAACCATGGGGGTGGCACGCAAAGGCTGTAAGAACAATCATAATATTTGAAGGATAATTATTTCTTACTTTGGGGGCTTGAAAGATTCTCCCACTTGCCGCCACAACTTGCATGATGTCACCTACAAAAGACACCCACAAACTCATTGACCTACAAAAGACACCCACAAACTCAATGAAAGACAACAACATTTTGGCAGAAACCCAACACATATTGCCCATCGCCTTCAGAAACTTGATCCAGTTATACTAGGAAAAAAATCAATTTAATGCTCAAAGCTGACATATGGATTCGGAGAGAAATTTTTTGACATTAGATTGATTTTTACTCCTTGACACCAACCACAAAACATGGCATGAAGCTAACAGCAGTAGTTAATGCAGCATAGGAAACATATGACAGAGAGCAACATTGCATACCCGATCATAACCACCCAGTCTGGTCACAGCTCTCCATAACCTTAAACCCACAACAAGTACCCACAAATTAGCCCTCAGACCTAAAAATTTCAGGAATTTTTTTTTTCAAACAAGAAAATTATGATCAGATGACATTTACTTGAGGCAATTTAATCCCTCTCCATAGAACTTTGGGGGTTTAAATTCCATGCTCCTCTCCCTGAAGAAACTCTCCAGCTCTTTCATGAATGCTGCTTGCTCCTCTTCGGTTCCCGATTCATCACCCTCACTTCTCCGTTGTACCAACGGTAATGATTGGTTTGATACCTCCATAATGTCTCGGTAGTGCTCTGGCGCCACCCCCTCTTTCGACAACTCCTTAGAAACCTTTTCCTTGGATGGAATCTCTGGTGTTTCCTCCAATCCATTCTCCTCGTTTTCCGATTCTTTCCCATTCTCGTACTTGTCCTTGGCATCCGAAAAACCATCTTTTTGTGCAACATTTTCAGATTGATTCGCAGGAACAGTATCTTCGGTGTTGGGATCAACCAAGGTTCTGGATGAGGTTCAACGGAGACTGGAGGAGGAAGTTCAACAGAGGCCTCCAGCGGTGCTTCTCCATTTTCGACTATTTTCTGATTTTCCAAAGAGTGTTGCAATTCTTCTTGTTCGATTTCTGCATCAACAAGTTCATCTTCGGAATCTTCGGAATCATCCGAAAAATCTTGTTCCACATTTTCCTTCAAATCGCTGCTCATCTCGATCCTAAATGAACAATAATAACTCGCTTCCAAGATAGAATACCAAAAAAAAACCTAAAATTCACGAAAGCCAAGTGAGTTCCGAACGCAAATATGCAGAAATAAGTCTCGGTACTTCCAAATGCATCAAAATTTAACTTCTAAGTTCAATAACTAGGGTTTCAGTTCTCTATGAAAATCAGTTTTTGGCAGAGAAAACTCGAATGTCAACCAAAATACGATAAATAGAGATGAATCTTACCTGATAATGGATCTTAAAGAGAGCTTTAATGGCGGTTTTGGGGATTCTTAACGAGAGTATGAGAAACCCTAATCCTCATCAAGGAAGAGGGGAGAATGGTAGCGGTGGCTGTAGAGAATCTTCTACAATACGCCTAATGCGTATCGAGCACGATACGGACCAGAAATCTCTCTTCAGTGAGAACTGTCACTGCAGAATGCAGAGATTTGTTGGGAGTGCGTACTGCCACCATCCATGCAGCACGACGCGTAAGTTAAAGAGGTTAGAAATTAGGATTTAGGACCTCTGTTAGGTTATGGCTGTGAATCGGGCGGACTGGACCGCTAATTTATCCCGACCCGGAAAATTCAGAAATTGGGCCTGTCGCCTTGGATCATAAGCCCGTAGAATAGGATCAGCTGATAATTCCCAAGCCCGTTAAAATACGAACCTGAGTAGAACTAAAAAGTCTGCAGCCCACACGGCCCATGAATATACATTTTTGATTGTTGATATAATTATAGAAAGAGCGTGATTTCAACAAGTCGATCCTCTTGTGGTTCTTCTTCTCCTTCATCTTTCGTTGCTATCTGATTCAGAGATCTGAGAAGAAGCTCTCATCTTGTCCAAGGTGTCTCTCGTTGAGTCATCTACTCGTCTCGATAGTGTTCGTGAGTGGAATTTAGATGAAAAATCGAATTTGAAAATCATGAGTAAAAAGCGGACAAAATACAAAAGAAATGGGCTTACTTATAAACTTGAAAGTTATTACAAGTTACTCTTTTTGTCTATAATTCTTTTGGTGCTATTTGATATAATGTGACTCCATCGTGCTTTTGGAATTGGGAAGCATTTTTCAAAAAATAAATTGGAAATTGGAAGCATTTTCTTTTTTTGCTTCATTTTATGAATAAGTGATTGACTTATTTAATACAACAACAGTCCCTACTCAAACACTTTTAATTTGTACACACCAACCTTACAACGTGAATGATTGTGAGGATAGCTCAATGGAAAAATAAAAAAAAAAACCCGCAAAAATGAGATTTGCAAGATTGATTGCACAAACTTTCATAAGATAATCAATTTATTGAGAAAAAAAAATTTCCAACGAGATGGAAAAATATTATCCAATCTATCATTCCAAGAAAATCGATGATCAAATCGTCATTTTCATGGTTAAAAGGGTATTTTGGTCATTTTAATTTTTTTGAAATTTTTTTATTTTTTTAATAATTAATAAATTATTTTTCTAATAATTTTCCCTTAAATAAAAGCCTTGAATCATGAATAAAGATTTTTTATTTTTAATTGTTGTCAATTAAATTAATTCTAGGAACTTGGTCACTCTGGTGGCGACGAGTTTATTTCACTGCTAGGAAAAAAGGAGTTCATATAAGAAAATAATACTCGTATAGGTTTTTAAGTTGTCCCCCGAAAAATTTGTGCATATAGCAAGAAAATCCTATATTAACATGTACTAAGTAATTTTATCCAAATCAAAATCTACTCTATATTAACATGTACTCCCTTCCCATTTCACTTCTTTATTTCCTATAGAAATATTAATTATTTTTCAGATCCCCTCAAAACATTGAACAATTAAATCTCCAATTCTCAAAATTTAGATTTTGGATCTATCTCCAATTCTTATTTCACACTCATTTAATAGTTTTATTGTTCTTATCAATTATAGAACTCCCTTCTTTTCCCTACATATTCATTTTTAACCTCATTCGACGATCTATTTGTTTCATTAGAAGACCATAAAGGGTTTTGGTCTAATAATTTAAAGTCTAAGAGTATAAGTTACCAACCCTAAATCTTGTTTGTTGTCCACTATTTTGTGTTAGTGTGTTGCATACTTTCTGTGACACTGCTTTAAAATTTGTTCTAGTTCATTGAATTGAGGGATATTTTGTTTAAAAAGGTTAAATGGGTATACTAGAAAATGAATCTAATATAGATTCATCTCGTCTTTTAAAAATTTTCAAAAATCTTTAAAATTTCTTTCTAAAATTCATCATCTTCAACTTCCCAAAACTCCTATCTTATCTTCCAAGTGTGAAGATTTGAAGAGATGGAATCTTTAAGATGAATATTAGAGTACCATTTTTTTTTTTTTACTCATGTAGCGGTTAAAAGACAATGTTGTTTATGTCATTTTATTTTTATTTTTATTTTTATTTTTTTAGAGAAAACCTAGGTGAAGGGATATTCTATCAGTTTAGGAATCTCAAATATTCAAAATAAATAAATAAATAAGCGAGGATTCCGTGTTAGTCTCATTATAAAAAGACTCGTAATAATTTGACTATCCCACGTGGCACACTCGACCGACTCTCCTAACGTGATAAGTTTAGAAATCGTAGATCTATATATCTCGGGATACAAAATTACATTTTCCCATAAAATGTGTATCCCGATGCATATAGATCTAGTATTTCTGAACTTGTGACGTTAGGAGAGTCAATTGAATGTACCATGTGGGGTAGTCGGATTATCACGACTCTTATAAAAAAGAAAAGAAAGAAAGAAAGGAAAAAAAAAAGACAAACAAATTTGAATAAGACCTTAATGACCCTCCTCAGCATCACCAATTATAAAATTCAGTTTGTTTCTAGTGCTAGGTTCAATTTATTTGTGGAGTGGGGACTATGAAAAGCTCCCATGAGAAAAAATTTAAAATATTAGATGGTCAAATTTGATATTTTAACGTGCTTAATAATGAAATCATGTGTTACAGTTCCAATTCTTTTAAACTTCAAAAAGGTCGAGAATCCACGATGAAATTTCAGAAGAGTGTACGCTAGCGTGACTACATGAGTACCCTAATAAGATTTGCGAAACACTTTCCTTATTGGGATTTTGAGCCGATATAACGCCGTTTTGGATCTGCTCCACGTGGGATAAAATGAGGTGTTACCTGACCTTGGTAAGGTACGTACGGGACACCGTTTTGGATCCCTACTCTTTCATACCTGTTTTTAGCATCGTATATAACGCGGTCATTTATAAGGAAAGGGACTAATTTTGTGGGACCGTTTTAATTTGTTTCCAACCGTACACTACAAGGTTCGGTGTTCGGACTATCCGGTTTCAACTTGCGTTAGAAACGTAACCAAATGTACCACGTTAGTGGAATATATGGGTTTGAGTGAATCACGTGTTAACAGACATGTCAAATCCAATTTACTGGATTCCAACTTTCAAGCGCTTTAGGCCGGTTCAATGCTCAAGTAATATTAAAATGTACATCGTAGAAGAATAAATTTGATTTCATTCGCATTATCAACTCAAATTTCGAGATAGATATGTGAAATTTTATATAATTAACAAATAATCTCTATTTGAAAAGATTATTCTCTAATATATAATTATTTTATTTGATAAAGGTAAAAATGATATTTTTCAATTTAATTAGAATTAGGATTAAAGTTTTTTCTATTTAAAGAGGATTAGTACCATTGTAAAAGGGGAGAATGAAAAAGAAGAGGATTAAATGGGAAAATCAAGGAGGAGAGATTATGTAACTTGAAATTTATAGTGGAACGACTTTCTAAATCCGTGGATGGATATAACGTATCAAATCACGTAAAAGTCTCTTTTATTTTCTTTCTCTTTTTCATTATTCTTACGATTTATTGGTGAATGATCTTGCTTCAAATCGAGAAAGATATCAAGGTTAATTACAAATTTAACCTCTACATACATTGTGGGGGACATTTCTAACGTAGATGTGTATCAAAACCATGGATGCTTCTTATCGAAATCTCGCTCGTATCTTAATGAAAAACATATATGGTTCTAATACTCATTTACATTAGAAATATCCCCCACGATGTACATTTCAATGTTACTCTAGCACGACTCATTTATTTATTTATGAATAATGATTTTTTTAACTAGAAAATCTTCACTCAGTTGACGTGGCATGGACGTGAAATCATAGATATGTTTCATCAAGATACATAATCCCACAACTTTTATTGAGATATGTAGTTTTGTCTCTTGATGAAACATATCTATGGCTCCACGTCTTTGCCATGTCAATTGCGTTTAAAAAAAAACATTCAATTTAATGTTTAGTTCCCCATAAGTTTAATTTGGTCCTTTTGGCTCTCAATTAAACCATGACATTGAGATCATATCATGTGGTAAACCTATAATAATAGATAAAATTTTGAATTAGATATTCAAAAAAGAGTTAATAATGATTAGAAATCATATATACAAAATTAGGAGTACAACAAAATTGCACTCCAACATGCTGAACTAGTGTTTGATGGATCCAACAAATAAAATGATCTTATTCAACCCTTTGAGACTCCAATTGTGATTAAATTCAAACTTTCGATCCCAAGTCAATAAATATGACTCCTCAAAAGTCAAAATTAATACATTGAAAAAAGAGTGATTGGCATCATTGCATTAAAGAGACGATGCAACTCTTTTCCCATTAGTAGATAAAGATTGTGACTCATAAAATATGGGATGGCTTTGACTTTTAATCAAATCAAATTGACGAGATTGTTGGATCAATGTCTATATATCTATGTAATAAACATAAAGGTAGATCCCATTCAATTATAATTTTATGAGAGATAAATGTTTTCTCGTGAGTTGGATCAGGATTCATACTATAACTTTATCTTTCCTCTTCATCCTCTTTTTCAATTTTGTGATTTTTCCTCTACTCCTTTTTAAATAATATTCTTTTAATTTTAATATTTTTTCTCTTTTATTACATTTTTTAATAATATTTTCTTAAATTTTTACTATCTTTATTTTTTTACCTTTTTAACCCAATCATGTGCTTAATTTTAATTATTTTATAAGTAAAATTATCAAAAATTATAATATATTATTTTATAATCATTAAGTAATAATAATTTTTTTTTTAATTATCGAAGAAATAATATAAAATTAATGGTCTGGTCGGCGATTTTCAAATGGACGAAATTGCCACTCAGAAATTGACGGCTGGATAACGTGTTTTCAAGTGGCCATCGAAAATAGACAGCCCAGCCGCAGACATGATTAAATTGCCACTCAGAAATTGACGGCTCGATAACGGGTTCTCAAGTGACCATCGAAAGTTGACAGCCCAGCCGTGGATGTTTTAATCATGTCTGCCTGCTTTTGTTTCTTCCATCTTAATCTAATTTAGTCTTCCAATAAGAAGACATTAGGTGTTGGTCACAAACATCTATTTCCCATGTTGTGGTAAAAACCTGTAGCTATGGAGGAAAAAGGGTATTCAAGACCTGTGTACATAGTTGTCCCAAAATGTCGTATTCTCATATTATATAATCAAATCTTAGATAACGTGTTCTCATTGGAAGAGTAAATTAGATACGATGGAAGAAACAAGAGCTGGTAGATCTGATTAGAAAATTCACGATTGATTTCTCTGCCCTTCACACAATATTTTATGGGAGCAGCTCAATTCAACTTGTCTTGGTTAGTTGATACCTGAAACAATGGTTCATTTGATCCCTTAATTTGATTCTACATGTCTTGAAAGTAGACATATAAATTGTCTGACACTTTATGTATTAATAATGAATTAATATATTATAATGTAATTCTGTTTTTATAAAAACCGATTTATTTTTCAAATGGAGTTTGGTTTAATCATTAATGTTGGGAAGTGAAGTGAACTCCCCTTATCATCTTCTTCTAATTGAGGTTGATCATGATAAAATAATATCCTCAAAAAAAATTGTTTAATACATATTAACATAGGATTTTCTTGTCAAAAACCCTTTAAATTTTGGAAAATAGTTTAACGATCGTGTAATTAAATGCCCTTAACTTAAATAAAAATATAAAGTACCCAAATTATCCTGTTAACATGTATAGGTTTACTCGTCCTTAGCCATCTCACCTGAGATTCTAATTTCTAACGGTGAATTATAACAAATAAAGATGTTCCACAATTAAGTACAATGTTAATTCTTTAAAGATGATTTTTTTCATTCAAAACAAAAATGTACAAGTACGATCGATCCCAATGACTGACAACTTATTCTTACAAGGGACCACTTAAGACAAGAATATAAAAGAAATAAGATTTTTTACGAAAACGTGATTAATGATCGGTTGTAGATCTTGCAATAGAGATGTAAAGATAAAGATTTGAACTAAGACTTTGGGCAAGTCGAATTCGTTCCACAGGGACAATGAGAATTCAAGGATTCATTCGGATAAAAATGCCAAAACAGAATTTAGAAACAAAAACATATTAGTTTTAAAAACAAAGCAAAGTTGTAGTAGAAACTAAATTGCAATCTAAACAGAAAATAGAGATTAAAATTCTAAGAGAGAGGGATTAGAGAGGTCAAGTAAACCTTTGCAAGTAATCCATAGTGTAGATAAATTCTGAAATTAACTCAATCCATGGAGCAAGTCATTGCTCATGGATCGGAAGATGGATCAATTAAATTTTTTGAAAGAAATTAGAAGCTATTCATGAAAATCCTAATATGATGGAGATTGCCCAATTTATATTCTGATTATTCACATAGCATAGCCATTCTTGAACTTATCTAAGTAATGGCTATCTAAGTTGGATCAAAATTATAAGTTGGATTACCTTAATCATAATAGAATTTTCGGAATTAAAACATGTAAGCAAACAAGAATTTAAATCTACACTAGAGGGATTAATTTGCTATGGCTTCCTTAACTTCTCTAATGAGAATTTAGCCAATCATTGCAAGCATTGTAATTGCAGAAAAATAATAAAAGAGAAAAGAGAGAATAGGTGAAGAAGATGAAGATGATGATCGATCCGAATTCTTCTTTTATAACTCTCCCAACAATTTACAAAGAAAAAGAATTGAGCACTCTTGATGTTCTCACTACACTCAAGAGATCTCTCAATAGAAAATTACAGCAAGTTAAAGAGAGGAACAATCAAAAATTGGAGAAGAAGAGAGCAAGGAGAGGCCCCAATTTATAACATTTGTATTCGGGTAATCGGGTCAACTTTTCGGATGATTTGCTTCGAACTACCCAATCAGTTACAACCACCGAAGCTTCTAGAAGTTTTTGTAAAAATCTCGAAGACAAATTCCTCGAGATGACCGCGGCGCGGTCATGCCTAGCCGCGGCGCGGTGACGTGGCGCCCAAATCGACCGAGATTTTTCTGGAAACTTCCCTTCGACTCGTGTATTGTAACCGTAATTGTTTCGCGATTTGTTGGCTTCCACGTGCGCTACAATTAACACTAATATATCATTAGCTTTATTAATTTGGATAAATAAAATAATTTTGCAATTATTTAAAGGAACTAACATTTATGCAATGGTAATCTTAATGCAATTACGGTCCCAAAATCGAATAATTGGGACCTTATCACACCCCCAAACCTCAATTTTGCTAGTCCCGAGCAAAACTTAAATGTAAACAACTCCTCTTTCGTGAGGTTCCCGACTGCATTTAGCTTATGCAGTAAGCCCTTAAACCCCTAGGTTACCCCTAGTGGACGAGTTTGACTCGTGAGGGTTTGCAGTGAATATACCCACAAAATTCTAACATTTTAAAAGATAACAACTTCAAAATTATTGTATATAATGCCATCACACCAATTTTCAGAATCCAGTCAAAGGTCTATTTGAGTAAAAATTCTTTTTATTCCTCATTTTCAGAAATATCTTGAGTGTGTGCACAAATTTTTCTGATTGTAACATAAATTTTTCGGAACAAGGTTTCCCTTCTTAACTACTAAAATGTATGGGTCTGCCTAAATTCTAACTCGAAACTGAGCCTCCTGTCTGGGATTGTGAGAAGTATGGATGTTCACTTTAATACCTCTAAGGGGCTTTATCTGTGATATTCCAGTGTACTCACGTTTTTACCATTGACGGCTTTCACCCTACTGAACTATTTTGGTCTCATTGGACTCTTTTTACAATTTGCACTTTTTCAGTTCTAACCTTCACATCTTTCTGCTTTTCTTTTCAACCTTTTTCACGCTTTATCATTTTTCTGATATTCTTTTTTTCAAAAAGCAGGTAGCCCTTTTCAAGGTACCCAGTCTAATCCTATGGTTGCTGTCTCCAAAAATATCAACTACAGTTCTGTTTTTCTTCTATTCAGCCAACCAAAGGACAAGGAGGTCAAAGTTCATTATTTTTCAAGCTTTCCCTCTCATTCTAGACAGTGAAGAAGACAACTCTTAATCCAAAATAACTTTTTCACTACAATCAGAAGTGGCGTGAATTTTATTTTTCAAAATATCTTGTTTCTGAGGAATAAGAATTTATAAACAAATTGGACATGAGCCTGGTTTAAAAATTCGTATGATGGCAGTACATATAAAAATTTTGATGAAGGTATTTTTGAAAAATGTACTGAAAACAATGTAAAATTTTTTTATTTCTTTTAATTGAAATGTGCTATCCACACCCCCAAACCTAAATTTAACATTGTCCTCAATGATTAAAAAGTAGAGGTTTAGAGTACACCTGAAAACGGATTACATCGCAGAAGTTGTGGGTACAACCAAAAGAAGTGTTCCGCATAAGATGTAGAAGCGAAGAAGCACGCCACACAGGGTGTACACCTGAAAGAAAGTTAGTGAATGCAGAAAGAATTGAAAAATAAATCCTACATGGTCACGCAAAATATGTACAGAAATCAAGGGTTGCCTCCCGAAGTAGCGCTAAGTTTAATGTCTTCAGCCAGACATGGAATTAGAGCTAATCCTGGTACACAGGATTACTCAGAAATGAGTCTTTTTCTGATGAATGAGGGAGAGTATGAAATGGCTTCAGCCTTTGACCATTGACTTGGAAAGTATTTCCATTGGCTGGGTTGAACACCTCGATGTTTCCATGAGGGTGAATATTGTGGATAAAAAATGGTCCAGTCCAACGAGACTTTAATTTCCCTGGAAATAAATGAAGGCGAGAGTTATACAAGCACTTTCTGGCCTACGTGGAAAGATTTTCTCTGAATGTGCCTATCATGCCAGATTTTCGTTCGATCTTTGTAAAGTTTTGCGCTATCGTAAGCATCATTCCTTAATTCTTCCAACTCAGTGAGTTGGAGTTTTCTAAGCTCGCCGGCTTTCGCTAGATCAAAATTTAAATGTTTGATCGCCCAATAAGCTCGATGCTCAATTCGACTGGCAAATGACAGGCTCTACCAAAGATTAACCGATAAGGGGACATTCCTATTGGAGTTTTGAACGCTGTTCTGTAAGCCCACAAGGCATCAGATAATCGTAAGGACCAATCTTTACGAGTCGGATTGACGGTTTTTTCAAGAATGGTTTTGATCTCACGATTAGAAATTTCGACCTGCCCACTGGTTTGTGGGTGATACGGAGTAGCTACCTTATGAGTGATTGAATATTTGCGCATCAAGCTTTCGAAAACTCGGTTACAGAAATGTTTCCCTCCATCACTAATGATAGCACGAGGGGTACCAAATCGGGCAAACACTGTGTTTTTGAGAAATTGAACAACAACCTTATGATCATTTGTTCGACAAGCTGTGGCTTCAACCCATTTTGACACATAGTCGACTGCGACTAAAATGTATTGGAATCCGTGTGAAATAGGGAAGGGACCCATGAAGTCAATGCCCCAAACATCGAAGATTTCGATGATCAAAATTGGTTGTTGGGGCATCTCATTTCTTCGACTGATTTTACCTAGACGTTGACATCTATCACAAGATTTAGCAAAGAGATGAGCGTCACGAAAGATTGTGGGCCAATAAAAACCACATTGTAGGATTTTAGCTGCTGTTTTCTTTCCTCCAAAATGCCCACCACAAGCATGATTGTGGCAGAACTCGAGAATACCACTTTGTTCTCTCTCATCAACACACCGACGAATTATCTGGTCTGGACAGTATTTGAATAAATACGGATCATCCCAAAAGAACCATTTGGCTTGGGCGAGGAAACGCATACGATTTTGCTTACTCCAAGAGGTGGGAGTTTGACTTGTCACCAAGTAGTTGACAATGTCAGCATACCAAGGTGTGTCAGAAATAGAAACTGCCATGATTTGCTCGTCAGGAAAATTTTCAGAAATCGGAAGAGAGTCAGAGAGAGTTTCAACTACTAGCCTAGATAGGTGGTCTGCAACCACATTCTCGCATCCCTTTTTGTCTCGAATTTCGAGATCAAACTCTTGAAGAAGAAGGATCCATCGTATCAACCTCGCTTTTGCATCCTTCTTGGCAAGAAGGTATTTCAGCGCTGCGTGGTCAGTGAAAATGACTACTTTGGACCCTATAAGATAGGAACGAAATTTATCTAAGGCAAAAACTACTGCTAGTAGTTCCTTTTCCGTGGTGGAATAATTGAGCTGGGCATCATTAAGCGTCTTGCTGGCATACTGGATGACATGGGGGAGTTTGTCAACTCGTTGCCCCAATACAGCACCTATAGCGTAATCGGATGCATCACACATCACCTCAAATGGGAGATCCCAATTGGGTGGTTGGATAATAGGTGCTGAGGTCAACTCAGTTTTCAGTTTCTCAAAGGCGGATAAGCAAGCGGTAGAAAACTCGAAAGAAATGTCTTTGGCTAACAAATCACACAGGGGTTTTGAAATTTTTCCGAAGTCTTTGATGAACCTTCTATAAAACCCTGCATGCCCTAGGAACGAACGAACTTCTTTCACAGTTCTAGGAGGAGGGAGATTTGCGATGAGATCGACTTTGGCTTTATCTACCTCAATTCCTTTGTGGGAAATAATGTGTCCTAGAACTATCCCAGAGGTAACCATGAAGTGACACTTCTCCCAATTTAGCACGAGGTGCTTCTCTCGACATCTTTTCAAAACTAGCTTTAAATGATTCAAACAGTCATCAAAACTCGACCCAAATACAGAAAAATCGTCCATGAAGACTTCAAGAAAGTCTTCGACCATATCAGAAAATATACTCAACATGCACCTTTGAAAGGTGGCAGGAGCATTACATAGCCCAAAGGGCATACGTCGATAGGCGAAGGTCCCAAATGGACAGGTAAACGTTGTCTTTTCTTGATCTTCAGGAGCAATTGGGATTTGGTTGTATCCCGAATATCCATCAAGAAAACAATAATAGGCATGACCGGCTAAACGTTCAAGCATCTGATCGATGAATGGAAGAGGGAAGTGATCCTTACGTGTCATCGTATTCAGTTTTCGGTAGTCTATACACACTCTCCATCCGGTTTGGACTCGAGTAGGTATGAGTTCATTATCCTGATTTGTCACAACTGTGACACCTGACTTTTTAGGGACAACCTGAACTGGACTAACCCATTTACTATCCGAGATGGGGTATATAATACCCGCATCTAAAAGTTTGATGACTTCTTTTCGGACGACCTCTTGTAACACCGGATTGAGTCGCCTCTGTGGTTCTCTCGATGGTTTGAAATTTTCCTCAAGATGAATTTGATGCATGACCACAGAAGGACTGATGCCTTTGATATCAGCTATGGTCCATCCAATAGCTTCTCGATTTTCGCGCAGAACGTCAAGTAACCGATTTTCTTGTGATTTTTTTAGAGTAGGGGAGATAATGACAGGAAAGGTTTCAGCATTACCCAAAAATGCGTATTTCAGCGTATCAGGCAATTGCTTTAACTCGAGATTTGGAATTTCTTCCACTATTGGAGATGACGAGAGAGATGACAGACTTTGAATTTTTGGCTGCCAATCCGTCATAGGGACAGATTCAAGAAGAGAGTTCACCTCCCTGATGGATTTCTCAATATCGAACTCAAGGCCAAATTGGCCAAAATACTCTTCAAACGGATCCTTGTTCTCTGCTTCCTCAAAAGTGCTACTGACTAGGGTGTCGATCATGTTGACTTCTTCCAAATCATCCATGTCAGTAGATTGAAACTTATTTTGGAAGACATTCATTTTGACCTTCATGTCCCCAAATGATAGGGTCATGATACCATTGCGACACTTGATGACTGCATCGGAAGTGGCTAAGAAGGGTCTTCCTAAGATGACTGGAACATGAGAATTTGGGTTAATGACAGGTTCAGTGTCAAGAACCACGAAGTCGGCAGGAAAGTAGAAATCCTTCACTTTGATAATCACATCCTCCACTATTCCCTTGGGAATCTTCACCGATCTATCTGCTAGACTCAGAGTGATATCTGTAGGTTTAAGTTCACCTAAACCTAATTGCTGGTAGACTGAGAAAGGAAGAAGATTCACACTAGCCCCAAGATCTAATAGACATTTCTCAATCATCGTATCTCCAATGTGCACAGAAATTGTAGGACAGCCTGGGTCCTTGAATTTAGGAACAATTGTCTGCTGAATCAGACAGGAAGACTGGGCTGTCATCACAGCCTCTCTTGGCACAGGAGTTTTTCGCTTCACTGTGGTGAGATCTTTGAGAAACTTGGCATATGAGGGAATTTGACGAATTGCGTCAAGAAAGGGAATATTTATTTGAACATTCTTGAACACTTCTAAGATTCCTTCCAATTGTTTTCCCTTTTTGTTGTCTAGAAGTCTATGAGGGAACGGAGCTTTGGGAATGATTACTCGACTTTCGAGAGGAGGAGGTGTTTCCTTAGACTGGTCTTCTTTTTCTGTGGAAGGTGCACTAGAGGTTGTTTCTTTGGATAGAACCTCCTCAGGCATTTCAACTTTATTGTCCACCAATTTGCCAGATCGTAAGGTGTGGACGGCTTGGACAGAATTAGAGGGACCTGCCTGACTATTGATTTCATACTGTCCTCTTGGAACAGTTCCTGCTGGATTTGGCACAGTTTGACTAGGAAACTGGCCTTTGTTTTTCTCTCCTATGGATGAAGCTAACTGACCCATCTGAACCTCTAAATTTTTGATTGCTTGCGCAGTGACCTGGTTGGTCTGAGACTGGTTCTGGGTAGTTTGGATTTGTTGCTGTATGAGTTGTTGTTGTTGCTTTAATATCTCAGCCATCATTGATTCCAATGCTGAGTTTGGTTGAGCAACCGGAGGAGAGTAATTGGTCATAGGGTCGACAACGATCGCCCGTTGATCAGAATTTTGAGGTGAAGAATAGGATGGCTGCGGAACCAAAGATAGGTTCGCACTGGCATGAGTTTGACGATTGAAATTTTTCTGAAACCCTGGAGGACCTCCTGATTGGATAGGTTCACTTTGTCGATATGAAAAATTGGGGTGAAACCTATTATCGGGATGGTACGTCTGACTATAGGAGTTATGAGTGGGTTTTCTATACGTGCTGTAATTTCCAACAGCATTGGCTTGCTCTGACTGTGAGAGAGTCAAGGTGGGACAATTCTCCGTAGAATGATTGAAATTCTCACACAGCTGACATGATGAAAATGTCTCTGTGGCAACTTGTAGAATTGGAGTGGCTTCGTGAAAATTGGATTTGACACTAAAAGCGTCGAACTTTTTGTTGAGACTTTGTAGGCTACTCACAAGGCTATTCATGACACTCTTAAGTTCAGGATCAGACTTAACCTCATACATGCCCGGCTTCTTGACTCCTAAATCTCCTCTATCAAAATCCCCTATGTTTGTGCTCCAATTTCGAGCATTCTCAGCCAATTCGACTAAGAATTCATAAGCTTGATTAGGAGTTTGATTCATGAATTTACCCTGATGCATAGACTCGAGAAGAATACGCTGGGCTGTTGGGAGACCTCGGTAAAAGAAATTAACTAATTGGGCTTTGTCTATCCCATGATGTGGACACTTGACAAGAAGGTCATTGAACCTTTCCCAAGTCTGGGAGAATTCTTCATCCGGTCTTCCCTTGAAATTCCGAATGGCATTTTTGAATTGTTCCGTCTTCGCCATAGGGAAGAATTTGGCCATGAATTTTCTCGACAACTCATCCCATGTAGTGATAGAGTTGGAGGACAAGGAATTTAACCAAGCCGCAGCATGGTCTTCGAGAGAGAGTGGAAATAACCTAAGCTTGACATTCTCATCGTCGAGGTGACCATTTTTGAATGTCTGGCATAAGGTCAAGAATTTATTGAGGTGATTGTACGGTTGTTCGCTTTCGAAACCGTGGAATTTGGGCAGCATATTGATGGTGGCTGCCCGTATCTCAAATTGTGCCACGTTAGCGGCAGGTAAAATTATACATGATGGAGGGTTGGCAGTAATAGGTGCGAACAACTCATTGAGCGTTCGTTGATCCTCATGGATGTGATGAGGTGGAAGTGGATGTGGATCCATTTCTGGGACTGGTGGAGTGAGAACGGTGTTGTTTTCTCTCTAACCTTAGGTAGAGGGTGAGACCTTGTGATCTCCGGATCAAATACAATCGGATTTTTCTGCGATCTCCTACCTAACATACACTACCAAATTGCACACAATAGGAGGGAGAAATTCACACGTGAGAACTGGGTGCCTATTACTAGACAGCTCCTAACTGGTTCAAAGGATTAATCAAAGCCTCCAACCCAAATCTCTGAAATCGGAACAACCAGTTTAATCTCCAGAGGAGAGGTGGCGCACAATGCTGAGCAAGGGCACTCTTAGATCACCTCTCGTCTTGAATAGACGTAGTCTATCCCCTGAATTCACGTAGAACTACAGGGCAAGATTGCGCTAGGCACTGTTCACGATCAAGAAGTGCAATTGGTGCAACTTTTGATTAGCTTTGCTTAATGAGCTCGATGGAACCTAGAGTCCAGTCTAATCAAATTTTAATTAATTAATTTGCTGTGAATTTGATTTTCCTAGAAGGGCAAGAAATCGGTAATGAACTCCGATTCTTATCTTATGGTGCCATCCTCGTAAGGGTGCCCTTGTTACTAGGTGCAATCCAATGTGTACAAATTAGTCACTCAAAAGCAATACAGAAACTCACTAGCGAGTGATGCGTGAGTGTTTCGAAATTTACCTCCCGTTCTAGACGGGGGATGATCGAGTTGAGTCGACTCGGGCCACCAACACCAAACTTGGTGTACGAACCCGAGGGGCTGAGATAGTTTCGTCCCACTATCGTCCGTCCCTAAATCTATTACAATCCGAGCCCTCTCGGATACAATTAAAATTTAATACAAATTCAAGTTCCTAATACAAGTTGGTTTCTAAAAAAAAATAAAATGCAGAGAATTAAAAATTTCTAATCTTCTTGGTGATAGAACCAATTTAGTGGATAAAAATTCCACGTGTCGACTTCCGTTGAGTCCTTCACCTAAACAGAACAAAATTATTCAAATCAGAATACTAAGAAAAAAAAATAAATATGACCATTACAATGTCCATGATGTCAGAAACTTGTCCAACAAAAATCAGTAGAAAATGTTGCCACGTCACCGCGGCGCACTAAGGGGCAACCGCGGCGCGGTAAAATTTTGATGAAAATCGATTTTTCAAATTGGAAATGGTTTCTGATATCCTGAAGATTGTAATGAAATTTTTTTCAATTTTTTTTTCTGTTCGTTTGGCTTCTGTTTCAAGCAAAACACATTCGGTTCTGTTTCGGATACTTTCCGAATTGAAGAATGAATCAACTCGCTGTCCCCGGCAGCGGCGCCATTTTGATCGTTTGTAGATCTTGCAATAGAGATGTAGAGATAAAGATTTGAACTAAGACTTTGGGCAAGTCGAATTCGTTCCACAGGGACAATGAGAATTCAAGGATTCATTCGGATAAAAATGCCAAAACAGAATTTAGAAACAAAAACATATTAGTTTTAAAAACAAAGCAAAGTTGTAGTAGAAACTAAATTGCAATCTAAACAGAAAATAGAGATTAAAATTCTAAGAGAGAGGGATTAGAGAGGTCAAGTAAACCTTTGCAAGTAATCCATAGTGTAGATAAATTCTGAAATTAACTCAATCCATGGAGCAAGTCATTGCTCATGGATCGGAAGATGGATCAATTAAATTTTTTGAAAGAAATTAGAAGCTATTCATGAAAATCCTAATATGATGGAGATTGCCCAATTTATATTCTGATTATTCACATAGCATAGCCATTCTTGAACTTATCTAAGTAATGGCTATCTAAGTTGGATCAAAATTATAAGTTGGATTACCTTAATCATAATAGAATTTTCGGAATTAAAACATGTAAGCAAACAAGAATTTAAATCTACACTAGAGGGATTAATTTGCTATGGCTTCCTTAACTTCTCTAATGAGAATTTAGCCAATCATTGCAAGCATTGTAATTGCAGAAAAATAATAAAAGAGAAAAGAGAGAATAGGTGAAGAAGATGAAGATGATGATCGATCCGAATTCTTCTTTTATAGCTCTCCCAACAATTTACAAAGAAAAAGAATTGAGCACTCTTGATGTTCTCACTACACTCAAGAGATCTCTCAATAGAAAATTACAGCAAGTTAAAGAGAGGAACAATCAAAAATTGGAGAAGAAGAGAGCAAGGAGAGGCCCCAATTTATAACATTTGTATTCGGGTAATCGGGTCAACTTTTCGGATGATTTGCTTCGAACTACCCAATCAGTTACAACCACCGAAGCTTCTAGAAGTTTCTGTAAAAATCTCGAAGACAAATTCCTCGAGATGACCGCGGCGCGGTGACGTGGCGCCCAAATCGACCGAGATTTTTCTGGAAACTTCCCTTCGACTCGTGTATTGTAACCGTAATTGTTTCGCGATTTGTTGGCTTCCACGTGCGCTACAATTAACACTAATATATCATTAGCTTTATTAATTTGGATAAATAAAATAAT
The DNA here is from genome assembly GCF_017979445.1 of Akebia trifoliata. Lineage (NCBI taxonomy): Eukaryota > Viridiplantae > Streptophyta > Magnoliopsida > Ranunculales > Lardizabalaceae > Akebia > Akebia trifoliata. Next base: position 50,680,920 of record NC_141377.1, read on the forward strand.
TTTGCAATTATTTAAAGGAACTAACATTTATGCAATGGTAATCTTAATGCAATTACGGTCCCAAAATCGAATAATTGGGACCTTATCAATTAACTTTCCAATATTCATTTTAATTCCTAAAATGTAGGGGCGTAGCCATGATTTTTAGTTAGTGTGGGCTAAACACTAATAATAAAAATGCCATGATCCAATGTTGATGTTCATGTCGTTATTTTAAAAACACACACATAAAAAAAATGTATCACTTAGAAAGGAAATCATTTTGAAAACACACGCTTCCAAAAAAAAAAAAAAAGTGTTACTGAGAAGGAAGGTTTTTCCAAAATTTTGAAGATAAGTAATTTTTTTTATTAATTAAGAAAAGTTTCTTGCTCGCATTAACTTGTGGCATCCGAAAACATGATTTGATGTCATATGATTGTAGAGCAAAAAATTATAAGAATTTTGAAAAAAATATATATATTTTTTAAAATTTAAATTTTAAAATTTTAATTTAGGAGTTCCACATCTATCCATTTTCAACACCTTTAATCAAGCACTAAAAAATCTTTATTTTAAAATTTTCATTTTTGAATCTTAAATTTTTCTATGAAATCTAGAAGGTGGTGTTGGATTGGTAATTTACAATGCTTAGAAAATTTTTAAATCTTACTAAATTAGTGAAATTATCCCAACGCATGTTTGGGCTCACTGTTTTAAAGTGGAAATGTTGATTCTTTATTTAATAAAGGGTATCTCTAAGGTAATTTAGTGCACACATGGGCGATGAATTTTCCCTACCAGGGATGCATGTTAGTGAATTTGAAATCATAGGGCCACGTTTAATATCAAGCAATACAAGGGGGGCTAAATCATGAGTCATTTTTATAAACATAAAGTTCAATGGGGGCTATATTTAATATAGAGCAATACAAGAAGGGCTAAATCATTAGTGTTTTTGAAAGAAGAAAAAGAAAAGGGTTCAATGAGGGCTATTGTCCCCACCTTTCTAAAATGTAAACATGAAAATCTTGCAAGTTTTCAAGTGACGATCTTGCAGGTTTTAAATTGACAAACTCTTAGATTTACTAATTTTAGCCAAATTGTTACTTTAGGGGGAAAAATCAATGAAATATTCCCTTTAAACCCGTGAGATTGTCACTTGAAAAGTTTGCAATCTGACATATTCACGTTTGGGAATTAAAAATGAACATTTACCTAGAATCAGAATTTTGCCATATTTGATTCATGAAATAATAATTTACACAAGTAATTAAACGCTTTTTCTCTTCCTTATAATTGTTGAGTCAATTGAACTGAATGTTCCTCATCTTTCTATACAAATTGTGAATCTAGGTTATGGAGATCACATTAATTCATCTCATCTTCATCTTTGGAAAGACAAAACAATCTGAATTGAGGTACATCTTTTACCATGGATAATCATATTATAAAAAGCTATACAAATTCATAATATGTCCCTTCAAATTGTTTAAATGTTTTGAAAAATAAAAGAAAAAAATACACATAGAATGCAAAAGAGGATTTTTAAGTGATTGAATGCAATTGTTACTAATTGACATGGAACTAGTTTTGTGATTAGCAATCAATCATTTGGGCATTAAAACTATCTTTCAAAATATTTAATACTAAATATATATCTCCAATCAAGTTGATTCTTGATAAGTAGGCGTATCCAAGGACGGACAAAACCTCCACTACAAGTGGGCCCAGATGGAATAAGATCTACAATCTTTTGATACATTTGTTACACCTACACGAAAAATTAAACTGTTAGCATTAAAGGATTGTCGTCCCAATTACTCATGGCAAGATTTTCAAATTGAGAGATTTATCAGGCAAACCTATCTACTGCAATTTTATAACAAAAACTCCTTTACTTTATCAAGTTTGTTGTTCGAGCAAGCCTTACTTTATGAATCATGCTATCAAGACTAACTTAGTAAGATTTAAAATCTTACTAAAGGTCTTTGGGCCCACATGCATAATAAAATTGCAATCCAACAATAGGGCCTTCTAGTTTTAGAAAAAATCAAATAAAAAAGAAAAAAAAAATTCTTTTTGATCTTGATTTAGATGTTGGAAATGGATGATTACCAAATTTCCAAATTTAAAACTAAAATTCATCAGTGAAAACTAATATTATTTCCTGATTTTTTTTTCTTTTTAAGTTCTTTGAATTTTATCTTTTATAACCCATGACATAGGATCACGGTTTAGGATGTGAAAAATTGATGTGGCTTGAATCCTCTCCAAGCTATGTTATAACAAAACAAAAGCACAAATTTTAATTTTATGACGTGGATTCCCACTGCAGGTCGTCTTGATAAATGAGGATTGATGGGTAACAAACTTTATAAATAAAGTTCCCTTGAAGTTGTCAGAACTTCAAAGGAGCTTTTTTAAATAAAAATGCAACAGCGGGTCTGCCGGGTAAATCTCTCTTTAAAATAAGATTTAATTAAACCTATACGGCGTGAGATTGGTACGAGAACGGGACAGAGGTACGCGGAAACAGGTCAAGATAGCCAATAGTGGGTCCCACTGTGACGTGGGTGCTGACGATAAGCAATAGTGGGTCCCACTGTGACGTGGGTGATGACGATAAACAATAGAGGCCAATTACACAACTCGGTCAATACTTGGATGACGTGGCATTGATATGAAATCATGGATCTTTTTCCTCGGGATACACAAGGGCATATCTTCTTTATGCCCAATCAGCGGAGTATTAACCAAGTGATTACTTTTTAGTTCGAAAACCGTTATTTTAAGAAATAACAGTACAGCACAGCCACTTCGTAGGCAGGGCGCGCAGATAAATATTAGAGATGGCAATGGGCGAGTCGTATTGAGGTGAGGGTATTAAATTTTTTTTACCTAACTTAACCCGACCCATCCCGACCCATTTAATAATTATATCAGAAATTTAAATTCAAATCTAACTCATTCATAAATAAATATATCTAAATTAATCCATATATTACATGTTTAATAAAATCCTAATACTTATTAAATAAAATATATTTTATTTTTTCAAAGAAAAAATTATCGTCACTAAAAATAAAATTACACAATCATAAATTAAGTTCAATGGTAAAAAATATTTTTCTTTTAATTTTTTTTCAAAGTTCATATAAATTTGCGCTTCACAATCATATATATGTGGCATTGGGTCATGTTGTTAGATACCATACAATGATGTGATTATAAAACTTTCGTTACTGACTTATAAAAGAAAGTGGTTTTCATCGTTAATAAGAAAAGTATTTTTCATTATTATTATTATTATTATTATGGGTGATTTGGACATACTCCCCCTACTTTTTGATGAATATTAGAGATACATACACATTTTCAAATTGATGACTTAGATCCTTTGACTGTTGTCTTTCTTAACGAGGAACTAACAACATATCACACTTAGAGAGAATAAGTACTCGTAAAAGGCTGAAATACCATCACACTTTGAAATACCCTACAATTTAAAAGGTTGAATCAATGCCTTTTAAATTTATTGAAATACCCTTATTGAAAAAATGTCAATTATAGTAAATAAGAACATCTAAAAGAAACTGAATAATTGAAATATTATCTAGTGCATTTAAAAGAATCTAAAACAAAAAATGAAATAATGAGTCTTTTTAACTAGGATACTTATAAAAGCACCCAACCCACACCATAGCCAATTTTTTTTTTTTTGTCTTATATGAGTTGAAAGTTTTTAGTGAGGATGATCTCTATGGTTTGGTGATCATCTTCACAAAAAATTAACTTATTCCGAAACTTTTAATCCATATAAGATAAAACAATTCAAGTATGGTGGGTGTTGCTCTTATTAATTTGTGGGTGTTTTTATAATTGTCTTTTCAACTAAGCTAGTTGGCATACAACCATCTTATGCCAAACAATCACAATAACATTTTTTGGGCCCACTTGAATTGTCACATTGGCATTTCAACACAACACTCTAGATTTCATGGAAAAAATTTGATTAAAAAAAAAATCTAACTAAAAAACTGATCTTTTGGGTAGATCAATGGTGTTGAAAATAAACTACTACCGACTTTACAAATTTAAAATTAAAATTTATGGTGAAAACTAAGTTTTTTTTTTTTTTGAAAATTTTCTTTTTAAAGTTCTTAGAAATTTTTTTATGTACAACCATGTGACATCGAATTGTGTTTTTGGACACCAAAAGATGACGGGGTTTGGAAATTTCCTTATTAACTTACTAAGAAAAGTGTTTTTCATAACACATTCATCTTCTCCAACCTATTTCTTTTAAAGAAAAACATCATTTACAAGCTACAATTTTATGGTTGCATTAGTTAGATAAATAATTTTAAAAATGCCTAAAAAATGAATCGGTAATGAATTTTCAAATTTTAAATTAAAATCCCATGTGAAAAATAAAATATTTTTTATAAAAAAGATGTAAAAACTTGAGATTTATACAATCATGATCATGATTTTGAGATTATCTTTGTTTGGAATGAGACAGTAATGCAATTTTACCTCTTCTATATTGTGTGATTCATGCAAAGAATGAATGAATGACGATTGATTTTCTCTAGAGCTTCAGTATTTATTAAAATGAGAGTTTGAAGATGATATCAGGCTTTCAAAAAAAAGAGAAGTCAAGACTTTCCAATCTTACACCCTAAATTCGATGTCCCATACAAATTTTGATATTAGAGATCTTGATTGTTTTATTGAATTTTAATTGCGAATGTATTTTAGTCTTTTGACAATTCCTTATCCTCCCAAATGTGAGCATGACTTAACTGGAAGGGTATTTCAATCTTTCGACAAATAGTTATTCTCTCAAAGCGTGATCTGTTATTGGTATCTCATCAAGGGTTCTAAGTCATCAATTTGAAATTTTTGGAGATATCTTTAATATTCATCAAAAAGTATGGGGGGGGGGGGTTTCAAAAACTCGAAATCACCTTATTATTATTGGTTAAGCAAAATATATTTCATCATCATGTAGACATACTATCCTTATTTAGTAATATCTTAAATTTTACCAATAAAGAAAGTGTTTTTTATTTTCTAAATTAAAAATTTAACCATTAATTATTTGAAAACTATATTTTATAAAAAATTTGTAAGAAATTTTAGTAAAAATAATGGGTAATTTAAAAAAAAATCTTAAATAATTAATGATATATTTCAAATTAAACGTTAATGACAAAATTGTCAAAATAACTAAGGGTATGTTTGATTGCATGGAAAGTCACTTTTCATGGAATTTGAAATCCATGAAAAATTAGTTGTGGAAAATAAGTAAGGTTGGAAAATCAAATTCCATTGATTGATTTTACTTGGATAAAATCATGAAAAAAATATAAGAAAAAAGAAGAAGAGGAGAATGAGGAAGAAGATGAGAGGACGGGGAGAGGAAGAAGAAGATGACGAGGAAGAGGGAGGGGGAAGGATGTGGCGACGGTGGAGACGGTGACAATGGCGACGATGGAGGTCAGTGAGGAAGATGGGGGGAGAACGTGGTGGTGGTGACTACGGAGGAGGTAAGGGATGGAGAAGGAGATGAAGAAAAAAAAGAAGAGAGAGAGAGAAGATGGTCGGAGACGGAGACGGATCCGACGGGGACGACGATGGTGACGACGACGACAGCGGCGAGGTTAGTGTAATGGTGGTGGTGGTAGGGAAGAATTGAGGATGAAAAATATGGGTGGATTTCATTTTCCCATCTATATGGGTGGAAAAGTGAAATCCATGATTTAGTGAACTTTTTAAATGGGATGGAAAATGAATTTCCATTTTCATGTGCAATCAAACACTTGAAAAATGTCATTTTCTATGGAAATTAATTTTTCACCCTATTTTTCATGTGCAATCAAACATACCCTAAAGGTGTCAAAATGGGTTTAGCGGATTGACACCCCTAACCCAGACCCGAACCATTTAATAGTTGATGGGATGATATTTTACGAGCAAAATCCAATTAAGCTTGCTCCAAACCGACAAATTTCGTGGCGTTTTCCAGAATTCCAGTCGTATTTGCCGGTCGTGTTAAGATTGCCACCCCCTGTTAAATATGGTCAGATAGACATCTCTCTTTGCCTCGTCTTATATCTTAAGTTTTTGTTCAGAGTTTTATTTCATTTTATATCACAGAGTATCCATTAAATGAAAGATTGAGATTGAGCAAGGACAATAGCTAACTTTTGGTAAAATATTTTATTTCTTTCTTTCGGAATCAAATTACGTCTCAAGAATCTGTACTGGAGGAAACCCATTTTCCATTTTGATTTTCTTGAGTTTCTAACTGTAACTTTTTGTTTATTTTTTCTTCTATGATTGTTTGGCAGAGAAGAGAAAAGGAAGGAAGCTTTGTTAGAGCTGGTGAGCTTCTATTTCTGTATAATCATTAATTGCAAAAAAAAAAAAACAAAAAAAAAACATCTTCTTCTCATTTTGATCCGATTGTGTACCTTAAGAGAAGATAAGAGTAGTAAACATGTTTGAGATTTTTTATTTTTTATTTTTCTAAAAGAAGCTGGAGAGAGAACCCAGTAATGTCCTGTTTTATTTTATTTTATTTTTTATATAAATTTATTTATAATTTTTTATAAATTTTTTTTTTGCAAGCTTGAATTTTGATCCCAGATATATTTAATGGAGACCCCATTTCAATTTAACGATACCCCAGTTGTAATTTTTCATTTTTTATTTTTTAAAACTTCAGGCAGAGAACAGAGGAGAAAAGGCTTTTTTAATATAACTTTTCAAGCAATTTTGAAGTGCCCAATATGAGATCTGTTGTTTTAGTTGATATTATGGATTGCAAGAAGTTTATATGTTTGTGATATCTTATTTAATATATTATTCTTCAATTATGATTCGATTTGTTGCAGTCTGCTAACATATTTATGCAGAATAGCATTCTCTGATAGGTCCCAATTTGATTTAAGCTTTTTCGATTATTTGAACAAGTTGTTGTCCTCTTTCAAACTAATTGGCATCCTGTTATGATTTTTCACCTCTCTTGTTTAAGTTCTATAATAATAAGAAGTTAATTTGAATTGTGTTCTTCTCTGAAACTGCATTTTTGTAGGAATTTTAAGGGAGATTCACATTTCTTTATAATGAAAATGGCTTGTTATTCCTGACTAGTTTGCTCTTTAGAGTTCTGTATTTTGGGGTTTGTTATATATATAATTCTTTCTAGGGGGCTACACAACAGTTTCTTTTTAAATGGTATGATGTTCGATATCCATTACATTATGGAGGATTGATTTCCTTTTGGGAATTTTTATGCGTTTCATATGATTTCCTTGGTTTTGTAAAATTGTGATCGAAGGTGATTCAATTGAGGCAATTTGTTGGGGCTCTGTTGAAGCTTGGAAAAAAAATTTCATGGTGGAGGAGATCCTGATCTTGGTCTCATCTTTGAACATATTGCTTCTTTGTGTGCTAAGATTGGAAAATGAATTAGCAAAAGAAGTGACTAGGACCTCTGTCCTTCCTTATGTAACGTAGGACTGTAGAACTCTGTTTTTTCTTTCATTTTCTCCTCTTTTTAATTTTTTTTTTTTTGTTAATTTTATATCAACTAGAATTAATTAAACTAATAATATTGATTATTTCTACCCACAACCCATTTATTTCTGATTGCGTTTGTTCTCCTGAAACATCAAGTACATATCACAATTATCTTTTAATTCCAACGCGAAAAAACAGTTGAAATAATGAAAATATGTTGGCAATGGAGACTTCTTTTGGTTTTAAACTTATTACTTAAGAGATATTTCATGGGAATAAACTTATCTGAAATTCTCATATAGGTCTGGAGACGAATATTTGGCGATTTATAAGAAATATTCAATATGGGGCTTCTGGATCTTTTTACTGCCTCGTCGATGCCAGTTCTGAAAGTTCTTATAGTGACTGCTGTTGGGTCATTTCTCGCTACAGATCGTGTAAATCTTTTAGGGGAAGATGCGAGGAAGTATTTTAATAATGTAAGTAATTGTCAGTTCCCACAATCTTTATTTGTCCATCAAAATCCTAATAGATGGAAAATAAACAAGAATAATTTACCAAAACAGTAGAGTTTTCAAAATTATTTACCAAAACGGTAAAAACAGTAAAATGTATCTTTTTTAATACCGAAAATACCCTTTTTTTGTTTTATATATGTATTTACAATTTTAACCTTAAAAAAATGAAAATCCAACTAAAAAGATTCACTCTCTTTCGGTAATCCAACAATCATACGTATTTACAATTTTTTTTACCGAAATCAATTTTATTTTCGTAATTTCAGTCAAAAAATAAAAAAGGGTATTTTCGGTAAAAAAAAATACATTTTTACTGTTTTTACCGTTTTGGTAAAAAAAATTAATTCCGAAAACGGTAAATTTACCGTTTTTGGAATTATTTGCTATAGTGTACTGTTTTGGTAAATATTCGAAATGTTGTGCATGTTTTGGTAAATCTGCCAATAAACAAATTGGTGTTGAATGTCATTATCACGGTTTTCATGTTTGTATTTCTTGATCCAATGAGAAAAAAATGTATTTCTTGGGCTTTAGAGATTCAATTCTTTAAGTCTTTAGAACTAACAGTTGAACTTAATGTTTGTAAACAGGTGGTGTTTTATGTGCTTACTCCACCTCTTATAGGTACCAACTTGTCTAAAACAATAACATATGACAGCTTGATTTCATTGTGAGTTTCTTTCAATCCCTATATCTTTCTAATCAAATTGTGGTGCAACTTAGAATATCGAGCAAACTTTGAATCAATTGTCTCTCTTTCTAAATTTCGGAAACATGTGTAGGTGGTTCATGCCAGTGAATATCCTTATCACATTTATTATTGGTTCGGCACTTGGTTGGATTGTTGCCAAACTTACAAAAGCTCCTTCAAATCTGAGGGGCCTCATTGTGGGTTGCTGTGCTGGAGGTAAATATAGCTTCATAATTATTCACGTATGTTTATTGAATTATATTTTCCGATATGACGATCGGGTCCATGTTGAAATCCCTATAGTCTTCTTTGAAAAGAAACAAGGTTAAGACGTTTCATGTAATTGCATCTTCTACCTTCTCATGTATCAGGAAATCTGGGGAATTTGCTTATCATTATCGTCCCAGCAGTTTGTAAAGAGAAAGGTAGTCCATTTGGAGATCCAGAAGTCTGCCATACATATGCAATGGCTTATGCTTCACTTTCTATGGCGGTATGATCTTTGAATTACCTTAATCCTGTTTCTAAGAAATTCGAAAGTAACTATATGTGCTTAATACGAAGTATAAGATATTTGCGCAACTTGTTCACTGAAATTTACAGTTTTATCTTTGTTTATTGCTTATTCAGATTGGGGCCATTTTTTTGTGGGTTTATGTGTACAATATTGTGCGGATATCTTCTACTACTAGGGCTAATGAAGTTGAAGCAAATGTCTCTTCTGATAGTGTCAAGTATTCTGGAGAAAACCCAAAACTATTTCCCGAGAGTTACACGGAAGCACTACTTGTATCAAAAGATTGCTCGATCTCCAATGATTATGCAGATCAAGTTCCACTGCCTATCAGTAGATCCAGCCCAAAAGTGGAGGTAGTTCCCTAACTATTATCTCTCTTCATGGTTGCATCCACGTTCGTTAAAAATATTATCATTTGAACACATTTACTTCACTTGGTGAGAGTGGTTTGGGATAACTATTGACTACAACTTGTCCTGATTTTTATGCCAGGTGCCAATTTCAGTTAAGTTCATACATCAACTAAAAATAATTGCAGAAAAGATCGACTTGAAGAGATTGTTTGCACCCTCAACTATAGGATCGGTACGATCTTTTTAACTCTTTTATTTTTATTTTTTTATAAGTATCTTTTTAACTCTTTTCTAAAGTAGGAATTGTTCTAATCTAATGTGAAATATTCCTTGGTGACTGATCCTAGACTAAACTACTTTCTATTATCTTGTTTAGATTATTGGATTTGTTGTTGGTGTTGTCCCTCAAATACGAAAATTGATGATTGGTGAGAGTGCTCCTCTTCGTGTGATCCAAGACTCTGCTTCTTTGCTTGGGTATGTTATTCAAACTTAGACATATAATTGTGATATACATACATATATATATATATATATATATATATATATATAGGGTAGCGTTCAATGGCTAACTTTTTGGCAAAACATTTTTCAAAACATGAGTTAGAAGTTTTGGAATGGGCTGATTTTTGGTGAGGATGATCTCTACGGTGAGGAGATCATCCTCACCAAAAATCAGCCCATTCCAAAACTTCTAACCCATGTTTATAAGTTGAAAAATTGTGGACTGTCCATTTTTTGTAAAGTATTTTTGATGGAGTTAGAAGTTTTGGAATGGGCTGATTTTTGGTGGTGATGATCTCCTCGGTAAGGAGATCATCACCACCAAAAATCAGCCCATTCCAAAACTTCTAACTCATGTTTTGAAAAATGTTTTGCCAAAAAGTTAGCCATTGAACGGGACACACATATATATATATATATATATATATATATATATATATATATAAAGCACCCAACATTCAATATGAAGGTGAATCCGTCTCTACATCTGATGTTATCGTACAAAACCTTAGTAGAAATATATTGCAAATTATGAGATACTACATCCATTTTTACAGAAATTCATATTAAACACATTTTCTTTTTATGGCTTGCAGTGATGGAGCTATTCCAGTTCTAACGCTGCTAGTGGGAGGAAACCTTATTAAGGGTAATAACTGATTCATGTTTCTGCTAGCCTGTTTGTATAATTATACAAAAATAAGTTTTTGATAGATATTTCGTGTTCAACATTCAGGTTTAAAAGGGCCGGGAATTCAGAAATCAATAATTGTGGGGATCGTAGTAGTTCGATTTATTCTCTTGCCTCTAGTAGGCATTGTCATTGTTAAGGGGGCGATCAGTTTTGGCTTGATCAACTCAGATCCATTGTATCACTTCATTCTAATGCTTCAATTTGCTCTTCCACCTGCATTGAACATAGGTACGAATGACGTTCTTGTTAAAAATACAAACACAGTGGAGTTAATACTATAATTCTCCTTTGCCGTTGTTTCTAATTGAAGTTTTTCATGAAATTTGTAGGCACAATGACCCAATTGTTTGGTGCTGGTGAGAGTGAATGTTCGGTTATAATGTTATGGACTTACGCGTTGGCTTCAGTTTTCTTAACCTTTTGGTCCACCGTTTTCATGTGGCTGTTGTCTTGAAATTATATCTCTTGGGTATGCTCAGTGTGACCATTAACTTCGTATCATATGGCAATACCCTTATTTCTATTGGCATATATCATCAATTTGCATAGATTATTAATTATCTAGATGGTGACGATGCCATCGTTCATGGAGAGTGCGACATGCCGAAAGAAGAATATAAAAGAAGTGGAGTCGTATGGGTCACCTAAATAGGCAATTGATACGGCACACCTGTATCATCATTTAATTTTGTTGATTCTTGTAAAAGATTTGATGAAATTCACATTGTATTCTTTTTTTTTTTTTATTATTTATTTATTTGGAAGGTGGTTCACAATGTATTCTTGGGTTCACATTCTTTTGGTGAAAACAATACAAATATGTGTAATCTCTCATTTTAAGATCTTATCTGTCCCCAATCGTAGAAGTTTGTTGATTGGTGTAGTAGATAAATAACCTCGTGGATACAACAAAGTCACGATGGAAATTTGCATGAATTAGCTTAGCCTACTAATACGACGATGGAAATTACTTAAATTGAGTTTTAGGAAAAATTGATTGAATTAGTCTACTTTACAATCCAATTAATAGGAGATTGAATATACTTTTAACTAAAAGATGTGTCCATTTATGGATAATCTAACATTTGTGTCCACTCAAAATTTATTTAATCAAAATATTCATGCATAAAATCTCAGCACTCTCCCACTTTGATTGAAGACATCAAAAGTACCTAGCGATACATATATGATATAATAATGATTTTTGACTGCCCCATTAGACATACTCCCCCTCTACTCTCCCAGTGTGGTTAGTGCAGTTGTGCATCCCAAGGAAAGAAAATCTACGATTTCTATCACATGCCACGCAGGAAAAGTAGATGTCAGAAAATCACGACTTTTTACAATATCATGCATACAAGAAAGTGTCTTTCCACTTATATGTTATAAATATTACAATTTTTTTATGGGGACAGTTCAGCAGCCCTACGATTTCTATGACGAAGAGATCATCCTCATCAAAAATCAGCCTATTCCAAAATTTCTAACCCCATCAAAAGTGATTTATAAAAATTGGACGGTCTACGATTCTTCAACTTGTAAATTAGGATTAAAAATTTCAAAATGAGCTGATTTTTTGTGAGGATGATCTCTTCACCGTAGAGATCATCCTCACAAAAAATCAGCCTATTTCAAAACTTTTAACCCCATCAAAAATGATTTATAAAAAATGTTTGACGCCAAACTTGACGAACTTTAGGGCTGCCGAACTTCTCCCTTTTTTTTATATAAAAGTCATTGATAGTCTTGACTTCAAATGAGATACTCTTTGTAATAAAATTGAAAATATAACACTCATTGTATTATCTTTTGAATGACAAATTACACACATGTGGCCCCCATTGGATAATCATTGCTGGATGGAGATAAAGAACAAGAGAGACAAGGTGCTGGAAGAAAACCAATGGATGACAGTGGAAAGGATCATGAAGACTTACACACTACTAAACTGCTAAAGGCATGAAAAGGATACATAGTTCATAGGAAAATAAAGAAATAAAAGTTCATCATAAAAAAATAAACAAATCCATATTATTCAAGTTGATTGTTTATGTATAATGAAAAAGTCTGTCTATTATATTAATGGACCACCCACAAAGAATTCCACAAAGTGCATGTTAGTTAGGATTACATCAAACTTTCGTATGTTTGATATGATGACACATTATGTGAAAACTGAAAATTTTGACAAGATAATTCGACTGGCCAAAGCCCACAAATTTTAGAAAATGATTTTTAACAGTCTATGACTGTTGAAATTTTTTATGATCCCCAATTTGACAGCTTAGAGTCATCAAATTTCTCACATCCTCCATTAATTTAACGGTTTTAGTTTGTCGAAAAAAAAAATTTGACAATTTTGATGTCTTGATTAATTAAATTTTAAGAAATTCAACGGCCTTGGACTGTCAAATATAGGTCTTTTTCACGTTGTGATATCTCTACTCTCTTCACATTATGTTTTATGTGAGGAGATCCACAGTCACTTTATTTATTACTCATGTGTTAACATATTGTAAACTATTTTTTTCTTCATAAGATTGATTTATTTTGCAAAAGTGATCCACCTCGGTGGCGGCCAGGTCATGACCATACTAAAACTATATCCTCTAAAAAATTGAAAAAAATGCATCTTAATATAGGATTTTGCTGCTAAATGCTCATTGGATTTTTGAGAAATAATTTGATAATATAAATATGGGGAAATCACCATAAAAATTATACTACGTGATGATCCACTCACTATAAAGATCATCCTCACAAAAAATCAATTCAGTATGAAATTTTTAAGTCATATAGGACAAATTTTGACTCCTTATACATATGAATAATGTTGAAGTGACCTCAAGTTGGAATCTCATATCACACTTCTTGACGTGAAAGTGCATGGGAATCATAGATGCTTTTCATCGAGATACGAGTTGAAAATATTTATTGTTCCTATCCACTTTCATGGAAAGAATTGTGATATGAGGTTTGAACTTAAGGTCATAAGTGTACTCGTCCACTATCGTCTATCTTAACTCACTTGAATTCCCAAATGAATAATGCTGAAGTGACCTCAAGATCGTACCTCATATGGCACATCTCGTGAAAAGTGTATAGGAACCATAGATGCTTTTCATTGAGATACGAGTAAAAAACCATTGCATGATTCCTACACTTTCATGTTAGGATGTATTTAAACAACGAAGCGATAGTGATTTCACTTCCTTTTTTAATCTAAAACAATAAATTCATTGTTTTTATTTTTTATTTTTTTAGCTTCAAAATGATGAATTTGTTGCTACTTTTGACATCCAGGCGATGAACCACTGATTTCAACTACGGAAAAGGTTGCTTTTAGAAACCACGAGTTTCTTGCTTTCAAAAGTAGGGAATTCTTTACTTTACTTTTATTTTTTCGGTTTCCAAATGGCGAATTCAACACTACTTTTGAATTTCATTTCACTACTTTATTTGTTTTATAGCAACAAAATGGCTGCTATACTCTTAGAGAAATTTTGTCACTTTATTATATACAAAGATAAAAATTTATTTTATATTTCTTTTCAAAAGATTTAGATGTAAAAACAAATTCTTTGTCGATAAAATTTAAAAGAATAATTATATTAGAGAAACACCATGTGGCAATAATCAAAACAAATATAATCCAAATGGGATGTACACTACTCTTCTCCACCTTCTAAGAATGACCAATGGTTATGAAAAATGATGTACAAATTCATAATAATGTGCCAATGGAACTCTCATAATTCAAATTTGTACATTGTTCTATCAATACCATTGATGCTGATTTGATTTTTTTTTTTTTTTTGTTGCTTTAGAAATGAGCAAAGCCGCAACTTGATTTATTTTCAAGAGGTGAATTTGTTACTCTGTTCATTTTCAATTGTTGAATTTGTTGCTTATTTCGCTTCTTATTTTGTTTCAGAAGATAATTTGTTGGTGAAATCATTGTTGTACCATGTTCGAAAGTAGTGAATTCGTCTTTTTTCCCCTCCTTTCTGGAAGGGTAAATTCGTTTTTTTTCCCCTATTTTGTTGTTTTAGAGCAGAATTAGTTATTCAAGCTGCAAAATCTTTTCTATAATTAATCTAACAATGAAAAATTCACTATTTTTTTTAATCATGCAAAATTATTCATTTTTATCAAAAATACATAGAGACACAAATAAGGGCGTATTGGGAGCAAATTATTTAGATTTTTGGTTAGAAATTAAAGAAAAAGATATTTTAGATCATTTCCAATACTACCATGAAAGAGTAGGTCCTGTCATGAGGCAATGTCATCTTCAAAAGATTGAAGGGACAGGGGGGAGAGGATAAAATTGGAGGAAGGTGAGGGGGTGGAAAAAATGGGGAGTGGGGGCATGTAATTAGTTGAAAATATAAAGGTATCTCAAAGTTCTGTTGGGGCAATATGGCCTCTATTGGCTCCTTACTATCTCCAGTACCCTTGCCCACAAGTCCTGATTCAAAATATTTAAAATTTACGAGCATGACCAATATTCTAAATGACTTAAAAATTATTACAAACAACTGAAGCGATCGCCTAAGACTAACATATAAAAGATTAGTTCCCTTTATTGTAATTGTAGAATAGATGATCAAGTGATAAAAGGATAAACAAATTCAATATCTTCCAACGTGGAATTCAATATTTTGATTTGGAGTGTAACCATTTCTTTGAGTAAATAAAAAGAAGAGAAAGAAGAAGTGAAGAGTGGTCCCCACTGCACATGCTCCCCATCCTACGTCGAGATTTTAAAAGAGAGTTGGTATTGGCATTCCGGATTTTTTATTTATTACACCTCAATTAAAGTAAAGAAAATAAGTGAATGATTGAGAATAAATAAAGGTTGGGATGCCAATAACAATCACTTAAATTTTATTTAAGCCTAACCATAATTGTAAATAACTACATAAATTGTTTGAACGAGCGTTATAATGTTCAGTAAGGTTGAGATTATAATTTGAGAAAACCTTTGTAATGTTTTAATTTTTAATTAGGGCATGATAAATAATTTAAGAAAGGGATTGCTAACGTCCAACATTTCATGGGGACATTCGTATTCTCCAATATTTTTTTCTTCTTAATAATATTTTTAGGGAAAATTATGAAAAAAAAAAATTATTTATAAAAAATAATCTAATTTTTAAAAAATTAGAAAAAAGATATAAATTCGGTCATTCAAATACCGATTTTTCTCTCTCTTCACTTTTCTATCATCTTTCTCTCTCCTCAATATTTAAAAAAAAAATTGAATTTTTTAAAAATACCGGTCATTTAAAGATCAATTTTTCTCTTTTCACTTTTCTATCATCTTTCTCTTTCCTCAACATTTAAAAAAAATCAATTTTTTTTAAATACCGGTCATTCAAAGATCGATTTTTCTCTTTCTTCACTTTTTTATCATCTTTCTCTCTCCTCAACATTTAAAAAAAAAATCAAAATTTTTTTAAATACCGATCATTCAAAGATCGATTTTTCTTTTTCTTCACTTCTCTTTTCCTCCTCGATTTTAACAATGAAATTTACTTAATTTCAACAACGAAATTTACTCAATTTCAACAACACAACTTTATTTTCTCATCTAATTTTAACAACTCTATTTACTCTCTCATCTACTTTTTACCCTTTATTTCTCTCTCTTCTCTTCAAAAGAATAATTTTTTTTTTAATTCTTCATCTTCTTCTTCAACTTCTTCACTCACTAAGGTAAATCAAATTTTTTTTATTATTATTTTACATCTCAAGATCTTGATTTCAAGATAAGATCAAGATCATCTTATCATGAGATCAAGATCTTATTGGGTCCACATGAATGTCATGTTTGATGATCCTATGTTAGAATAAATTTTCTTATCATTACCCACAAAAAAATATTAATGCATCATTGTAATATTAACCTCATATAGTTTAGTAATTTTGGCAAAACACATAGTTTTTTGTAATTTCTTGCACATGTACTGTTGAGTTATAAAATTAATTGATTGTGTTTGCATATTTGTGGACTTTAATCATAATATCTTGATCTCATGATAAGATGATCTTGATCTTATTGGGTCCACATGAATGTCATGTTTAATGATCCTATTTTAAAATAAATCCTCCTATCATCACCCACAAAAAAATATTAATGCGTCATTATAATTTAACCTCACATAGTTTAGTAATTTTGACAAAACACATAGTTTTTTGTAATTTCTTGCACATGTAGTGTTGAGTTATAAAATTAATTGATTGAGTTATAAAATATGTTATAGATAATTAGATATATTATTAATGTTTATATACAAATGTGATTAGAGAAGATAATTAAATCGATATAGAACTAATTTTAGGTAAGGCATGTGCAAATCATGAATTGAAGTGTTTGGGTCTTTATATGGACGTTTTAAAACAGACAAAAAGAAAAGAAAGAAAGATAATCCAAGCACTCTTGTAATCATCTAATGTGGGACTATATTTTCAAAAGCTTTCTTTAGAAAAAAAATAAGATACCTTTTAAACCAATTAGTGGTGTAAAAAAATTATGTTGAGATTACAACACAAAAGTCAAGAGCAATAATAGCAAATTTGTTGTTAGAGTAGTATAGAAGTTTGGAAATATTTATGTATTATTTCATTTTTTTAAAATGTTGATGAGAGAGAAAGAAGAGAGAAAAATCGATTTTTGAATGATTGATATTTAAAAAAAAATTGATTTTTTTTAATGTCGAGGAGAGAGAAGATGATAGAAAAGTGAAGAGAGAAAACAATCAATCTTTGAATGATCGGTATTTAAAAAAAATTAATTTTTTTTTAAATGTTGAGGAGAGAGAAAGATGATAGAAAAGTGAAGAGAGAGAAAAATCGATTTTTGAATGATCGGTATTTAAAAAAAAATTCAATTTTTTTTAAATGTTGAGGAGAGAAAAATATGATAGAAAAGTGAAGAGAGAGAAAAATCGGTCTTTGAATGATCGGTTTTGTATATTTTTTTCAAATTTTTTAAAACTTAGATTTTTTTTTGATAAATAATTTTTTTTTAAAATTTTTTTATAATTTTTCCATATTTCCATCTATTTTATCATTTAATAAAAAAGATAATGGTATATTAATTTTTTTATATTATGAATACTTATTTATTTAATTAATATTTATCTTTTTCATAATAAATGCTGAACATTTAATTTTTAAAATTAAATGTCTTGTTGCAATAAATAATTCGACAATCAATGCAAACAAGTATTTATCTTGTAAAAAATATCATACTTCAATTTATTTTCACTAAAAAAAACAAGATGAATAATAATATTATTAAAAAATAAAGTGTTGAACAATGTTAATTCCAAGTGAGATCTTGGACATTAGCATTTTACTTTAAGAAATTAAGATATGATAAGTAAAAGTTGGGTGTCAATAGCAGCTCTCATTTAGAATTTGATTTAATTGAAGGCTACATTTGTACAAGAGAGGGGGCGGCAAGTGCAACGAGGTCAAGAAGGCCCACCATGACGTGGTTGCTTATGGTGAGCATTACTAACAGCATAGAGGATCGATCCATTCCCTATATTTCTACTCTACGTGCCTTTCTTCGTGTCAGTTTAAGAGAAATAGCATAAATATGGTCTCATATCTCTATGCCTAGTCTTATAAATTAGATCTAAAGTTTTTGTTCTGAGGTTTATTTCATTTAAAACACAGTATCCATGAAATGAAAGCTTCAGTCCGTCTCAGTAATCTGTAATGGAGGAAACCCATTTCGATTTCTTGAGTTTCTTTTAAACTCAGTGAACTTTTGCATGGATAAAAGCTTAATTATTTTCTTTCTATGATGTTTGGGCAGAGAAGAGAAAAAGGAAGGAAGCTTTTGAGATTCTCTTAAAGAGTTGGTGAGCTTTTGTTATTTCTATAAAATCATTAATTCTTCAACAATTTCTGTTCTTTTTTATATATATTTATTTATCTCATTGCGTGCTTTCGTAGAAAATAAGAATAGTAGGCAAGTTTGAATTTTTATTATTATTTATAGTTGGAGAGAACCCTGTAATGTCCTGTTTTCTTATTTTATTTTACAAACTTGAATTTTTGTTCTCAGAGATATTAGTGGAGACCCATTTCGATTTAACGATGATCCTGTTGTAAATGTAATTTTCCCCCCCTCACTTTAGAGCACTCAATTTGATTTGAACTTGTTTGATTATTTGAACAAGTTGTTGTCTTTCAAACTAATTGGCTTCCTGTTATGATTTTTCCCCTTCAAGTGTAAAATCTGCTGAGGAAGAAGTTAATTTGAATTATGTTCTTCGGTGAAGGTGGGAGCTTTCTGTACTTCTTTGGAATTTCAATATTGTTGGTAAGCTTGAATCTGAAACTTGAAACCGCATTTTTGAAGGAATGGGGAAGAATTGTTTGTTCTTTAGAGTTCTGATGCAAGGTGAATCTAAGAAAGGATATGATCAACGTCAATATCCAATGAGAAAAATTGAAATCCACCAAGAAATAGACTCTCTAAAGAAATTTTATTAAATCAAAGATATCTTTGTTTTGCCATTACAATACTATTTATAGGAAAATGCGAAGATAACTAACGTAGGAAAAATGATTAAAAATAGTAAATTCAACCTAAGAATGAAAATAAATATTACTAGTACCTAGATAGTAAGGCAGAATTGATGGTGCGTGATTTTGACTTCTATAAATAAAGTTATTGACAAAATAAAACATTCCTAAAACGACAAAATTGCCTAGAAAAGGGTGTAAACGAAGGAATTAGGCCCAAAAGTGAAAAGTCCATGGTGAAGCCGGGGTCCATGATTTCTACTAGTGCGTTTAGGCCTTTGTTGCTTGGACTTTTGGCAATCCAAGCGCTCCATGGAATCTTCTGTCACTTGTCCTACATCAACTTCTGTATTTTTGGCTTTTCATATTTCCTTTTAATGTAGTGTCTAGGGGATTACACAACATTTTCCTTTTAAATGGTTTGATGTTTGATATCCGATACGATGAGTCTTTTGATCAGACGACTGTGATTGATTTTATTGGTTTTTTTAGGAGTCACTGATGATTTCCGTGGTTCTGAAAAATTGTGATTGGACTCGATTCAAATGTTTCTATGAATTGGATTGTGGAACTCTGTTTTTCCCTTTCACCTTGTATTTATTTATTTTTCTATTGTAGTTTCCTTTTTCTATCAACCAGAATTAATGAAACTAACAATTATTTCTACCCACAACTCATTTTTTCTAATCAATTTTGTTCTCCTGCAATGTCAAATACATATCACATTTTTCTTTTTAATTCTAATAAGAAAGTACAGTTTGAATAAATGAAGGTATGTTGTAATGGTATCTTCTTTTTGGTTTTAAACTTATTACTTGATGTATTTCATGGGAAGACACTTATCTGAAGTTCTCATATAGGTCTGGTGGACGAACATTTGCAGATTTATAAGAAATATTCCATATGGGCCTTCTGGATCTTTTTGTTGCGTCGTCGATACCAGTTCTGAAATTTCTTTTGTTGACTGCTGTTGGGGCATTTCTTGCTATAGATCGTGTAAATCTTTTAGGGGAAGATGCGAGGAAGCATTTTAATAATGTAAGTCATGGTTAGTTCCCGCAATTTTTATATGTAATCCATTTTCTTTTATATATTGTTATCTTTCCATCAATCCTGATGTCTACATAGCTAAAAAATACATTAATTTTTAATGTTGTTTTTTCGTCAACGAGACCGAAAATGGATGCATGTGTTTCCATGTTAGACTCAGACGTGAGTTGGACACAAAAATCCTAGGAAACATGCCATTTCTATTAGTTTTTGTTTTTTTATTACTTCTGTGGCTTTATAGATTCAATTCTTTAAGTCTATAGATGTAACAATTGAACACAGTGTTTGTAAACAGGTTGTGTTTTACGTGCTTAATCCACCTCTCATAGCTACCAACTTGGCTAAAACAATAACACTTGAAAGCTTGATTACATTGTGAGTTTCTTTATATCCCTATAATTTCTATTGAAATTGTGGTGCAACTTAGAATATCGAGTGAACTTTGAGTTGTCTCATGTGTAGGTGGTTCATGCCATTGAATATCCTCATCACATATATTATCGGTTCAGCTTTTGGATGGATTGTTATCCAAATTACAAGACCTCCTGCAAATCTGAGGGGCCTGATTGTGGGTTGCTGTGCTGCAGGTAAATATATAGCTTAATAATATTTATCTAAAGGACTGAAGTATGCTTGTTCGTTTATATTTTCTGATGGTTCATGTTGATTTGACCAAGGTCAAGATGTTTCATGTATCATGTTTTTGGAAAAAAGTAGGGAGTGTTCAGTATATTTTAGGGGTTTGATGCAAACAGGAAATATGGGGAGTATGCTTCTCATTATCGTCCCGGCAGTTTGTAAAGAGAAAGGCAGTCCATTTGGAGATCGAGGTGTCTGCCATACATATGCAATGTCTTATGCCTCACTTTCTATGGCGGTATGATTTTTGAATTAGCTTATCCCGATTCTAAGAAATCCAAAAGTAATCATGGGTGACTAGTATGATTACCATATGTGCTTAATATGAAGTATAAGATGTTTGTGCAACTTGTTAATCGATATTTACAATGATTTTCAGAGGTCCTTTTGGCAACTAGATTGGTGTAAATATTGGTACAAGTTCACTAGACTATATAAAATGTGCTTAGCAAACGTTAGGGAGCCAACGTGGGAGTCAAAATTTGTCTTAAATGGGTTAAAAGTTTCGGATTGGGCTAATTTTTTGTGAGGATGATCTATATGGTGAGGAGATCATCCTCACAAAAAATTTGTCCATTCTGAAGCTTCTAACCACATCAAAAGTGGTTTACAATTTGAAGAATTGTGGACAGTTGATTTTTATCGTTAATTTGTAAATCACTTTTGATGGGGTTAGAAGTTTTAGAATAGGCTGATTTTTTGTGAGGATGTTCTCCTCTCCGTAGAGATCATCCTCACAAAAAATCAGCCAAATCCAAAACTTTTAACCCATATAGGACAAATTTTGGCTTCCTAATGTTGGCTGCCGAACCTGACCCTATATATATATAAGATATTCGTATGAGTAGCATATTAAGAAAACCTAAAACAAAAAAAGAATTATGTATACTATGAATTGGTGGCACATTGGTTTGTATTACATTTTAGTTCTTTTGACATATAATTAAGGTTGGCGGTATTATTCTTTGCCAATGACATAGCCAATTATAGGTAGCCCTTCGACTTAACTGTTTGGTTCAAGGCTTCGGTGGGCTACATGCATGAATTATGTTAATTAGATTTTATTAGATGATCTAACCACACCGGACTATGGAGAATGGAGGACTCGACTTGATATGTGTTTGTTGCCTATTCAGATTGGGGCCATTTATCTGTGGTCTTACGTGTACAATATTGTGCGGATATCTTCTACTACGAGGGTTAATGAAGTCGAAGAAAATGTCTCTTCTGATAGTGTGAAGTTTTCTGGAGAAAACTCAAAACTATTTCACGAGAGCTGCACGGAAGCACTACTTACATCAAAAAATTGCTCAATCTCCAACGATTATCCAGATCAATTTCCATTGCCTATCAGTAGATCCCGTGAAAGAGTGGAGGTGGTTCCCTGGTTCACTTAACTACAACTATTCTCTCTCTATTTGTGGTTGCATCGAAATATGATCATTTCAATTTAATGCATCATAAAATTGATTAATTTTCTCGAAATACTAATAATAGGAACCGATGTTGGGATTAGTAAATGGTGGCACTATAAACATAGTACACATGCGGGGCCAGTCAGGACCAAACATGCTGTAGGTCTACTATAGTCTCCCAGGACAGATGACTGTCCTGATTGGAAGATCATAAATGTACAAATTATATTAATCTTTTTTAACTTGAATGACCAGAACATATCGGCGAAGTGTGGTCCATAAGAAGGTTAATATCAAATAGCTTTTCTATCTAGATAGATCAATCTTTGGTGGAATTGATTTATGGTCTATAGAAACCCTTCTTGTGCTTGTTATGTGTAGAGCACGGGCTTCACCTGTCTTATTGCCATGTTTTGAATTTTCTAGTTAGCTTTGCTGTATTGCACTCGATGGATTACAGAAAAACAGGATTCACAATTTAATTTATGTCAGTAATGCCAATTGCACTATCATGGATGTGATATGGGGTCTGGCATATATTATTCGTTAACTTACATACCTAGGCACACATATACTTCAATTGATGAGAGTGGTTTGAGACAGATTGACTACAATTTTTTATGTCAGGTGCCAATTTCAGTTAAGTTGAAACATCATCTAAAGATAATTGCAGGAAAGGTCAACTTGAAGAGATTGCTTGCACCTTCGAGTATAGGAGCGGTATGCTCTTTTTATAACTCTTTTCTAAAGCAGGAATTGTTCTAATCTGACGCGAATATTCCTTTTTGACTGATCCCTAGACTAAAACTACTATCTATTTTCTTGTTTAGATTATTGGATTTGTTGTCGGTGTTGTCCCTCAAATACGAAAATTGATGATTGGTGAAAGTGCTCATCTTCGTGTGATCCAAGATTCTGCTTCTTTGCTTGGGTATGTGATTTTCTAACTTATCACATAATTGTAATATAAGGCATGCCAACATTTTATATGAAGGTGAATCCATACGTACACCTAATGTTATCTTACAGAACCTTAGTGGAAATATATTTGTAACTATTGGGTTATTGCTTCCATTTTTTACATAAATTCATATTCGACACACTTTCCTTTA
This sequence comes from Akebia trifoliata, assembly GCF_017979445.1. Lineage (NCBI taxonomy): Eukaryota > Viridiplantae > Streptophyta > Magnoliopsida > Ranunculales > Lardizabalaceae > Akebia > Akebia trifoliata. Next base: position 50,704,475 of record NC_141377.1, read on the forward strand.
ATTGTCTTTTGTATTATGGCCCACAGTGACGGATCTATTCCAATTCTAACACTGCTAGTTGGAGGAAACCTTATGAAGGGTAATAGCTGATCCATGTTGATCTCTCTCCCATAAAATTGCATTGGCCAAAAACAAGTTCCTGATAGATAATTGTTGCTCTTTTCAGGTTTAGAAGGGTCGGGAATTCAAATATCAATAGTTATTGGGGTTGTAGTAATTCGATATATTCTCCTACCTCTTGTAGGCATTGTCGTTGTTAAGGGGGTGATCAATTTTGGTTTGATTGACTCGGATCCATTGTATCAGTTCGTTCTAATGCTTCAATTTGCTGTTCCACCTGCATTGAACATAGGTATGAATGACCGACCAACGTTCTTGTTAAAGATGCAAATGGTCAGTGGAGTTAATACTGTAATTATATCCATTGTTGTTGTTTCTAATTGAAGTTTTTTCGTGAAATTGGCAGGCACAATTACCCAACTGTTTGGTGCAGGTGAGAGTGAATATTCTGTTATTATGCTATGGACCTACGCGTTGGCTTCAGTTTCCTTAACTCTTTGGTCTACCCTTTTCATGTGGCTAGTGTCTTGATTGTATTTCTTTAAACCATATCTCGGGTTCGCCCAGTGTAACCATTGACATGGCATATGGCATCTTATGGTGATACCGGGTTTTCTATGGGTATGGTATATCAAGGAAGATAATGCTCTATCTGTTGATAGATTTATCAAAACTTTGTTGTTGCCGGACGTGAAGTATTTCAAGCAAATAATGCCGAGTTTGAATATTTATTGTTGAACTCGATGATTTTTTTATTTTTTATTTTTTTAAATTTAAATTATTGTTGAACTCAATGGTTTTGAAATTTTTTTTTGTTGAGTTTGACATTATAACTAAGTTTTTGCAATTGTGTCATTCTTACACAATATTTTCATCAAAATGACAAATAAAACGTAATGGATGTACTGTAAACCCTTTATAAACGTCTATTTACTTGAAGTTTCATGAAACTAAATCCTAGATCTCTTATATTCATAGAAAAATAGTACACAGATGTTAAAAATACATCTCTTATGATGTTTTTATAGTAAAGAAGATTGAGAAAGATTACTTAATGGAGAAAATGGGAGGCCTCTAAAGCAGAATGTCCTCTTCTATGAAAATCAAGGGTAATTTAGGTATTTCACATACTAAATTTTGCGGGGATGAGGACTAGGTACCATTTAGAAAGGAAAATTTTACACAATATGAACTATTAAGACATCATCCAAAATTTAAGGATTATTTAGAAAGAAATCCTTCTAAAAAATCCTTTTGAGTACTTTGCCCTTTTTTTAAATGGGTGCAGATATCTAAAAAACCTGGGTGCAGTATTCTCAATGAAAGCTAAAACCTAAAAGATGTGTGTCCATTTAAAATTATTCAACTTTTCTAACCTCTAATCATGGTTGAGTTTCTCCATGAAACACTTGATTGAGAAAGAGAACACAAATTTCCTAGACACTATTACTGTCCTTTTGTGGATTAGTACAATTATATCTCGGGAAACATTTTTCTTGATAGTTGAGAATCCCAAGCATCCCAACCGTCTGTTTGATCGAGAGCCTCAGTCTCGTGTATTTTCAAATTTATTTAATTAAAATAGTTTATATATCTCAAGATTCAACGTCAACGTCAACGTCAACATCAACGTGTTGATGCTCCACATCAAAAGTTTTGGAATTCCACTAAAAAACTTAAGGGCGATTTAAATATACCCTTCCATATTTTGTTCAATATTAGAAATACTAATGATGTTTCCAAAGTAATGACATGCCTCTCTCGACCTAGGTTAGGTTAAAAAGATTAACCTAAAATGATCAAAATATCCTTCTCTAATACCTTTAGTCATAAACACTTGATTTTTTTTCCTTCTTCTAAGAAATCTCTCAACTTTAGCTGTTAATAAAAAAAACTCTTGATTTTCTTCGAAAATTTCATCATTTTCAAGTTTTTCAACCTCGTAAAAAATTATTAATTTTTAACCTATTCATCCACAATAACCTCATGTAAAGAGCCCTTGAATTTTTTTTTAATGCCCAAAATCAGTCATCATCTAGTAAATTCCCTAATCCTATCTCATTCATTCTTTAGGTTTAATTATAAATTGAATTTTTAGAATTAAGATATGAGGATACAAGATATTACCCAAGAAATTGAAGAAGACTGATTTTGCAATAAAAAAAATAAAATCTATCCTTACAATTCTCAAAAGTCCTATCTCGTTATTGAGATTTGTAGGGTGAAGAAGATAATATCTGAAGAGGTTGAAAATGAAGGATAGGCATTTAGGTCATTTATTTTATTCTGTTATAAAAGAAGACCTAGGTCAAGGGAGGTTGTCATGAAATTGAAACTTGAAAATGCAAGGGATATTTTTAATATTGATGAAGACGTAGAGGGGGCATGTCGAAATCATACTTAAGTATTTATGTGTCAAATTCCACTCAAACAAAAGAGTTAATGCTTTGTTGATTCTATTCCAAAGAGAGTTTTCCATGTGTTTAGGTTTGGAATCGTCCATTTGTCAACATTGTCACTAAACATCACTAGTAGCAGTGATATTAAAGTGACAAATGTTGCTTATCATATATCAAATTGGTCGTTCCTTAAATTAAGCTGCCTGCGGGGGTGGGTTTTTTTCAGCTCAGCTTTGAATTGGGTTTCTGCAGGACGAATTTGCGTGAAAGAAAGCTTAACGAACTTCTATCAGAGTTGGTGAGTTATTATTTATTGGCATTAATTTGCGTGTTTGAGGATCTTCATTAAATAAACGGCTAAGAAAAGAGGAAAAACTACTGAGTTCCTAGAGATGGTTTAAACTTTTCTAGGAATTAGTACTGATTTTTCTACATAATTGGAGAATCCTTTGTAAGGCAGGGATGTGGGTCAGGTAAGACCTCTACCGACTCCATACCAATTTGAAACACACACATATACCCGACTTTTTATCCAATTTTGTTGGATAATCATACCTGATTTCTTAATTGATTTTTACTCTTTCTCATCTGAATTTTTTTTTTTTTTTTCTTTTACTTTTATAAAAAAAAATTATCTAATAAAAATCCTAATTATTTGCATATATTTATATATAGAATATGAAATTATACTTTTTCCCCAGGGTAAACGGGTAATTGGGTAGGATATAATGAACAATCCTACCCAACTCTACAAATTTTTTAGATAAATGGGTATTGGATAATATTACCCAAATTCTTAATTGGATAGAAAAATCTTGATCATATCTCATTTATTCGGGTTGAATGAGTCGGGTAAATGGTTACTATATATCTGACGACTTTTCAACCCTAATCCTTAGAGTATTCTCCCATCTTAGCCGTTCAGTTTATTGTGAGTGTCAACTAGGGTGTGAAGCCAATGTTTTGGTTTTCGGATTCCCCATGAGCAATTTAGAGAGTTGGTATTGAATCCCCAACTATTACCTATTACACCAGTAAAGGTTGGGGGTTGCCAATAGAAGCTCTCTTATTTTTTAATTTTTTGTTAGATTTCTATTTTTTGGGTGTAGTATTTTATACGACCCTAATCGTGATTGTAAATAATTACTGAAATTGTTTGAACGGGTGTTATAATGTTTTGTAATGTTGAGATTATAATTTGATCAAACTTTTGTAATGTTTGAAGAGTGATTTAATCTTTAATCGTGGCGTGATAAACAATTTAAGAAATTGCGGTATAATAAGTAAAAGTTGGATTGTCAATAGCAACTCTCAAAATTTTTACTAATCCCTAGAAAATAAGAACTCCTCAATCGTGGGATGAGGTCAAAAAAGTCTTAGGGAGATTTGCCTGAGAGTACCTAGTTTAGTAAGGACTTGGGCGGGCCAATAAAAATGATTGGGTTCGGTCTTGGGTTTGGGTAGCAACAAAATGCATGACTCAAATCAGGTTGGTTCAGGCAATGCATGGCATCAAGTAACTTGATTTGCGCGAACCCGAACTTAATATGGTTATAATTGTAGGTCCCAACTAACTTAGTTGGTAAAGCCTTTGGATGATGATACCAAGGACCTGGTTCAAATCTCGTCAACATTGAGGTACTGAACTCATTAAAAATAGGCTTACCAATCCAATATATATAAAATAAAATATAGTTATAATTCAAAAATATTTCTTATATCTTTATTTCTTTCACATTCACGATTCATATTTAATATGTTTCCTTTTGTTTGTGATTTTATATTTTCATACAATGATTAGATTATACTTTAAATGTTTGTTTTGTTGGAAATTACAATTAATAGATGATTACTTTAATTAGTAAATCTTCATTTTCGTCTTCCTTAAATTTACATATAATTTTACATATGTAAACTTTGAAACACATTTTTAGGGTCAATAATTGTAAATTTTAAGTTCTTTTACATACCACTTATCTTTATATAAATTTGGAATGAATTAACCCGACCAACCTGACTTAGGTTGGGTTGGGTTGGGGTTGAGCAGAATATTTCGTCGGAAGTCGGGTTCGACACAGGCTTGGGCCCTACTCAACTCGCTCGAGGTGCAAGTTGCAACCCTAATATTATATAACCAAATTATATATTTGAAGTCGGGTGATTTTGAAGAAGCCTTCTAGGCTTGGTGAAAATTAGACCCCCGTGCTTTCAAACTAATGATGCAAATACTGCTCCTTAGTGTCAGTCGAGACTAATGTGAAATGATTTTTACATAAAACAAACGGTTAAGATAAGAGGAAAAATTAAAATTTCCTAGAGATTAGTACCATCCTTTAGGGATTAGTATTAGTTTTCTAGGGATACATTTTATCTTGGGATTCCCATGCCTCTCAACCATCTGTTTGATGGAGAGTGTCAATCGTGGGTTGAGGCTAGTGTTTTCCAATGTAAAATGACAGGAATGCTCTAACCTTAACCTTTAAAAAAAAATAAAAAATTATTATTTTCGTAAAAGGTCTAAAAATTTAGCCCATCTTCAACCTAAAGATCCTATCTCCTTCAACAATCAAAACTCATAGGGACTTCTGCCAAGAAGTTGGAGATGAACTTGAAGAGTTTCAATAGAATGAAAAATTAAATATTAAAGGGTGTTTTTATTCCTTGTTGGGGTTCGACATTTATACCTTTTAAACGGTCAAGGCTCAACACTCCGGCATTTTAAAAAGGTCAAGGATCAATCCTAAACGCTGTCAAGACCTTTTAAAACAGCAAAGCTTTGAGTCTCAATATTAAAATGTAGAGTCTCGGTGATTTTGATTTTTTAATTTGACACTGGATAGATCTTTTCAAAATATGAAAAAAGGCATATATTATAGTGATCAAATGGACACAAGGATCAAATATGAAATAGATTAAAAGTTACATCTCAATCTTCAAAAGAGTCTATGTGTTATTCATTACATTTCACACTGCACTGATGTGGAGGTGTGCACGGAACCATAGATGCTTCTCACTCGTATCTTCAAGAAAATCATATATGGCTCCGTGCACACTTTCACATCAGCACTGTGTGAAATGTAGTGAGTAACGCAATCACTCCAGCATTTTTCTCTTTGAAATTATGAGTTTATCATTCTCCACTCATCATTTATTGACATAAATCGTTGAAAGGGATCATTAAGTGGTGGGTTCAATTGAGAGATAGAAATAACTCAATGGTCCTTTTGAGAGAGAGAGGAAAGCTGATGGGTAGAAGTTCTATTGATCGTAAAGCTTAAAGCTTGAGGATCTCCCAGGAACCATAGAAAAAACAAAGAGATAAAAGGAGGAATGTTATGTATTGTTCGATCCTTAAGAAAGAGGGGAGAGAGGAAGTTGTAAAAAAATCTGTTTATGCATGATTAAAAACAATTGACAATAGGATTTTTTTGAGAGCTAATATTGCCACAATAACTTTTACTAATGCTACACCAATTCCGGTACAAATCGTTAAAGAGTTGAGGAGAGCTGGGCTGGTCATTAGTAAAAATTGGTGTGGCAATATCAACTCTCTCCCCCTCTTCTTCTGTTTTTTGTCCAAAAGGAATTTTACTTTGGTAAATGGCCTGTATTTGTGTACTTCTTTTATCGGAATCCACATTTTAATTAACAAATCCTTAATGAAAATTTTATGCCAAAAGTTCTATATGCATAATGGGAAAAGGTTATGTGGACTGAGGCAGAACTTGGCTCGAGTGAGTGAAAAGGTGACGTTGCATTTTATTAACTAAATGTCAACTCTAGTTAACAAAATAAAAATAGTGGGTTTTATATCCTTTTGTAACTATTTCCTGAAAAATAGGGAGAGGGTTTGAGAGATCTTTTTAAATAAATTAGAAAGAGATGCAGTTTGAGAGAAACTATAATAATCATGGATTTAGTGATTAACGTATTTATGTATGGGTCAAGATCCCTTTCACTCTTAAGAATGACTCATGATTCCAAACCTTTAAATGCAAAATCCAATGATTGAGATTTATCCACAGGATAAATACCTCTAATAGTTCCTATTTTGAAAAATTTTAGCCTTGTTTTTAAACAAAATCTTATTGTAGTGAGTAGGGTGCAAATTGGATTGAGTAAATCCGAGATCCGAAGCTTTTGGATTGGATTGGTTCGGACTAAACACACCCACGGTTCGGGTACGGATCGAAGAAATTTTTTTTTGATTAATTTGGTTCGGTTCTGGATTAGGATATAATAGAACCAAACCAATCCGAAAATCGAATCAATTATATATATATATATATATATATATATATATATATATATATATATATATATTTAATTATTTAAAAAATAAAAATTTCGGTTTTTTATTTCTTTCTTCTTCTTCCTTTTAATTTTTTTATTATCCCAAAGTCCATGTTTAAAAAAAGTCCTACTTGTTTTTAATGTTTGAAGATTGGAGGAGATAGAATGCTTGGATTGAAGAAGAAGGTATCTATCTTTAATAAGTATGAGAACCGAGAACCGATCCGAACCAAGATTGGATTGGATTGGTTCGGTTCTATAGGGTAATTGGATTGGTTCGGTTTCAAATTTGTAGAACCGATCATATTTGATTCGGTTCCAATTTTGCCAAAATCCGAATCAATCCGAACCATGTGCACCCCTAGTAGTGAGTACTGAACTATACTACGTTTAGAATCCTTTTATGTTTTAAATACCTACAAAGAGTCTGACTAGCCTTACTATTGATGATTTCACCCTTACTAAGGGTCCTTGGGCATACCTTCTGTGGCATCCAAAAGCATGATCCGATGCTTCAGGTTTATAGAGGACAAATTCCTAAAAAAGATCAAATAAAATTTATTTTTCACCATTGAATTTTCTTTTTAAATTTAAGGGTTCCGTGTCCATCCATTTTCATAACATTAGATAAGCCCAAAAATCATATGCAGGTTTTAAAAAAAAAATTTATATGAGTTTTTCCATGAAATCTAGAGGGATGTCATGTTGAATTAACAATCTGGTAATCCATTTTAGCCAAACAATCTTTATAAGGCTTAAATATTTAAATCTCATTAAGTTAGCAAGGAAAAGGTTTTTCCAACACCACATCTTTCTAGATTTCATGGAAAATCTCCCATCTAAAAAAAATCTAAGATCTTAAAAAAAAAAAACAATCTTTTAGCTTATCTAATGTGATGAAAATAGATGATTATGGAACCCCCAAATTTAATTTAAAATTAAATTGAAAAGGGAAAATTAACTCTCTTTTTTTATTTTTTTGGATTTTTTTTTTCAAAGTTTATAAAATTTCTTCCTCTACAACATGGAACATGAAACTTTCTTCACTTAGTAAAGAAAGTGTTTTTCAAAAATCAAATCAAACAATAGGCAATGGAAACAATTTAAAATTGTTATGATTTTAGTTAATATTATTAAAAAAGAAAAGAAGAAGATGATGATTTCTAATTTATTTGGGATGAACAAACAAGATTCGAAATAAAAACTTCCACATGTCAGAGTCCACTTGTCATTTTTTTATTCACTCAGGACATGTTAAGTTTGGTCCATATAACAACACTAGCGTTTACTCGTGCCTACAACACAAGCATCCTCTTTTTGGTTAAGGGGGTAAAAGCGAAAAAAAAAAAAGAGAGTTGAAGTAGATGGTGGCAATTGTAATACAACTTGCAAAAATGACATAAACTTAGTGGGTTTGAATCAAGTCTAATTAGATTTGGAGTATTATTAAAGATTACAAGTGTAAAAGATTAAAATAATAAAGTAGATTAAAGGGATAAAAGAGAAAATATAGTAAAATTTTAAGGGGTGAAGTGTAAAAAAATTTAGTAAGTTTTACAAAATTATAGTTTGATGAGAGGGCTAAAGGCATAAAAGTGAAAAACACAAAGTTGGAAGAGTTATTAAAGAATTTTAAAGTTAAAAAAGTAAAAGATAAAAAATAATAAAATATATTAAATGTGAAAATATATTTAAGTTAAAGAAGTGAAAATAAAGTTGAGTGGATAAAGAGAAAAAACAACACAAAGGTTTGTGTCTCACAATTGTACCAACTCAATTATATTTTATTTTTTATTTTTATATATATTTCATATATAAAATTAATAACAACAAAAACTTTTCAAAACCCAAACTGAGCCTTGTTTTGTTACGAAGAAATAGACAATAATTTCTACTTAAATAATGAAACCCATTAAATATCCCACCCAAAAACAGGTTTGATTGATGATTAAAATCTAAGAGATTATCAATGATGTATGATTTCGTTGGTAATTTCCAAATTTCCATTGTTGCACACAATTTACCGTTATATATAATATGTAGGGATACAAATATGTTTTGGACCAAGACAAATATTCTTTTTTTCAGATTTGTAAGGAAATTTCAACATGAAGATACTGGATCTTTTCTTCATCGCATCAATGGCAATTCTCAAAGTAATTTTGGCGACTTCTGTCGGGTCATTTCTCGCTCTAGATCGTGTAAATATATTAGGAGAGGAAGCAAGAAAGCATTTTAACAATGTAAGTACTTTAATTTTGAATTTTCCTTATTTTTAATGCCCAAGTTATAGAAATAAGCAAATTGGTGTTAAGAGTTTTTTACTATTCTTAAGATAACTAATCTAAGTGATTGAGCATCTGCGACTCATTGGCCATAATAATAATCCTAATCATAATCAATATTATTATTATTATTATTTTATTGTTATTGTTGCTTTAGACATTCAAATATGTCTTTGAAATTAACAATAAAAATGAATTTTTGTTTGTAAACAGGTTTCATTTTATGTATTTGCTCCAGCTCTTATAGCTACAAACCTGGCTAAAACAGTAACATTCGAAAGCATGGTCCAGTTGTGAGTTTCTTTTTAATCCTACCCGCAATGTAGAATATTGTCAATTATGTTGATTAATTTTCTCTCTTAAATTATAAATTAATTATGATCAATTCAATTAGGTGGTTCTTGCCATTGAATGTCCTTTTCACATTTATCATTGGTTCAGTGCTGGGATGGATAGTTATCCAAATTACAAGAGCTCCTTCACATCTTAGGGGCCTCATCTTGGGTTGCTGTGCTGGAGGTAATTAAATAACCCAAAAAATAAAAAAGAAGCTGTTTTGAATTATTAAACATCATATTTTGAGAAGGATACTTTTGTAATTTAACTTAATCTTTCGGATGAGTAACTAAAACATGCCATGAAATCATCTTATTTTTCAGGACAATACACATTCCACACTATGTACAAAGTAGTCAAAAAGAGTTTTTGGTAAATAAGTTGTTTTTTTTTAATTATCAAAAGGCTATCAGTTATAAGTATCTTAAATGCCCCTAATATTAATTTGGTAAAACACTGATTTTGCCCTGTTATCTTTTTTTTGTGCGTTGATAACGGGGTATCCCTGTAGACAGCAGACTGGGCTGTATCTAGGCTTTGCATAGTCCATAGACCATGGTCTTGTCCAAGGCATAGCTCCGGAGCGCGTGCAACGCCCTGCATATCACATGCACCAGATAAGTGAGGGTGCTCGGTGCGTGTGATGTGCGCCCACATATGATTAGGCTTATTTTGGGACCATACATGGTATCTTGAGGATTTTGATCTAACCCTCACCTCTATAACTAGGTGAAAAAAAGGGTAAATTTGATGCCAAGGTCTGTCAAATTTAGCTCTTTTCACGTAATGTATGCTTGCCATGATGATGGTGAAATGTTAGGAAAAATAATACTATCAAATATTGCCATTGGTGGATATGATTTAAAATTTAACTTATTCTAAATGAAGAAGTATAAGACGAACAAAAGATAAAAGGAAAGCAATCACATGAAGAACACATGATTTATGTGATTTGGCAAATTGCCTATGTCCACGAAGGAGAGGGAAAAAGACCATTTACTTCTAATTAGTCTCTTGAAGCCCAAGACCAACTTAAGAATACTAGACTTCTCACAATACAAAGTGGGGAGGTTTTGATTGTTCTTGGTTTGATATAAACAGGAAATTTGGGGTACATGCCTTTCATTATCATCCCAGCAGTTTGTAAAGGGAATAGCCATCTATTTGGAGCTCCAGATGTCTGCCATACGTACGCGATGGCCTATGCTTCACTCACTATGGCAGTATGTTCTTTAAATATTCTTCATTGGATACTACAAGTGGCTCACATGTGCATTATATGGAACATTCAATTGGTGGCCAAAGCCCAATATTCTTCTAACCTTCCAATATATCACTTCTCTGTCCCAACCACTTGGTCACCATTTTTTTAGCTGTAGCTTGTTTGGTTCGATGCTTAGGTAATAGGTAGTCCGTGTGCATGAATTATATGTACATTTAATATTTAGTAAATTTGGGTGCATTTCATTATGGAAGATAATTTACAAGTTTTAATTACTCAATCAGGTGGGAGTCATATATGTGTGGACTTATGTCTACAATATTGTGCGAGTTTATTCAAGTACGAGGACTAATGAAGTCAAAGTAAGTGTTTCGATTAATAGTTCAACTGAAGAAACCTCGAAACAATATCCTGAGAACTGTAGTATAGTACCACTTCCATTGAAAGATCAATCAATCTCTGAGGATAATGCAGATCAATTGGCAGTGCCATGCGACAGATCCAACAAAGAAGTCAAGGTTAATGTTCCCTTTTTTCTCCTAACTACGATTGTGTCTGTTTGTGTACTTGTGCTCACACATGGTTGCTTCATGTTGGTTAAAAATAAAATTATTTTAATTAAATGGACAAAAAAATTAATAATCATTCTCATATTACTAATCAGAGGAAGATTTCATGTGCCATAATGTGAAATCAGTTCAGAAAATATTGCATAGCCAACATTTTAAATTGTTTTTGGCAATTTTTGAAAAATTAATATTTTTTTGATAATGAACAATAAAATCAACATTGTTAGAGTCAAATGAGGATGAAAATCATTATATTATTTTTGTCTGATTCTTACGGCAGGTTACGATATTAGTTAAGTTTAAACAACAATTAAGGAAGCTTGCAGGAAAGATGAATCTGAAAATGGTGTTGGCACCTTCAACCATTGGAGCGGTATATATGCTCATTTCTCATATTATATCTTTGTTTTTCTTAGGCATTTCTCATGTCATCTTTATATAGTAGCTAGTTTTTGTATTGTTGAACAGAGCTTGAATCATGTATTCAAAGTTTGGGATAGTTACAAACCATATACACCTTTTGTGAAACACACATTTTCAAAAATATTGAGTCATGAATCATGATTAATATTTTTAGAAAAATGAGATCCTAATAGTTTGACTCTAGATTGGAGTTATTATCTTACTCCCAAGAAAAATGAGACCCTTAACTGCTGTCTATTTTCTTGTATAGATTGTTGGGCTCGTTGTTGGGATTGCTCCAAAAATCCGAATGTCAATGATTGGTGAAAGTGCACCTCTTCGCGTGATCCATGACTCTGCTTCATTGCTTGGGTATGATGTACATATGGACATATATGAACTTGCTCTCTCGATTATTAGGACTAAAAATTTATAGTTTTATTGTCTATATTGTTTAATAAAATAGGGTAAAAGGAGAATGATATATTTAGAATAACGTCAAATACACAATATCTTCAAATATTCGTAATTTTCTTCTGTTCTTTCTCTTGTTTGGAATGTTGATAAAACCTATTGATATTAGTTTTTAATCTTAAAACATTATTTCATGTAATTCTTTATCTTGTCTACAGTGAGGGAGCCATTCCAGTAATAACATTGATAATGGGAGGAAACCTTACAAAGGGTAAAGTTGATACATCACATACTAACATTGCTTTATCAAGTTGCTGATCAATACTTGGTGTTGACATTAATCAGGCTTAAAAGGGCCAGGAATTAGGATATCATTCATCATTGGGATCATAATAGCTCGATATATTCTTTTGCCATTGTTCGGCATTTTCATCGTTAAAGGGGCAATCCGTTTTGGCTTGATCCACTCAGACCCATTGTATCGTTTTGCTCTTCTACTTCACTTAGCAGTTCCACCTGCAATGGACATAGGTAAGTTAAAGTATCCTGGTAAAACATGCAAATCTAGTTAGACTTAATCCTCAATTAATTAATCCATTCATTCTATTTGTTTCTACACACAATTTTTCTTAAATTTTGTAGGTACAATTACCCAATTGTTTGGGGCAGGGCAGAGTGAGTGTTCTCTTATCATGCTATGGACTTATGCCTTAGCATCAGTTACACTTACTCTTTGGAGCATCTTGTTCATGTGGTTGGTGTCTTGATTGTACTTTCTTCATGTCAATTGGCCATATGACATGCCATCTATGGGCACCATGAACTTTCTTAATGTTTTGTATATGTGGATGATGATTTTAGTGACTAGAGGCAAGCAATCTTTAAGACATTATTAGTCATCACTCGTACAAGAGTATGTTGATGGTGTTTGACAACCAACCTACGGATACAAGAAAGGTGCAATGAGAATTCATAGATGAACTTGAGAATTTTGTAACGAAACAAACTTAACTATCTGAGAGAATTAAAACACATAGGCCCTACTTGGTATGCTGCGACAAATGCAAATAATTTTTTGTTGGCTTACGTTGAGCTTGAAAGATCGACATGTGTTAAGTCTTGTCGACAAGACACGAGCAAAATTGATTAAACCATGTTTGATGTGTCCTTTGAACATAATTTTTGCACCTAAAAACTCTGTGTGGACAAGACACGGGTGACATGACTCAAGCCATGTTAGATGCGTCTTTTTGACACATAATTTTTGTGGAGAAAGATAGAATCCAAATTTTCAGAACTTCGCTTCTCAAATAGTGTAGAAATACATTAGCCCAAGACTCGCAACCAAGAAGAAGAAGAAGAAGAAGAAGAAGAAGAATAATTAAAAATGATAAAAAGAGAATTACTAAGTTAATTCAAATAGAAATTTTATAAGTTGGAGATGGGACCTCCACTTATACAAGATATGCAATTTGGAATGTATATGGTATCTTACTCACTTTCTTTCTTCTCAAAGGGCTATTTCCAAGACTTGGTTGTGAATAAGACTTCCTACATGTATATATAGGTGATGGAGGAAGTTTCTTACATGTTAGAATGCTTGTTCAAGTAGTTTCAAGAAGGTTTCTAGAGTATTCAAGATGGAAAACGAAAATTCATTGGGACTTAAGGTTGGTTACATGCAAAATGGAGATAATTGATGGTAATTGGGTTCATCAATAAAGGTGGAGAATCTAGAAAAGTACATGGGAAAAAGTGATGAGATAAAGAAGAGAGAGAAAGTGACATGTGTCAACCACACATGTGAAGTGGAACCCATACAAAATTACATAAATACCCCCACTACAACCCTTAATAAAATAAGATTTATAAAAAATTAACTTTAAAATTTAATAGTTTTTTTATAAAACGTAAAACACAAACATGAAGATTGATAAATGAATAAAAATGGGGACGGTTCAGCAGCCCTAAGTTTGCCAAGTTTGGTGCCAAACATTTTTCAAAATATGGGTTAGAAGCTTTGGAATGAACTGATTTTTTGTGAGGATGATCTCTATGATGAGGAGATCATCATTACCAAAAATCAGCCTATTCCAAAACTTCTAACCCTATTAAAAATGATTTACAAAAATTGGACGGCCCACGATTTTTCAACTTGTAAACTAGGGTTATAAGTTTCAAAATGAGTTGATTTTTTTGTGAGGATGATCTCTTCACCATAGAGATCATCCTCACAAAAAATCAGCCTATTCCAAAACTTCTAACCCCATCAAAAGTGATTTACAAAAAATGTTTGCACAAAACTTGGCAAACTTTAGGGCTGCCGAACAGCTCCCAATAAAAATATACAAGTTTTATCTATAATTTTTGAATTAATATATTCATTATAATTATGGTCATTTGATTGAGTTATTTCTCTTTTGTATTGAGTTCTTTGGAATCATTTATTTGAGTTCAAACAAATGAAATAAATCAATAAAAAAAAATCTAAAAATAGAATAAGATTTCAATAGTAACCAACTTCCATTTTCATAATCCGTCGAAATAATGAGTTGTAGAACCTTTTGGACCCTATCATCAATATAGAGTGGAAGAGTTGAGTGGAGTTCTTCTCATCTTCCCCAGTGGTACGAACAAAAGTTTAGGATTTTAAATTTCAAATAATTAATTATAATGGTGGGTCCAAGTACTAATATGGATGGGACCCGGTGACCATTTTTTTTTTTTATAAGTGGGTGTATATGTCTCAACAAGTGGGTGCTACCATTCTCACCCATAACTAAAAGGTACATCCATTTAAATTTATTGAACTTTTCTTACCTTTAATCATGATTAAATTTGTCCATGAAACACATGGTTTGAGAACACAAATTTCCTAGAAACTGGTACTGTCCTTTTGGGTATTAGTACAAGTACGTCTCGGGAAACATTTTTCTTGGTAGTTAAGAATCCCTAGCATCCCAACCATCTATTTGATCGAGAGCCTCAACCTCGTATTTTTCAAATTTATTAATCAAAATAGTTTATATTATCTCAAGATTCAACGTCAACGTCAACGTGTTGATGCTCCACAGCAAAAGTTTTGGAAATTTAACATTTTAAGCACTAAACCATATGATGGTGATTTGTTTTTTTTCTTCTTCAATTTGTTTATTAACTCGTTTGAATAAGTGTCTAATTCCACTATAAAACTTAAGGGTGATTTAAACATACCCCTCCACATTTTGTTCAATGTTAGAGATACATGTTTTCAAAGTAATGACATGCCTCCCTTGGCCTAGGTTTTGTCGAAAAGACTAACATAAAATGATCAAAATATCCTTTTCTCCAACCTCTAGTCATAACCAATTGATTTTTTTTTTCTTTCAAGAAATCTCTCATGTTTAAAAATAATAATAATAAACCCTTGGTTTTCTCCCAAAATTTCATCATCTTCAACCTCTTTAACCTCATAAGAAATTATTAATATTTCACCTTTTCATCTGCATCTTCAATCCATTGTTTTTAATCCCGCCTTAACCTCTTGTAGAAAACCCTTAATTTTTTTTTTTTTGGATTAAAATCAGTCATCATCTAATACTTTTTCCTAGAATCCTATCTCGTTCTTAAGGTTTAATTGAAGATTCAAATAGGTAGAATTTTTAAGATGAAGATGAGAGTAGAGTACAAGATATTACCAAGAAATAAAAAATAACAGATTTTGCAAAAAAAAAATTCCATCCTTGTACTTCTCAAAAATCCTATCTCGTTATTGAGATTTGTAAGGTGGAGAAGATCATATCTGAAGAGGTTAAAAATTGAGGGTAAAAAAATTTACACCAAAATTGAAAATGATTGATTTTTGAGTTTTCTACTAGAAGTTGAAAATGAAGGCATTGAAGTCATTTATTATATTCTCTCGGAGAAGACCTAGGTCAAGGGAGATTTTTTAAAATTGACCTAAAAAAACGTAGAGGGCATATCGAAATCATCCTGAAGTAATTATGTATCAGATTCCACTCACACCAAGGAATTAATGCTATGCTTATTCTTGTTCTTGTAATGTAAACCATTGTACTCCAATGGTCCACGTGTCTAACTGTGGAATGATCCACGTATCAGTAAGTATCACTATTAGTAGTGTTCTTAAAGTGAAGTTTTGCTTATTATAAAGAACATGTATCAAATTCGTCGTTCCTCGCTGCTTCCACCTTCCCTTCCATTAGCTTTGAGTTTGAGTTCTTGCGTTTCCGCTTACGTGTCAATTTGCGTGAAAGAAGCTTAACGAACTTCTGGTAATTGGTGAGTTATTATTTATTGGCATTAATTTGCGTGTTTGGTTTTGAGTTCTTGCGTTTACGCTACGTGTCAATTTGCGTGTTAGAAGCTCAACGACCTTCTATTAATTGGTGAGTTATTATTTATTGGCATTAATTTGCATATTTACTTGTTTTTTCATTAAATTAACGGTTGAGATAAGAGAAAAAAAAAAAATATCGAATTCCTAGAGATTGGTTAAACTTTTCTAGGTATTAGTACTGATTTTTCTTGGGATATATACTTGGAGAATTCTTAATTAGTAGGGCTGGTATCAGGTCGGGTCTGGGTCGGTTAAGCCCTCAACACTGGCTCTATACCTGAATTGAAAAACACACTCGTACCCAATTTTTTATTCAAGATTTAAGTGAATAACCGATGTTTGGTCATCCAAATTTTTACCCTCTCTCACCTGATTTTTTTTTAAAAATACCTTTTTTAATAGAAAAAATTATATAATTAAAATCTTAATTATTTACATATATTTATGTAAATTGGTAATCGGGTAGGATTGATGAATGTTCATATTGATCCTACAAAACTTTTGCATAAATGGTATTGGGTAATATTAGGGGTGCACACTAGATTGGGTAAATTTGATAATCGAACCAATCCGAAGTCTTTTGGATTGAATTGGTTCGGATTAAACATAGTTTGGTTCGGGTACTGGTTGTAAAAAAAATCGATTGTATTGGTTCGATTCTAAATTAGGGGTATAATAGAACCGAACCAATCCGATAACCAAATTAATTTTTATATTTATTATAATATATATATATATATATATATATATAATAGAATCTTAAAAGATAAAAAGTAAAAACATTCAAACAATACTTAAAATCTCAAATCCCTTTCTTAATTTCTTTCATCTATTTTCTCTTTTTCTAGTTCTTTTTTAATTTGATCTTCAATCATCCCTTACAAGGTACGTGTTAAAATTGATTTTCTTACTTTATTTTCTAATTTTTTTATGATTTTTATTTTTAATAATACTTTATTTATGTTAAAATAATAAGTATGTTGATGTTTTGTTTATGTGTATTATGCGTTATGCATGATGTTTTATTTAATATTTGTTTTATTTAATTTTAAGTTTTAACTATTGTAAATAATAAGTATGAGAACCGAGAACCAATCCGAATCTAAGTTGATTTGAATTGGTTCGGTTCTATAGGATAATTGGATTGATTCGATTCCAAATTTTTAGAACCGATCATGTTGGATTCAATTATGATTTTACCACAAATGCGAACCAATCCAGATCATGTGCACCCTTAGGTAATATTATCCAAATTCCTAATTTGAAAGAAAAATCTTGATCATGTATGATTAATTCGAGTAAGATGAGTCAGGTAAATGGAGACCATTCGACTCATCTTAGCCGTTCGTTTTATGGTGAGTGTGAATTCGAGTATAAGGCTAATGTTTTGGTTTTGGGATTCCCCATGATCAATTTAGAGAGTTGCTAGTGCACCCCAACCATTACTTATTACACCTCAATTAAAAAAAAAAAAAAAAGTGAATGGTTGAGAATAAGTAAATGTTGGGATGTCAAATAGAAGTTTGCATTTTTTTTGTTGTTACTAGATTTCTATTTGTTAGGTTCAATATTTTATACGACCCTCAGCGTAATTGAAAATAATTATTGAAATTGTTTGAACGAGTGTTATAATGTTTTGTAATGTTGAGGTTATAATTTGATTCAAACCTTTGTAATATTTGAAAAGTGTGGTTTAATCTTTAATTGGGGTGTGAAAAATAATTTAAGAAATTACGATATAATAAATAAAAGTTCGGGTGCCAATAGTAACTCCCAAAATTTATATCTAAATTTTTACTAATCCCTAGGAAACAAGAGCTCCTCAACCAGGGATGAGGCGGGCAAAGTCCATGTGAGATTTGCATAAGAGTAACTAGTTTAGTAAGGGCTGTGATATTAATATTACGTAGGGCTGCAACTTGGGTGGGCCAAAAAAAATGATTGGGATTGGGTAACAAAAAAATGTTGGCTTAGATTGGGGTGGATTCGGGCAATGGCATTAGATAGCTTGATTTGCCCGAACTCAAACATAATATGATTCAAATTCAAAAAAGTATCGGACTTAGATCGGGGTGGATTTGGGCGATGGCATCATGTAACTTGATTTACCCAAACTCAAACATATTATGATTATAATTCAAAAAGCCATTCTTTTATGTTCATTTCTTTAGCACTCACAATTTATATTTGAGAATTTTAACAAATAAATCCAATCACTTTGCTATTGCGTAAGCTAAGAGTTTTGACCACCAACGCCAAAGCTTGAGGATCTCCTAGGAGGAACCATAGAAGAAACAAAGAGATAAAAGGAGGAATATTATGTATTGTTCGATCCTTCAGAAAGAGGGGAGAGAGGAAGTTGTAAAAAAATCTGTTTATGCATGATTAAAAACAATTGACTATAGGATTTTTTTGAGAGCTAATATTGCCACAATAACTTTTACTAATGCTACACCAATTCCTGTACAAATCGTTAAAGAGTTGAGGAGGGTTGGGCTGGTCATTAGTAAAAATTGATGTGGCAATATCAACTCTCTCCCCCTTCTTCTTTTGTTTTTTTTTCCAAAAGGAATTTTACTTTGGTAAATGGCCTGTATTTGTGTACTTCTTTTATAGGAATCCACATTTTAATTAACAAATCCCTAATGAAAATTTTATGCCAAAAGTTCTATATGCATAATGGGAAAAGGTTATGTGGATTGAGGCAGAACTTGGATCGAATGAGTGAAAAAGTGACACGTTGTATTTTATTAACTAAATGTCAACCCTAGTTAACAAAATAAAAATAGTGGGTTTTATATCCTTTTGTAACTATTTCCTGAAAAATAGGGAGAGGGTTTGAGAGATCTTTTTAAATAAATTAGAAAGAGATGCAGTTTGAGAGAAACTATAATAATCATGGATTTAGTGATTAACGTATTTATGTATGGGTCAAGATCCCTTTCACTCTTAAGAATGACTCATGATTCCAAACCTTTAAATGCAAAATCCAATGATTGAGATTTATCCACAGGATAAATACCTCCAATAGTTCCTATTTTGAAAAAATTTTAGCCTTGTTTTTAAACAAAATCTTATTGTAGTGAGTAGGGGTGCACATTGGATTGAGTAAATCCGAGATCCGAACCAATCCGAAGCTTTTGGATTGGATTGGTTCGGACTAAACACACCCACGGTTCGGGTACGGATCGAAGAATTTTTTTTTTGATTAATTTGGTTCGGTTCTGGATTAGGATATAATAGAACCAAACCAATCCGAAAACCGAACCAATTATATATATATATATATTTAATTATTTAAAAAATAAAAATTTCGATTTTTTATTTCTTTCTTCTTCTTCCTTTTAATTTTTTTATTATCCCAAAGTCCATGTTTAAAAAAAGTCCTACTTGTTTTTAATGTTTGAAGATTGGAGGAGATAGAATGCTTGGATTGAGGAAGAAGGTATCTATCTTCAATAAGTATGAGAACCGAGAACCGATCCGAACCAAGATTGGATTGGATTGGTTCGGTTCTATAGGAATTGGATTGGTTCGGTTTCAAATTTGTAGAACCGATCATATTTGATTCGGTTCCAATTTTACCAAAATCCGAATCAATCCGAACCATGTGCACCCCTAGTAGTGAGTACTGAACTATACTACGTTTAGAATCCTTTTATGTTTTAAATACCTACAAAGAGTCTGACTAGCCTTACTAAGATATTGATGATTTCACCCTTACTAAGGGTCCTTGGGCATACCTTCTGTGGCATCCAAAAGCATGATCCGATGCTTCAGGTTTATAGAGGACAAATTCCTAAAAAAGATCAAATAAAATTTATTTTTCACCATTGAATTTTCTTTTTAAATTTAAGGGTTCCGTGTCCATCCATTTTCATAACATTAGATAAGCCCAAAAATCATATGCAGGTTTTAAAAAAAAAATTTATATGAGTTTTTCCATGAAATCTAGAGGGATGTCATGTTGAATTAACAATCTGGTAATCCATTTTAGCCAAACAATCTTTATAAGGCTTAAATATTTAAATCTCATTAAGTTAGCAAGGAAAAGGTTTTTCCAACATCACATCTTTCTAGATTTCATGGAAAATCTCCCATCTAAAAAAAATCTAAGATCTTAAAAAAAAAAAACAATCTTTTAGCTTATCTAATGTGATGAAAATAGATGATTATGGAACCCCCAAATTATTTAAAATTAAATTGAAAAGGGAAAATTAACTCTCTTTTTTTATTTTTTTGGATTTTTTTTTTCAAAGTTTATAAAATTTCTTCCTCTACAACATGGAACATGAAACTTTCTTCACTTAGTAAAGAAAGTGTTTTTCAAAAATCAAATCAAACAATAGGCAATGGAAACAATTTAAAATTGTTTGTTATGATTTTAGTTAATATTATTAAAAAAGAAAAGAAGAAGATGATGATTTCTAATTTATTTGGGATGAACAAACAAGATTCGAAATAAAAACTTCCACATGTCAGAGTCCACTTGTCATTTTTTTATTCACTCAGGACATGTTAAGTTTGGTCCATATAACAACACTAGCGTTTACTCGTGCCTACAACACAAGCATCCTCTTTTTGGTTAAGGGGGTAAAAGCGAAAAAAAAAAAAAAAGAGAGTTGAAGTAGATGGTGGCAATTGTAATACAACTTGCAAAAATGACATAAACTTAGTGGGTTTGAATCAAGTCTAATTAGATTTGGGGTATTATTAAAGATTTTTAAGATTACAAGTGTAAAAGATTAAAATAATAAAGTAGATTAAAGGGATAAAAGAGAAAATATAGTAAAATTTTAAGGGGTGAAGTGTAAAAAAATAAAGTAAGTTTTACAAAATTATAGTTTGATGAGAGGACTAAGGGCATAAAAGTGAAAAACACAAAGTTGGAAGAGTTATTAAAGAATTTTGAAGTTAAAAAAGTAAAAGATAAAAAATAATAAAATATATTAAATGTGAAAATATATTTAAGTTAAAGAAGTGAAAATAAAGTTGAGTGGATAAAGAGAAAAAACAACACAAAGGTTTGTGTTTCACAATTGTACCAACTCAATTGTATTTTATTTTTATATATATTTCATATATAAAATTAATAACAACAAAAACTTTTCAAAACCCAAACTGAGCCTTGTTTTGTTACGAAGAAATAGACAATAATTTCTACTTAAATAATGAAACCCATTAAATATCCCACCCAAAAACAGGTTTGATTGATGATTAAAATCTAAGAGATTATCAATGATGTATGATTTCGTTGGTAATTTCCAAATTTCCATTGTTGCACACAATTTACCGTTATATATAATATGTAGGGATACAAAAATGTTTTGGACCAAGACAAATATTCTTTTTTTCAGATTTGTGAGGAAATTTCAACATGAAGATACTGGATCTTTTCTTCATCGCATCAATGGCAATTCTCAAAGTAATTTTGGCGACTTCTGTCGGGTCATTTCTCGCTCTAGATCGTGTAAATATATTAGGAGAGGAAGCAAGAAAGCATTTTAACAATGTAAGTAGTTTAATTTTGAATTTTCCTTATTTTTAATGCCCAAGTTATAGAAATAAGCAAATTGGTGTTAAGAGTTTTTAACTATTCTTAAGATAACTAATCTAAGTGATTGAGCATCTGCGACTCATTGGCCATAATAATAATCCTAATCATAATCAATATTATTATTATTATTGTTATTGTTGCTTTAGACATTCAAATATGTCTTTGAAATTAACAATAAAAATGAATTTTTGTTTGTAAACAGGTTTCATTTTATGTATTTGCTCCAGCTCTTATAGCTACAAACCTGGCTAAAACAGTAACATTCGAAAGCATGGTCCAGTTGTGAGTTTCTTTTTAATCCTACCCGCAATGTAGAATATTGTCAATTATGTTGATTAATTTTCTCTCTTAAATTATAAATTAATTATGATCAATTCAATTAGGTGGTTCTTGCCATTGAATGTCCTTTTCACATTTATCATTGGTTCAGTGCTGGGATGGATAGTTATCCAAATTACAAGAGCTCCTTCACATCTTAGGGGCCTCATCTTGGGTTGCTGTGCTGGAGGTAATTAAATAACCCAAAAAATAAAAAGAAGCTGTTTTGAATTATTAAACATCATATTTTGAGAAGGATACTTTTGTAATTTAACTTAATCTTTCAGATGAGTAACTAAAACATGCCATGAAATCATCTTATTTTTCAGGACAATACACATTCCACACTATGTACAAAGTAGTCAAAAAGAGTTTTTGGTAAATAAGTTGTTTTTTTTTTAAATTATTAAAAGGCTATCAGTTATAAGTATCTTAAATGCCCCTAATATTAATTTGGTAAAACACTGATTTTGCCCTGTTATCTTTTTTTTGTGCGTTGATAACGGGGTATCCCTGTAGACAGCAGACTGGGCTGTATCTAGGCTTTGCATAGTCCATAGACCATGGTCTTGTCCAAGGCTTAGTCCGGAGCACGTGCAACGCCCTGCATATCACATGCACCAGATAAGTGAGGGTGCTCGGTGCGTGTGATGTGCGCCCACATATGATTAGGCTTATTTTGGGACCATACATGGTATCTTGAGGATTTTGATCTAACCCTCACCTCTATAACTAGGTGAAAAAAAGGGTAAATTTGATGCCAAGGTCTGTCAAATTTAGCTCTTTTCACGTAATTTTAAAAGAGTCGCATTGAATTTACCCCTTTTTCACGTAATGTATGCTTGCCATGATGATGGTGAAATGTTAGGAAAAATAATACTATCAAATATTGCCATTGGTGGATATGATTTAAAATTTAACTTATTCTAAATGAAGAAGTATAAGAAGAACAAAAGATAAAAGGAAAGCAATCACATGAAGAACACATGATTTATGTGATTTGGCAAATTGCCTATGTCCACGAAGGAGAGGGAAAAAGACCATTTACTTCTAATTAGTCTCTTGAAGCCCAAGACCAACTTAAGAATACTAGACTTCTCACAATACAAAGTGGGGAGGTTTTGATTGTTCTTGGTTTGATATAAACAGGAAATTTGGGGTACATGCCTTTCATTATCATCCCAGCAGTTTGTAAAGGGAATAGCCATCTATTTGGAGCTCCAGATGTCTGCCATACGTACGCGATGGCCTATGCTTCACTCACTATGGCAGTATGTTCTTTAAATATTCTTCATTGGATACTACAAGTGGCTCACATGTGCATTATATGGAACATTCAATTGGTGGCCAAAGTCCAATAATCTTCTAACCTTCCAATATATCACTTCTCTGTCCCAACCACTTGGTCACCATTTTTTTAGCTGTAGCTTGTTTGGTTCGATGCTTAGGTAATAGGTAGTCCGTGTGCATGAATTATATGTACATTTAATATTTAGTAAATTTGAGTGCATTTCATTATGGAAGATAATTTACAAGTTTTAATTACTCAATCAGGTGGGAGTCATATATGTGTGGACTTATGTCTACAATATTGTGCGAGTTTATTCAAGTACGAGGACTAATGAAGTCAAAGTAAGTGTTTCGATTAATAGTTCAACTGAAGAAACCTCGAAACAATATCCTGAGAACTGTAGTATAGTACCACTTCCATTGAAAGATCAATCAATCTCCGAGGATAATGCAGATCAATTGGCAGTGCCATGCGACAGATCCAACAAAGAAGTCAAGGTTAATGTTCCCTTTTTTCTCCTAACTACGATTGTGTCTGTTTGTGTACTTGTGCTCACACATGGTTGCTTCATGTTGGTTAAAAATAAAATTATTTTAATTAAATGGACAAAAAAATTAATAATCATTCTCATATTACTAATCAGAGGAAGATTTCATGTGCCATAATGTGAAATCAGTTCAGAAAATATTGCATAGCCAACATTTTAAATTGTTTTTGGCAATTTTTGAAAAATTAATATTTTTTTGATAATGAACAATAAAATCAACATTGTTAGAGTCAAATGAGGATGAAAATCATTATATTATTTTTGTCTGATTCTTACGGC
The DNA here is from genome assembly GCF_017979445.1 of Akebia trifoliata. Taxonomy (NCBI): domain Eukaryota; kingdom Viridiplantae; phylum Streptophyta; class Magnoliopsida; order Ranunculales; family Lardizabalaceae; genus Akebia; species Akebia trifoliata. Next base: position 50,728,786 of record NC_141377.1, read on the forward strand.
AGGTTACGATATTAGTTAAGTTTAAACAACAATTAAGGAAGCTTGCAGGAAAGATGAATCTGAAAATGGTGTTGGCACCTTCAACCATTGGAGCGGTATATATGCTCATTTCTCATATTATATCTTTGTTTTTCTTAGGCATTTCTCATGTCATCTTTATATAGTAGCTAGTTTTTGTATTGTTGAACAGAGCTTGAATCATGCATTCAAAGTTTGGGATAGTTACAAACCATATACACCTTTTATGAAACACACATTTTCAAAAATATTGAGTCATGAATCATGATTAATATTTTTAGAAAAATGAGATCCTAATAGTTTGACTCTAGATTGGAGTTATTATCTTACTCCCAAGAAAAATGAGACCCTTAACTGCTGTCTATTTTCTTGTATAGATTGTTGGGCTCGTTGTTGGGATTGCTCCAAAAATCCGAATGTCAATGATTGGTGAAAGTGCACCTCTTCGCGTGATCCATGACTCTGCTTCATTGCTTGGGTATGATGTACATATGGACATATATGAACTTGCTCTCTCGATTATTAGGACTAAAAATTTATAGTTTTATTGTCTATATTGTTTAATAAAATAGGGTAAAAGGAGAATGATATATTTAGAATAACGTCAAATACACAATATCTTCAAATATTCGTAATTTTCTTCTGTTCTTTCTCTTGTTTGGAATGTTGATAAAACCTATTGATATTAGTTTTTAATCTTAAAACATTATTTCATGTAATTCTTTATCTTGTCTACAGTGAGGGAGCCATTCCAGTAATAACATTGATAATGGGAGGAAACCTTACAAAGGGTAAAGTTGATACATCACATACTAACATTGCTTTATCAAGTTGCTGATCAATACTTGGTGTTGACATTAATCAGGCTTAAAAGGGCCAGGAATTAGGATATCATTCATCATTGGGATCATAATAGCTCGATATATTCTTTTGCCATTGTTCGGCATTTTCATCGTTAAAGGGGCAATCCGTTTTGGCTTGATCCACTCAGACCCATTGTATCGTTTTGCTCTTCTACTTCACTTTGCAGTTCCACCTGCAATGGACATAGGTAAGTTAAAGTATCCCGGTAAAACATGCAAATCTAGTTAGACTTAATCCTCAATTAATTAATCCATTCATTCTATTTGTTTCTACACACAATTTTTCTTAAATTTTGTAGGTACAATTACCCAATTGTTTGGGGCAGGGCAGAGTGAGTGTTCTCTTATCATGCTATGGACTTATGCCTTAGCATCAGTTACACTTACTCTTTGGAGCATCTTGTTCATGTGGTTGGTGTCTTGATTGTACTTTCTTCATGTCAATTGGCCATATGACATGCCATCTATGGGCACCATGAACTTTCTTAATGTTTTGTATATGTGGATGATGATTTTAGTGACTAGAGGCAAGCAATCTTTAAGACATTATTAGTCATCACTCGTACAAGAGTATGTTGATGGTGTTTGACAACCAACCTACGGATACAAGAAAGGTGCAATGAGAATTCATAGATGAACTTGAGAATTTTGTAACGAAACAAACTTAACTATCTGAGAGAATTAAAACACATAGGCCCTACTTGGTATGCTGCGAGAAATGCAAATAATTTTTTGTTGGCTTACGTTGAGCTTGAAAGATCGACATGTGTTAAGTCTTGTCCACAAGACACGAGCAAAATTGATTAAACCATGTTAGATGTGTCCTTTGAACATAATTTTTGTACCTAAAAACTCTGTGTGGACAAGACACGGGTGACATGACTCAAGCCATGTTAGACGCGTCTTTTTGACACATAATTTTTGTGGAGAAAGATAGAATCCAAATTTTCAGAACTCCGCTTCTCAAATAGTGTAGAAATACATTAGCGCAAGACTCACAACCAAAAAGAAGAAGAAGAAGAATAATAATTAAAAATGATAAAAAGAGAATTACTAAGTTAATTCAAATAGAAATTTTATAAGTTGGAGATGGGACCTCCACTTATACAAGATATGCAATTTGGAATGTATATGGTATCTTACTCACTTTCTTTCTTCTCAAGGACTATTTCCAAGACTTGGTTGTGAATAAGACTTCCTATATGTATATTTAGGTGATGGAGGAAGTTTCTTACATGTTAAAATGCTTGTTCAAGTAGTTTCAAGAAGGTTTCTAGAGTACTCAAGATGAAAAACGAAAATTCATTGGGACTTAAGGTTGGTTACGTGCAAAATGGAGATAATTGATGGTAATTGGGTTCATCGATAAAGGTGGAGAATCTAGAAAAGTACATGGGAAAAAGTGATGAGATAAAGAAGAAAGAGAAAGTGACATGTGTCAACCACACATGTGAAGTGGAATCCATACAAAATTACATAAATACCCCCACTACAACCCTTAATAAAATAAGATTTCTAAAAAAATAACTTTAAAATTTAACAGTTTTTTTATAAAACGTAAAACACAAATATGAAGATTGATAAATGAATAAAAATGGGGACGGTTCAGCAGCCCTAAGTTTGCCAAGTTTGGTGCCAAACATTTTTCAAAATATAGGTTAGAAGCTTTGGAATGAACTGATTTTTTGTGAGGATGATCTCTATGATGAGGAGATCATCCTTACCAAAAATCAGCCTATTCCAAAACTTCTAACCCTATCAAAAATGATTTACAAAAATTGGACGGTCCATGATTTTTCAACTTGTAAACTAGGGTTATAAGTTTCAAAATGAGCTGATTTTTTGTGAGGATGATCTCTTCACCTATTCCAAAACTTCTAACCCCATCAAAAGTGATTTACAAAAAATGTTTGCACAAAACTTGGCAAACTTTAGGGCTGCCGAACAGCTCCCAATAAAAATATACAAGTTTTATCTATAATTTTTGAACTAATATATTCATTATAATTATGGTCATTTGATTGAGTTATTTCTCTTTTGTATTGAGTTCTTTGGAATCATTTATTTGAGTTCAAACAAATGAAATAAATCAATAAAAAAAATCTAAAAATAGAATAAGATTTCAATAGTAACCAACTTCCATTTTCATAATCCGTCGAAATAATGAGTTGTAGAACCTTTTGGACCCTATCATCAATATAGAGTGGAAGAGTTGAGTGGAGTTCTTCTCATCTTCCCCAGTGGTACAAACAAAAGTTTAGGATTTTAAATTTCAAATAATTAATTATAATGGTGGGTCCAAGTACTAATACGGATGGGACCCGGTGACCAATTTTTTTTTTTAAGTGGGTGTATATGTCTCAACAAGTGGGTGCTACCATTCTCACCCATAACTAAAAGGTGCATCCATTTAAATTTATTGAACTTTTCTTACCTTTAATCATGGTTAAATTTGTCCATGAAACACATGGTTTGAGAACACAAATTTCCTAGAAACTAGTACTGTCCTTTTGGGTATTAGTACAAGTACGTCTCGGGAAACATTTTTCTTGGTAGTTAAGAATCCCTAGCATCCCAACCATCTATTTGATCGAGAGCCTTAACCTCATATTTTTCAAATTTATTTAATCAAAATAGTTTATATTATCTCAAGATTCAACGTCAACGTCAATGTGTTGATGCTCCACAGCAAAAGTTTTGGAAATTTAACATTTTAAGCACTAAACCATATGATGGTGATTTGTTTTTTTTTCTTCTTCAATTTGTTTATTAACTTGTTTGAATAAGTGTCTAATTCCACTATAAAACTTAAGGGTGATTTAAACATACCCCTCCACATTTTGTTCAATGTTAGAGATATATGTTTTCAAAGTAATGACATGCCTCCCTTGGCCTAGGTTTTGTCGAAAAGACTAACATAAAATGATCAAAATATCCTTTTCTCCAACCTCTAGTCATAACCAATTGATTTTTTTTTTCTTTCAAGAAATCTCTCATGTTTAAAAATAATAATAATAAACCCTTGGTTTTCTCCCAAAATTTCATCATCTTCAACCTCTTTAACCTCATAAGAAATTATTAATATTTCACCTTTTCATCTGCATCTTCAATCCATTGTTTTTAATCCCGCCTCAACCTCTTGTAGAAAACCCTTCATTTTTTTTTTAGGATCAAAATCAGTCATCATCTAGTACTTTTTCCTAGAATCCTATCTCGTTCTTAAGGTTTAATTGACGATTCAAATAGGTAGAATTTTTAAGATGAAGATGAGAGTAGAGTACAAGATATTACCAAGAAATAAAAAATAACAGATTTTGCTAAAAAAAAATCCATTCTTGTACTTCTCAAAAATCCTATCTTGTTATTGAGATTTGTAAGGTGGAGAAGATAATATCTGAAGATGTTAAAAATTGAGGGTAAAAAAATTTACACCAAAATTGAAAATGATTGATTTTTGAGTTTTCTACTAGAAGTTGAAAATGAAGGCATTGAAGTCATTTATTTTATTCTCTCAAAGAAGACCTAGGTCAAGGGAGGTTTTTCACGAAACAGGGGATATTTTTTAACATTGACCTAAAAAAACGTAGAGGGGCATATCGAAATCATCCTAAAGTAATTATGTATCAGATTCCACTCACACCAAGGAATTAATGCTATGCTGATTCTTGTTCTTGTAAACCATTGTACTCCAATGATCCACGTGTCTAACTGTGGAAAGATCCACGTATCACTAAGTATCACTATTAGTAGTGATCTTAAAGTGAAGGTTTGCTTATTATAAAGAACATATATCACATTCGTCGTTCCTCGCAGCCACCTTCCCTCCTTTAGCTTTGAATTTGAGTTCCTGCGTTTCCGCTACGTGTCAATTTGCGTGAAAGAAGCTTAACGAATTTCTGTTAATTGGTGAGTTATTATTTATTGGCATTTATTTGCATGTTTGATTGTTTTTCATTAAATAAAAGGTTGAGATAAGAGGAAAAAAAAATACAGAACTCCTAGAGATTGGTTAAACTTTTCTAGGAATTAGTACTGATTTTTCTTGGGATATATTCATATATACTTGGAGAATTCTTAATTAGTAGGGTTGGTAACAGGTCAGGTCTAGGTCGGTTAAGCCCTCAACACCGGCTCCATACCTGAATTGAAAAACACACTCATACCCAATTTTTTATTCAAGATTTAAGTGAATAACCGATATCTTGGTCATCCAAATTTTTACCCTCTATCACTTGATTTTTTTATACAAAAATTATATAATTAAAATCTTAATTATTTACGTATATTTATGTAAATTGGTAATCGGGTAGGATTGATGAATGTTCATATTGATCCTACAGAACTTTTGTGTAAATGGTATTGGCTAATATTAGGGGTGCACACTAGATTGGGTAAATTTAAGAATCGAACCAATCCGAAGTCTTTTGGATTTGATTGATTCGGATTGAGCATAGTTTGATTCGGGTACTAATTGTAAAAAAAAAAATCTATTGATTTTGTTCGGTTCTAGATTAGGAGTATAATAGAACCGAACCAATCCGATAATCAAATTAATTTTTATATTTATTATAATATATATATATATACATATTTAAAAATAAAATAGAATCTTAAAAGACAGAAGGTAAAAACATTCAAACAATACTCAAAGTCTCAAATTCTTTTCTTAGTTTCTTTCATCTATTTTCTCTTCTTCAAGTTCTTTTTTAATTCGATCTTCAATCATTCTTTACAAGGTAAGTATTAAAATTGATTTTCTTGCTTTATTTTCTAATTTTTTCATGATTTTTATTTTTAATAATGCTTTATTTATGTTGAAATAATAAGTATGTTGATGCTTTGTTTATGCATGTTATGTATTATGCATGATGCTTTGTTTAATATTTATTTTATTTAATTTTAAGTTTTAACTATTTTAATTTTATTATTGAAAATAATAAGTATGAGAACCAAGAACCGATCCGAACCTAAGTTGGTTTGGATTGGTTCGGTTCTATAGGGTAATTGGATTGATTCGGTTTCAAATTTTTAGAACCGATCATGTTGGGTTCAATTATGATTTTGCCACAAATTCGAACCAATCCAAATCATGTGCACCCTTAGGTAATATTATCCAAATTCCTAATTGGATAGAAAAATCTTGATCATGTATGATTAATTCGGGTAAGATGAGTCAGGAAAATGGATACCATTCAACCCATCTTAGCCGTTCGTTTTATGGTGAGTGTCAATTAGAGTGTAAGGCTAATGTTTTAGTTTTGGGATTCCCCATGATTAATTTAGAGAGCTGCTAGTGCACCCCAACTATTACTTATTACACCCCAATTAAAAAAAAAAAAAAAAGATTGAATGGTTGAGAATAAGTAAATGTTGGGATGTCAAATAGAAATTTTCATTATTTTTGTTGTTGCTAGATTTCTATTTGTTAGATTCAATATTTTATATGACCCTAAGCATAATTGTAAATAATTATTGAAATTGTTTGAACGAGTGTTATAATGTTTTGTAATGTTGAGGTTATAATTTGATCAAAACCTTTGTAATATTTGAAAAGTGTGATTTAATCTTTAATTGGGGTGTGAAAAATAATTTAAGAAATTACAGTATAATAAATAAAAGTTGGGGTGCCAATAGTAACTTCCAAAATTTATATCTAAATTTGTAATAGTCCATAGAAAATCAGAGCTCCTCAACCAGGGATGAGGCGGGCAAAGTCCCTGTGAGATTTGCATAAGAGTAACTAGTTTAGTAAGGGCTGTGATATTAATATTACGTAGGACTGCAACTTGGGTGGGCCAAGAAAAATGATTGGGTTTGGGCAACAAAAGAATTGTCCGGCTTAGATTGGGGTGGATTCGGGCAATGATATTAGATAGCTTGATTTGCCTGAACTCAAACATAATATGATTCAAATTCTAAAAAATATCGGACTTAGATCGGGGTGATTTGGGCAATGGCATCATGTAACTTGATTTACCCAAATCAAACATATTATGATTTCAAAAAGCAATTCTTATATGTTCATTTCTTTAGCACTCACAATTTATATTTGAGAATTTTAACAAATAAATCCAATCACTTTGCTATTGCGTAAGCTAAGAGTTGCATCGAGATACAAATGTGAGTTATTTATGGTTTTGTGCTCACCAGTGTCTCAAATGTTGTCAATTGTAATGTTACTCCAGTACCCACTTTATTAATTTTTTTTGAAACGATTTCTTTAAGGGAATAAATTCATAAGCTTACTTTGACAAACAAACTTTCGTTCTTTAGTCTCAAGTTCAAATCCCATTACCCATAAAAAAATCTTGGTTGCCACTCACTATTTCATATAAGTGGGGGTAAAACCTAGGTGCAGGACATAGGGACAAGTTTGGTGCGTGCAAATTGGCCCGCATACCTTTCGTTTAAAAAAAAAAAAAAAAAAAAAAAAACTTTTAACTTTCATTTTAATTTATTAATTATAGCAAACTCTATGTTTTGCTACGATAACGTATTCTTTTTGACGAAAATGCTCATTGCCCACACATATTACCACCTACTTTACATCTCTCTCTATCTGCCATTATTCTAATATATCTTTTTTGTTATCTTAATTACTGATATTCTTACCAGAAAGTCTTCTGACGCGGAGGGCTCAAACAAGTGCTCTAATGGCATGATGTCATGTGTATTAAAAAAACTAATTAGGAGAGTTGGGATCTAGTACGGTGTGCCATATCCAACCAAGCTCAGATGGCATTCTATTCTATGCCACGTGAATTTTTAAACTCACTGACTGTATGATATGTGATTAATAAAAGAAAAAAAAAACATAGTATTTGATAATTTGTATTCATTATATCTAAGTTTTTGAAAAAGAATTTAAATTTGACGATTAAAAATTATTTTTAAGACAATGCTATAATCAATCGATGCATATAACCCATCAAACTGATTTTTGATAGGTAGGTTGACTAAGGTGTCGACCACATATCCGTACGGTTTGTGAGTTTTAAAAAAATCCACGTGGCATAAAATGGGACTGTCATCTGACCTTTGGTTGGGTACGTCACACCGTACTAGATGACTACTCACTAGCTGCACGTGATGACAGCAAATGCGCACTCATGTTTCACTAATCTGACGTCAGATTAAAATAGAATAGAATATTAGCAAGAGTAAAATAATAAATAAAAGAACAAACAAAAGTTTAAAACAGACAAAAAGAACACAAGTCGATGCATCTTCTTCCCCCTTTTGTTTTCTCTTTAAATCATTTTCGTACTCACCACAGAATATAAATAAATGGGACAAAAAAAAAAAATCTTAAACAAATTACAAACACAAAGTGAATTTTTTAAAATCAGCAAACAAAGATATCAAATAAGTGATTGCAAAATCAATGGATGCAGATCACCAATCAAATGCATTTGTTTGCAAAACTAAAATGTCACATTTTTAAGATCAGAATCTTCAGTAATTTGGCCCCTTTTTATTTTCGAAATTTGGGTTTTCTTATGGGAGTATATTTCATGAAGAAACGATGAGAGAGAGATGAGGTAAGTACTTCGGACAAGGGTATTCTCGTCAAGAAAATAAGGTTTCTGTAACAAACTGTTTGGTTTTCTATATTAAGTTGAAATGGATGCAGTTTGTTTAAGAAATTAAACTTGTGAATTTATTTGTTAAAATTCCCTACAATAATTATATTGCACTTTAAATATTTGCTTTTGTTGAAAATTACAATTAATAGTATATAAAGACGTTTACTTTAATTAGTAAATCATCAATTTTTTTTTTAAATATGATCTTGTCGACCGAGTTGGATATCCTTTGGTAACTGTTTCCAAAAAAAATAGGGAGAGTGTTTGAAAATTTGCTTAGATTATGACTTACAGGCAAGTGTTGAGGTGTGAGAGGAGGGTTTCAGTCGTACTATCTGGACTCATACTAATGCTGAAGTGACCTCAAAAGTTAAATCCAAACCGAGTCTTGTTTTGTTTCGAAGAAATAGACAATAATTTGAATTTAAATGAAGAAATCCATTAGATATCCCACAGAAAAGCAGGTTTGATTGATGATTAAAATCTAAGAGATTATCATTGATATATGATTTCGTTGGTAATTTTCAAATTTTCATTGTTGCACATAATTTACCTTTATATAGAGGCAGATTTATTAAAACATGCACCACATTTTGATTATTTATCAAAACAGTAAAATGTAGTAATTAATTTCGAAAACGGTAATTTACCATTTCAAAATTAATATTTTTTTATCAAAACGGTAAGAACAGTAAAATGTAAATATTTTATATCAAAAATACCCTTTTTTATTTTTGGTCGAAATTACGAATAAATCCTCTTCTCCTCTTTCATATTTCTGTTGTAAATATTTTTTCCCTCTTTTTACCGTCGAGCAAGAAAGTGAATCAAATATTTACTTGGATTTTGAGTTATTGTGAAGATTATAATTGTAAATGCATATTTAAAATAAAAGGGTATTTTCGGCACAAATTTTTTACATTTGACTATTTTTACTGTTTTGATAATAAAAAAATTAATTCTGAAAATGGTAAATTACTGTTTTCAAAATTAATTGCTACAATTTACTGTTTTGGTAATTAATTATGAAAACGGTACCATTTTGATAAATTCCTCTTTTATATATATATATATATATATATATATATATATATATATATGTGTGGGGGGGGGGGGGGGGGGAGATACAAAAATGTTTTTGACCAAGACAAATATTCTTTTTTCCAGATTTGTGAGGAAATTTCAACATGAAGTTTCTGCATCTTTTCTTTGTCGCATCAATGGCAGTTCTCAAAGTAATTTTGGTGAGTTCTGTTGGGTCATTTATGGCTCTAGATCGCGTAAATATATTTGGAGACCAAGCAAGAAATCATTTTAACAATGTAAGTCATTGTTATTATTTCATGCAATTTTTTTTCCTACTTAATTCTTTAATTAATTTTGAATTTTACTTATTTTTAATGCCTAAGGTATAGAAATAAGCAAATTGGTGTTGAGAGTTTTTGACTATGCTTAAGATAACTTATAATCATAATCATAATTATTGTTATTATTTTACTGGTATTGTTGCTTTAGACATTCAAATATGTCTTTGAAATTAATAATAAAAATGAACTTTTGTTTGTAAACAGGTTGTGTTTTATGTATTTAGTCCAGCTCTTATAATTGCAAACCTGGCTAAAACAATAACATTCGAAAGCATGGTCAAGTTGTGAGTTTCTTTTAATTCTACTCAAACTATGGTGCAACTCAAAATGTCCAATTATGTTCTTTTTGTGATTAATTTTCTCTCTTAATTTATAAATTAATTATGATCAATTCAATTAGGTGGTTCTTGCCAGTGAATATCCTCATCACATTTATCATTGGTTCAGTGCTGGGATGGATACTTATCAAAATTACAAGAGCTCCTTCACATCTTAGGGGTCTCATCTTGGGTTGCTGTGCTGCAGGTAATTAAATAATCCCCCCCCCCCCCCCCACACACACACACAAAAAAAAAAAAAAAAAATTTGATTTATTAATTAAACATCATTTTTTGAGAAGGATATTTATGTAATTTAACTTAATTTTTCGGATGAGTAACAAAAACATGCCATGAAATCATCTTATTTTTCAGGACAATACACATTCCACACTTTGTACAAAGTTAGTCAAAGAGGAGTTTTTGGTATATAAGTTCATTTTTTGTAACAAAAAAAACTTATTAAAAGGCTATTAGTAAGTTTCTTAAATGTTTTGGAATGTGTACTATCGTGATAATTTGGAGATCTCTCATCTTGCTTCCAAAAGAAACAAGTTTGAATCATTTCTATTTTTTTTGTTTCCAATGTAACTGGTGTATTGTTATTGATTTGTGAAAAATTAACTAAGAGTTTATTTGACATATTGAAAATGCAGTCATATCTATCTGATTAGGTTTATTTTGGGGCCATATATGTTGAGGATTTTGATCCAACCCTCACCTCCATCACTATGTGAAAAAATGGATAAATTCAATAGCAAGGTTTGTCAAATTTAGCCTTTTTACACAGTCTTAAATGAGTCGCGTCGAATTTACCCATTTTTCACGTGGTGCATGCTTGCTATGATGATGATGATGGTGAATGTTAGGACAAATAGTACTATCAAATATTGCCATTGGAGGATAAAACAAAAGCAATCGCATAAAGAACACATGATTTATGTGATTTGGCAAATTGCCTATGTCCACAAAAGAGGGGGAAAAATACCATTTACTTGTAATTAGTCTCTTCAACCCTGAGACCAACTTAAGAATACTAGACTTCTCACAATACAAAGTGGGGAGGTTTTAAATGTTCTTGGCTTGATATGAACAGGAAATTTGGGGAACTTGCTTCTTATTATTATCCCACAAGTTTGTGAAGGGAATAGACGTCTATTTGGAGCTCCTGATGCATGTCATACATACGCGATGGCCTATGCTTCACTCTCTTTGGCAGTATGTTCTTTAAATATTCTTCATTGGATATTACTAAAATTTCCAATATTTTTATTGACAAATAAAGAAATTTATTGAATAAAGAAGTGGAGGACGAGGAGACCTCCAATATAAGCGAAGATAAAATACAATCTACATACTCGTTTTACATACTAGGTTCCATCTAAATAAGAACTCCATCCCAAAGTCTAAATTTTTCCTTCCAAATAGCATGTTCTCTAAATTTAAAGAAGATGCTCACCTCTGAACCAATTAGAACGCCAGCTTGTGCCTTCTCTAAACACTATTCACCTTTTAATTCAATGTTCATTCACTTAAAAAAGTTGAAAAGAGTAAGTGACAAAAATGATATTTACAACATATCATATGGAAAGAGAAGGTCAAAAATGACATTTATAGAAAAAAGAGGGATAAAATGGGTATTTAGAAGACATGAATAGTGATTTAAACTTTCTCTAGCTCTATTATATGAAAAGAGAAAGTCAAAAATGACATTTATAGAAACAATGGGGATAAAATGGGTATTTAGAAGACATGAATAGTGATTTAAACTTTCTCTAGCTCTATATACTTGGAGACTTGAACAGTGATTTAGAGGGACTTTTTCTAAAATAGAGATCGGTCGGAGTTAGGTTCGGACGTCTTTATCTCTAAATTTAGAGTTTTAGAGACCCCTTGGTGTTGCTCTAAGGAACCCTAAAAAAGCACACCTTTAAATTCTAAGGACACTTTACTCCAAACAAACATTAAAGTGAAAACCAATGACACTAATAATAAAATCTTGGAGAGAGTGCTCTTTTCCTTAAAAAAATCCTACAGTGCCTCTTATATTTCAGATGCCCTTTGCACACAACCAAAGGAGCTACCTTTCTTTGAGATTGACTAGCTTTTTGGTAATTCTAAGAGCTCCGATTGGAAACAAGATTGATTAAGTGTTGGGTATTATATTCTTGGTTCGATGCTTAGGTAGTCCATGTGCATGAATTATATGTAAATTTTACATTCAGTAAATTAGTAAATTTTGGTGCACTTCATTATGGAAGATAATTTACTAGCATTAATTACTCAATCAGGTGGGATGCCTGTATATATGGACTTATGTGTACAATATTGTGCGGGTTTATTCAAGTAGGAGGACTAATGAAGTGGAAATAAGTGTTTTGAATAATAGTTCAACTGAAGAAACCTCGAAACAATACCCAGAGAACTGTAGTATAGTACCACTTCCATTGAAAGATCGCTCAATCTCTGAGGATAATGCAGATCAATTTGAACTGCCTTGCATTAGATCCAACGAAGAAGTCAAGGTTAATGCTCCTTTCTTTCTCCTTACTATAATTGTGTTCGTTCGTGTGCGTGTGCACACACGTGGTTGCTTCATGTTGTTTAAAAATAACATTATTTTAATTAAATGGAAAAAAACATTAATAATCATTCTCATATTACTAATCAGAGCAAGATTTCATGTGCCACAATGTGAAATCAGGCAACACACACACAGGGCAGTAAGAACCCAATATTTCATATGTCCTTCATGGCATAAAAACTGCCTATTGCCCCCATCACACAATCGTAGATCATTTACCTCGGGATATGCATAATCATAAATCTTTTTCTTGTGTATCCCAAGGCATAGGATCTACGGTTATGTGATGGGGCGTACGGGGGCATGTGTCCAGAAAATTATGGACAACATGGTCCCTAATAAGGTCTATATCCACCTTCACTCTCGTAGATTACTAATCCCACACCTGCTTGTATATATAAATAACCAGAAGAAAAATCAGAAATTATCAAAATAAGTTTACTTTTTTTGTTTAAAAATTTTTTTTTTTCCAAAAATAACCAGAAAAGATATAAAATAATGCTCTGCTCTACGTAAATCGTACGTTGGATGGACTATCTATCGTTTTTTCTTCTTCTTCTGAAATTGGTGGATTGTCTAGTGTTTTCTAAAATCCTTGGACTGTCAAAAAATTTATACTATGTTCGAATAGTCAGATATACTTTTTAAATCCCATAATCATCCAGCGTTTTGAGATAAAAGAACAAGCTTAAATTCTAGATAATGTAGTTGCAACACGGATAAGTTAGTCTTAAAACGTTGGATGGTTTTGCGAATTAGAGGGTATCTCGGACATCTTGAAATTAGGGTACAAAACGTTGGATAATAAAACACGTTGGACAGTCCAATAATTTCAGAAAATATTGCACAGTCCAACATTTTAAATTGTTTTTGGAAATTTTTGAAATATTGATATTTTTTGATAATGAACAATAAAATCAACATTGTTAGAGTCAAATGAGGATGATAATGATTATGTTATTTTTCTCTGATTCTTACGGCAGGTTACGATATTAGTTAAGTTTAAACAACAATTAAGGAAGCTTACAGGAAAGATGAACATGAAAATGGTGTTTGCACCTTCAACCATTGCAACGGTATATATGCTCATTTCTCATGTTATATCTTTGTTTTTATTAGGCGTTTCTCATGTTATCTTTATATAGTAGCTACTTTTACAAACCATATACACCTTTTATGAAACACACATTTTCATAGTTTGACTTTAGATTGGAGTTATTATCTTACTCTCAAGAAAAATGAGACCCTTAACTACTGTCTGTTTCCTTGTATAGATTGTTGGGTTCATTGTTGGGACTGTTCCGCCAATCCGAAAGTCAATGATTGGTGAAAGTGCACCTCTTCGCGTGATCCAAGACTCGATTTCCTTGCTCGGGTATGATGTACACATAGACATATACGAACTTGCTCTCTCTATTATTAGGACTAAAAATTTGTGCATTAAAAGGAGAGAATTTGAATAAGTAGATGGATTTTAGGAATTGCTCTGAGGTGTGTAGTTCACTACACTCTTTTATAGACAACGAACACCCCACTCTGCTTTAAATGTAAGTAGGCAACAAAGTCTCAGTTTTGCCAAAACTGTATGAATGTTATGGCGATCTTTTCACATATATTGAAGATTTAGATTTGCATCAATTAGGTATATTAGAATATTCGATTTATTGGTTGTCTTTCCATATTGGTAGATATTTTCTATCTATGTATACACAATAGACAAACATAATCATCATCGAAGAATTCTCAATAAAATTAGTTCATTCTATATGGTAATAGAGCCTAAGCTCTATTGAGAGGTCAATCATGGTGCGACATTCTTCTGCGATGGCGCCATTGATGGACCTAAGTCCATTAAAGTTTTCCCAAGTAAACATCACACCTTCCTCTATATCTTTATAATCTCCATACTCTACTCACATATGTTATGAGATCGAACAACTATTGAATGCAATCAATTGCATATTTCTTCTTCATTGTATTAAGGTTCATGGATTACAGTTGTATCATTGCCAATGTATCTTATCATAAATGGAAGGTTGTGATGGAGAATGATATATTTAGAATAATATCAATTAGACAATATCTCCAAATATTAATTACTTTCTTTGGTTCTTTCTATTATTTGGTATGTTGATAAAACCCATGGATATCATGGTTTTAAAACTCGTTTTGACGTGTCATCTTGTCCATGAATGAGACTGAGTTGTCTCGGAAGAGTTTTCCGATATGTTTGAGTTGCCTTGTTCAACAATGTGACAAATGAAACATGATTTTAAATCTCGTCTGATATGTTTGACTTGTCTATCCATCTCGTTGGTGGACGATACCGAGACGGACAAGATTCAAAACCATGATTGATATTAGATGTTAGATAGTGGTTAATTTCAAGAGATTCCCCACCAATATATATGCTAAATTCATATGTAACTTCAAAATTGCAACCATTGGCTTAAAGCATGCATTTTTATTTATTTATCTTACAACATTCTTTCATGTAATTCTTTGTCTTCTCTACAGTGACGGAGCCATTCCAGTAATGACATTGATAATGGGAGGAAACCTGACAAAGGGTAAGGTTGATACATCACATACTAACATTGCATTATCAAGTTGTTGATCAATACTTGGTGTTGACATTAATCAGGCTTAAAAGGGTCAGGAGTTGGTATATCAGCCATCATTGGGATCATAATAATTCGATATATTCTCCTGCCATTGTGTGGCATTTTCTTCGTTAAAGGGGCAATCCGTTTTGATTTGATCCACTCAGACCCATTGTATCATTTTGTTCTTCTACTTCACTATGCACTTCCACCTGCAATGAACATAGGTATGTTGAAGTATCCCTTAATCCTCAATTAAATAATCGATTAATTCTATTTGTTTCTAGACACAGTTTTTGTTAAATTTTACAGGTACGATTACCCAATTGTTTGGGGCAGGGCAGAATGAGTGTTCTGTTATCATGCTATGGACTTATGCCTTGGCTTCAGCTTCACTTACGCTATGGTGCATCTTGTTCATGTGGTTGGTGTCTTGATTGTACTTCTTTCATGGCACATGGCCATGTTGTGCTACCTATGAGTGCCAGTAATTTATATAAATGTTTTGTATGTGTGGATGATGATTTTAGTGACCTGAGGCACTTAATCTTTAAGACATTATTTGTCGTCACTTGTAAAAGAGTTTGTTGATGGTGCGATGAGAATTCATACATGTAGACTCTTAGGGCTTAAAACGGGTCAGTTCAGGTCGGCTATGAGTGTGTATATATCCGGATTCCGAATCCTACTCGGATCGTACTAGTTAAGACTATATCCGAACTATTTTACTCTCATTAAAACTGTATCCGGATTCGATTTGACCGAATTAATTGATTCAGGTTAGTCAGGTCGGATAATGCCAAATCGCTTAAGATTATTTCAAATAAAATTTTCTAAAATGTGATTAAATAATGACTTGAATTTATGTCCTGTCCATTTTGAAGAGACGCCTTGACCATTACACTCAACCGTTGTTGGTTGTTGAAAGATAATTTAAAAAATAGAAAAAATTACTTAAAGGGCTCTAATGGAGGGACTTCTTTCTAAATAGTCCTCAAGTTTTTTGACTTATTTGAATAGGACATTTAGTAAACTTTTTCTTTTTAAATGGTTCTTGAAGATCATTTTTACCATTTTAGCATGTGAAATACCCAAATTACCCTTTTTCACCGCAATTGTAATCATTTTTGACAATCTTTGTTCTTGAATGACGAATGGAGAATGATATCCTCTTTATATATATATATTGATTTATTTTATTTCGATGATTTATAAAAATAATTAAAGAATGAAGTCGAGATTCGAATTTTTTTGATGATACATCATTGCAACCATAGTTGATGCATTTTTGGGTATTTCAAGGATACTAACCAAGTACCAAGATTGAAAAAACGAAAAAAATTGAAAAATCCAATCTACATTAACTCGACAGTAATTAAGTTAAAAAGTGGTGAACTCGACTCTAAGTTAAAAACCAGTGAACTCGATACTAAGTTAAGAATTGGTGAATTCACCACTTTTTATTTAATTATTGTTGAGTTACTTTTTATTTAATTTCCGTCAAATTTGACAATAATTAAATAAAAAGTGGTGAACTCGATGCTCTAATGCAAATAAGAGTTTTCATTTTTATCACTTTTTCAATTTTGATATTTGGTTAATCACCTTGAAATACCCAACAAATGCATCAATTATAATTGCAAATCAAAAGTTACGATGTAATCATAAAAAAAAAATCAAATCTCAACTTCATTCTTCAATTTTCTTTTTATAAATCATCGAAATAAGTAAATAAAATACATCTAGATGTTCAAAATCAAGAGAATATCATGATTTATTCTTCATTCATAATCAAAGATCTTGGAAATGAGTGCAATTACTGTTGGAAAACCTAACTATGTGAAGAAAATGACAAAATGGTAATTTGGGTATTTCACACGTCAAAAATGGTCCTTGGGGACCATTTAGAAAGAAAAGTTTACTAAATGTCATGTTTAGTTAAGTCAAAAAACTTAGGAACTATTTAGAAAGAAGTCCCTCGAGGGTCCTTTAAGTAATTTTTTTAAAAAAAATATAGCAATACAACTTGCAAAGTAATATATCATTCGAATCTTGGCAGATATAAGGATGGAATCGTATTTGACTCGGATCAAGGGACATCAACCCATGTTTGAACCATATTTTAAGTTAGATATATTTGATGAAATTTCGGCAAATAATTTGCAGCACAAAAGGTACTGCAAATCATTCGCAAAATTACTAAAATACCCTTTTTTCAAATAAATTAATGAAATTATAAATATATTCTCAATGCTTGTTACAATAATATGCACTAAAATATAATCAAACAAATCCTGATAAAAAAAATCCATAAAATTGCATATCAAAATTATAAAAATTACCCTCATTAAGAAAATTTTCTAATTACAAAACGAGCCCTCTAATATTTGCTATAATAAGAATACACAAAAGTACATCACATCAAATATATATTTACTAGCATATAAACTGTATAAAATACCCCTCAATATATTCCTCATCATTGGAGTTTTTTTTTTTATAAAATAAAAATTCATATGCATATTATTGTAACAAGCACTAAAAGTATTTTGTAATTTGAATAATTTCTTTGATGATAAATACTTTTGTAATTTGATCAATATGTAGGTTACTATTCCTTGGATAAGGATATTTGATATTTACAAGTATTGAGGGTGCTTTTGTAATTTGAATTTATTCTTTGATGGGGTCAAATATGTTGAAATTGTTTCCACGTTTTAATTAACCAAAAATTTGTACCAAAAAAAAAATCATTAAGAATATCAACTAAACACAAAAATGATTTCGCAAGAGATTTTCCTTTGGTTACCAAACAACAACAAAATTTTCATTGCAAAACATTTGCAAATACACATGATTTGTAATGTACTAAGTAGGGCTCTAGTTGAGTATTATTATTTTTTTAAATGAATGAATTAACCTATATGACAATTCAATTAAGCATTTAGACGTGTTTGTTTATTAATGGATAACTGGTGGATTTTTTTACTAGGCAAGTAAGGGATTCGTGATTAATGGAAGTAAAGGTCGGTTCCATAGGACTTGAACCTCGGTCATGCAATCAACTCTCCTCGAACCTTTACCACTTAGTTGTATGTCCATTTAAATCTACTTAACTTTTCTAGTCTTGAATCATGGTTGATGTTCTGCCTCAAACATTAAGAAATCAAATTTCCTATAGATCAGTACTGTCATTTTAAGAATTAGTAAAGGTTTTATCTCAGCCGCACATTTTTCTAAGTAATCCCTGTATCCCAACCATCTCTTTGATGGAAAGCCTTATAACATTTTCAAAGAGTCATGATTTTTTACTCTCCCGTACTCTCCTGACATGGCATGTGTTAGAATCATAGATTTTTTTTCTTGAGATACACAACCGCACATCTTCATAAATATGTGCAATTGGGTATCCAGAGTAACAAAAAATAAAATAAAAAAATATATGATTCTAACACATGCCACGTCAAGAGAGTATGGGGGAGTATGTTAGAGTGGGGAGTTAGTAAATCATTATTCATTTTCAAATAACATTAGTCCTGATAATATGACTCACAGGTGGCATATTCAATCGATTTTTTGACGTGGACAAGTTTAGGAATCATAGATCTTTATGTCTTGAGATACATTTTTTTTTGGGGGAAAGTGCAATTTTGTATCCCAAGATGTATAGATCTACCATTTTTGAATTTATCCACGTCAAGGAGTCAATTGAGTATGCTGTCTAACGAGTCATATTATCATGACTCATAACATTAATGCTAAAGTGACTATACAAGATACTGTGTTCAACACTGAGCAGACGTGGAACTGTGGTCATAATCATAAATGCTTTTCAACCGTATCTCGAGAAAAAACATCTATGATTCTGAGCACAAATCCACGTCAGTGTTGAACGAAATGTTGGAGGAAGTCACGTCAACTAATTTGTTTATATCTCTCAACAATCAACATCAACGCGTTGATGCTCCACGTCAAGTGTTTGGGAAATTTACTATTTTAAGCACCAAACCGTAGATAGTAATTTGGTTTTTTCGTTTGATAACTCGCTTGAGTACGAGTCAGATTCCACTATGAAACTTAAGGGTGATTTATACATACCCCTTCATAGTTTTCTCGATATTAAAGAGACCACCTGGGTTTTCAAAGTGAAGACATTTCTCTCTTGACCTAGGTTTTATCAGAGAGACTAACAAACAATGATCAAAATACCCTTGCCTACAACCTCTACCCAAAAACCACTTAATTTTTTTTCTTCCAAAAAATCTCTTATTTTCAAAGTTAATAATGTAAAAAAAAGTCAAGAAAATTGGTTATCTTCAGCCTCACAAGTATTAATTTTTAACCTATTGCTCCAAATCTTCAATCTTATCTTAATCTATATTCGAAAACCCATAAAATTTTTTAAAACCCAAAATTAGACATTGTCTAATATTTCTATAGGAATCCTATACCGTTGTTGAGGTTTAATTGTAGATTGAAGTAGGTAGAGTTTTTAGGTTGAAAATGAGTGTACAAGATTTTATCTAAGAAACTGAAGATGACTAATTTTGAAAAAAATCAATCTTTGTACTTCTCAAAAATTCTATAAACAATATTGAGATTTAAAGAGTGAGGAAGATAAAATCTAAATAAGTTGAAAATAACTGATTTGGGGATAATATCAAGGGGTTTTCTGTTAGAATTTTAAAATGAAGGCATTTAGGGTTTTTTTTTGTTAATTCTCTCATAAAAGACCAAGTCAAGGTTAACATAGGCAAATCATGAGTTTGAAAACTCAAGGGGTATCTCTAATATTGAGCAAAACATAGAGGGAGAATGTCTAAATCATCCTGAACTTAATAATGTGTCAGACTCCACTCACACAAAAGAATTAATGCTTTGCTGATTCTTGCTCACATGTATTTTGGATTCTTATCAGCTACAAAAATAAGCAGATCTCTAGTCTAATGAGAATTTGCCACGTGGGTAACTTTGGAACCGTCCACATGGCATCACAGCTATTAGTGATCTTGCAATGTGTACGTGGATAGTATATATATATATATACCTATAAACTTCGTGATCGTTCCACAAAGCTCGCTACGTGTTTTTAATTAGCTCCGAATTCTTGATCTTGGGTTTCTACGTGAGATTTTGCGTGGAAGAAGCTTATTAACAAACTTCTATTAGAGTTGGTGAGTTATTATTTATTGGCATTAATTTCTAAAACTATGCATCAAGAAATTGTCCATATTTTCGTCCATAACTTTTGGTGGAGCAATTCTGTTAGAGCTGGTGACAATATGAGATGGGCAATTCTAATCTTAAACCACGTTTGAGGGACTGTAATATTACCACACTATTATAAAATCACACCTCACTTGTGGTCTTTATTACTAACATAATGGTTTGTCCTTAAAGGCCAAGATAAGAGGTTAAGTAACATAATGGTTTGTTCTTAAAGGCCAAGATAAGAGGTTAAGTACGTAGTTCTTAAGATTATTATTACTTTCCTAGCGATCAGCAAGGTTTTTTCTAGGGATAAATGCAGTTTTTTTTAGAATCCCTAAGTATTCTTTCATCTTAGTTGTTGTTTTGACGACAAGCCTCAACCAAATTATTTTGAGGTTAGTGCTTTCTTTCGGTATAGCCCATGAAAATTTGTCTAAGTAGGGGAACTAGTTTACTTAGTAGACTATAAAATCTTTGAATTTTATCCGAAATCTAAATTAGTTGGTTTGGGTCCTTGAAGTAGATCCACACAAAAGAAAGGGTCGAATATGGTTTGATGCCCATGTGTGATCCAAAATGGATTCAAGTCGAATATTGATCCATTTACATATCTGCCTAGATTCGTATTATATTTTTAGGCTTTTCAATATATCTTTTTCTACTAGCTTAATGAAACATAAATTTTTATAAAATAAAATAATTATAGTGGTAAGATAGAATAGTTTAATAAATAACAAACAAGTAAAAAAGAAAAATATGTTGAACTATTGGAAATTATCCAACCCAAATCAAACAATTTGTTCGGGTTAAATCCGGAACTAGATTAAATGAAATCAAAATGATTCATATATGATTTATCTAGTAGGATTCAAGTCGGATACGGATTCAGATCCAGATCTAGATAAGGAAATTCAAATATGAATATGAATAGTCGAATCCGAGGAGTCTGACTTTGAAGTGGCCAGCCTGTTTCAAAATTTGAAGGAACCCTCCTCGTTACAAGACACGTAGCATTTTGAATTTATTTCACACCCCTGCAATTTTGCAAAATTTGAAATACCTACTTGGAATTGCCACATGTAATCCAAAGGAGGGGATTCCTTCAAAATTTTGTAGCGAGCTGCCCACTTCAAAGTCTTTTCCCAATTCGAGACATTTTAAGTCCTATTACTAAGGAATATCATGTTATATAACCAAATTATTTTTGAGGTCAGCTGATTTTGAAGCAGCCCTCCAAGTTTGGTGGAAATTAGAGATATGTCCCCTTCATCTTTTATCAAAAACCTTCGATTTTTATTTTCCAAAATCCCAAAAACATCTTACCCTCACCTTCAACATAAAAGATTCTATGTCCAAGAAGTTGAAAATAATGGATTGAAGATGAACCTTGAGAATTTCAATAGGTTATAAGAAAAAAGATTATTTAAAGGGTGTTTTCCATTCATCGTAAAGAAGCTCACCATTAAAAGGCCATCGAGACCTTTTAAAAGATCGAAGCGTGGATCCTCAACAATAAATCATAGAGCCTGATTTCAAACTCAACACTAAAATAGATCATTCTGAAATACCCAAAAAAAGAACATATGTTATAGGGGTGAAATGGACACTAGGATCAAACATGACAAAATCTTCAAAATTACATCGTATCTCTTTGTTATTCATTCCTACATGACATTGAAATATATCAAAATTCTAAATCTACGAAATTGTAAGTTTATCATTCTACACTCACCATTTATCATAAAAAAAATTCTAGTTAAATGAACAAATCCATTGAATGTCCCACCCAAATACATGTTGGATTAATGATCTAAGAAATTATCACTGATGTTAGATTTCCTTGGTAATTTCCAAATTTTAATGGTTACACACAATTACCTTTAATGCATAATATAGTGGGATATACAAAAATGTTTTGGATTTGAGCTAATTATACGAGATATTGTATCATAAGGAGTTTATTTGAACATCATGATCTTAAGACATGAGTGGCAAACCAATATTTTTTTTTTCCAGATTTGTGAGAAAATTTCAACATGAAGCTTTTGGATCTTTTCTTCACTGCATCAATGGCAGTTCTGAAAGTAATTTTGGTGACTTCTGTCGGGTCATTTCTCGCTCTAGATCGTGTAGATATCTTAGGGGAGGATGCAAGAAAGCATTTTAACAATGTAAGTCATTGTTATTATTCATGCAATTTTTTTTCCTATTTAATTTTTTAATGCTAGTTTTCCTTCTTTTTAATGCCTTAGGTAGAAATAAGTAAATTTGTGTTAAAGGGTGTTTACAAATAATCAAAATGATTGAGCTATGGTCCCTCAAAGATGTGTTGTTCAAATTGGATCATCCGACGACTCTTTGGCCAGTAATAATCAAAATTAATTATTATTATTTTACTGTTATTATTGCTTTAGACATTCAAATATGTCTTTGAAATTAACAATAAAAATGAACTTTTGTTTGTAAACAGGTTGTATTTTATGTATTTAGTCCAGCTCTTATAATCGCAAACCTGGCTAAAACAATAACATTGGAAAGCATGGTCAAGTTGTGAGTTTCTTTTAATTCTACTCAAACTAGGGTGCAACTTATATATATTGTCCAATTATGTTCTTTTAGTTGATTAATTTTCTCTCTTAAATTATAAATTAATTATGATCAATTCAATTAGGTGGTTCTTGCCATTGAATGTCCTTTTCACATTTATCATTGGTTCAGTGCTGGGATGGATAGTTATCCAAATTACAAGAGCTCCTTCACATCTTAGGGGCCTCATCTTGGGTTGCTGTGCTGCAGGTAATTAAATAACCCAAAAAAAAAAAAAAAAAGTAAAGAAAATTTGAGAAATTTCAGTTGAGGCAGATTATTCATTTTAATTTCGAAAATGGTAAATTATTGGTTTTGAGAAGGATATTTTTGTAATTTAACTTGATTTTTCTGGTGAATTACCAAAACATGCTATGAAATCATCTTATTTTTTGGGGGAAAATGCTGGAATGACACAAACAGAGACACAAAGGTGACAAAAATGATGTGGTGGTGAACACATAACCGTAGATGCTTTTAACTTGTGTATCGTAGAAAAGCATCTACGGTAATGTGCACAACACCATGACTTTTTGTCACCCTTGTGTCACCCCAGCACGACTCTTTTTCAGGACAGACACATTCCGCACTATTTACAAAGTCTGTCAAAAAACACTTTCGGTGAAATAAGGTTTTTTTTTTTTTTAATTGTTAAAAGGTTATTGGTAAATTAATTTGGTAAAAAACTGATTTTTCCCTGTTATCTTATCTTTTTGAAAAAAACGTAGTTATCATAACAGTAAAAATGTGTTATGGTAAAAGTTTTGATATGTGTAATGTCGGTGCTAATTTTAAGATCTCTCATCTATGATTTGGTAAATTTCTCTATTTTTGTCTTATTTGGTAAAAATATTTATTCCGATAATTTACCATTTTTGAAATTAAAATGAATAGTGCACTGGAACGCCTTACGTTAAAAATCCGGATCCTACTTCAAAAAGAAACAAGTTTGAATCATTTATATTGATTTGTGAAAAATCAACTGAGTTCGTTTGATGGAGAGAAAATGTGACAGAAACTATCTAATTACGCTTATTTTGGGAAATATAGATATGGTACCTTGAGGATTCTGATCCAACCCTCAGTCTTCATGTTTGTCACGACGATGATGAATGTTAGGATGAACAATACTATCAACTATTGCCATTGGAATTTCAAAGTGCATAAGCATAACAAGAGTAAATTAAAGATAAAAGGAAAGAAATCACACAAAGAGCACGGGATTTACGTGATTTAACAAATTACCTACGTCCACCGAGGAAATAGAAAGGACTCTTTATTCGTAATTTTCCTCTTGAAGCCTAAGCCCAACTTAAGAATACTAGAGATCTCATAACACAAAGTGGGGAGGTTTTAAATGTTCTTGGTTTGATATGAACAGGAAATTTGGGGAACATGCTTCTCATTATCATCCCAGCAGTTTGTAAAGGGAATAGCAAATTATTTGGAGCTCCTGATGTCTGCCATACATACGCAATGGCTTATGCTTCACTCTCTATGGCGGTATGTTCTTTAAGTATTCTTCTTTGGATTCTAAAATTAATTTTCAATATTTTTTTTTATAGAAGTGGAGGACGAGGAGTTTTCACTACAAGTGAAGATAAAATAAGAAATCCTCAAAAAACACACTCTTAAATTCTAAAATCATTTTTTTTTTTTAAAATTTTTAAAGTGAACTTCATATCAAGTTATTATTTTAATGATTAACTTGTGATATTGACATGGAAATGTTTTATGTCAATAGCTAAATCAAAATCCTTTGTTCTTGCATACGATACAATTTGACTCACATATGGACCATTCAATTACTCTCCTAACCTTCTAAAACACTTCTCTCTCCAACTACTCGATTACCATTTTTTTAGCCATACTTGTCTCGTTCAAATTATATGTAAATTTTATATTTAGAAAATTTGAGTGCACTTCACCATGGAAGATAATTTACTAGTGTTAGTTACTTATTCAGGTGGGAGCCATATATATGTGGACTTATGTCTACAATATCGTGCGGATTTCGTCAAGTACAAGAACTGCTGAGCTTGAAGTAAGTGTTTCGATAAATAGTCCAACTGAAGAAACCTCAAAACAATACCCTGAGAACTGCAGTATAGTACCACTTCCATTGAAAGACTGCTCGATCTCTGAGGATAATGCAGATCAATTTGCACTTCCTTACAATAGATCCAATAAAAAAGTCGAGGTTAATGTTCCCTTCTTTCTCCTAACTACAATTGTGTTCATTCGTGTTTGTATGCACACATGTGGATGCTTCATGTTGTTTAAAAATAAAATTATTTTAATTAACCAGAGAAAACATTGATAATCATTCTCAAATTGCTAATTAGAGGAATTCGTGTGCCATAATGTGAAATCAGTGCAATACACATACGGCACAAGAAGGGAGTGAACAAGCTTTAGAATTCCAATTGTTGCATTAAATTCTAGATAATGTAGTAGCAACTTGGCTAAGTTAATCTCAAAATGTTGGATGGTTCTGTGATTTAGAAAGGATCATGGACTACTTAAAATTAGGGTATAAAACAGTGATTAATGTAAAGGGTTGTTTCAGGCATGTAATGAAAGGTAGGAAGCTAAAACGTGGGACAGTCCAATGATTTTGGAAAATATTGGATGGTCGAACATTTAAAGTTGTTTTTTTGGCAATATTTGAAAAATTAATGTTTTTTGTTTATAATAAACAATATAAAATCAGAGTGAAATAAGGGTGATAATGATTATATTCTTTTTTCTCCGAGCCCCAAAACAGGTGACGATTTTAGTTAAGTTTAAACAACATTTAAGGAAGTTTGCAGGAAAGATCAACATGAAAATGTTGTTTGCACCTTCGACGATTGGAACGGTATGCTCATTTCTTATGTTATATCTTTGTTTTTTTAAAGGCATTTCTCATGTTATCCATAAACACCTATTATGGAACACATTTTTCAGTCATGATAAATATTTGGAGTTAGAAAATTCACTAGAGAGCGAACCATAGACTTCACTGTTGTCAGTTTTCTTGTATAGATTGTTGGGTTTGTTGTTGGAATTGCTCCGCAAGTACGAATGTCAATGATTGGTGAAAGTGCACCTCTTCGTGTGATCCAAGACTCCACTTCCTTGCTTGGGTATGATCATATTTTCCGTTATATTTAGATAATTGATATTTATTTTTAATCATCAGTATCATCGACATACACAAACCATTACATATATTTTTTAATTTCTTAAAAGATTTTTTTTCTCTCTCTTCTTGTCTACAGTGATGGAGCCATTCCAGTACAATCACTGATAATGGGAGGAAACCTTACAAAGGGTAAGATCGATAAATCACATACTAACATTGTAATATCAAGTTGTTGATCAATACTTGGTCTTGACATTCAGGCTTAAAAGCGTCAAGAATTCAGATATCGATCATTATTGGGATAATAATAGTTCGATATATTCTTCTGCCACTGTTTGGCATTTTCATCATTAAAGGGGCAATCCATTTTGGTTTGATCCACTCAGACCCATTGTATCAGTTTGCTCTTCTACTTCAATTTGCACTTCCACCTGCAATTGCCATAGGTATGTTAATTGTTAGATTTAATCCTCAATTAAATAAGAGTCCTGATAAAATGACTGGCCAGGTGGCATACTCAATCGACTCACTGATGTGGACAAGTTTGGAAACCATAGATCTTTACACCTCGGGATACATTTTTTTAATGGGGAAGTGCAATCATGTATCCCGAAGTGTAAAGATCTACGGTTCCGAACTTGTCACGTCAGTGAGTCGATTGAGTATGCCACCTGGCGAGTCATTTTATCACGACCCATTAATTCTATTTGTTTCTTGACACAGTTTTTGCTAAATTTTACAGGTACAATTACCCAATTGTTTGGGGCAGGGGAGAGTGAGTGTTCTGTTATCATGCTATGGACTTATGCCTTGGCTTCAGTTTCACTAACACTTTGGTGCATCTTGTTCATGTGGTTGGTGTCTTAATTGTACTTTCTTCATGCCATGCCACCTATGGGCATCATGAATTTGCATATGTGGACACGATGATGGATTACATGGAAAATGTAATGCCATCCACTTTGTATTCATCTTTAGAGGCAAATTATGGGGTATTTTATTATTATTGAAGTAAAGGGAATTAATCCATGGTGCACTACATTGTACATATGAGAAAAATAAAGGTTTCGATGCAGAATAGCTACAAACAAAGGAGCCACAACTTATCTCGATGTTGGGAGTGCAGGTGTTTCTATTAGGGGAGAAACATAAGCAATAGAACATGTTAGAAGGGGGATAACATGGGAAAAATTATAACTACTGTCAGGCTCCAATTTTTGTGTTCCCTCCAAAACCTTAACCGTCTACTGTTATTCAAGAGTGTGCGACCTTGTGAGAGCATACCTCTGTTTTGCTCCCCAGTAACAGTGAAGACGATGCTTGCAGAGCTGTGGGCATTGAAGTTGGTGCAACTTTATTACCATATCAATGGCTAGTATCATATTTAAGGTTTGTAATACTGGCATGAAATCTGCACTCAATCAGAACAATGTTAATGCTGCAAAAACTGGTTGCCCTGTTTCTTGGAATTCCTTTGTGTTCTGATCCCTTTGAGGGGGTGATAGCGTCATCTAATATGTGGCATTGCTTTGCCTGCAGGTGTTGCTTTTCTTTACATAGGTTCCACCATTTAACCCAAACTATATATATGGCTCTCTATATGGATGAGAACAGTAATTTTTCCCACGAACCTCCAAATCTTGCACAGCTTCCTCTAGAACACCCAAATCTTGTTAAATAGAATTAGGTATCAATGTTTTTACTTAGGATGATGATGATTACTATGATTGCCAATGTTTCTTTCATGTATTTATTATTATTTTTAAGTTTGAAATTATTCTTTTATATTCTATCGCTTAGTATATAATATATATATATATATATATATATATATATTTTGAAGGGAGACGATCAATGATGTGATGTAGCTATATCTTTTGTTAGAAGATAAAAATGTGCTCATCTTGAATATATTAATATGAATGATTGTTGTGATTTTCTTATATGGATTTATATTTTTTAATGGGAATCTTTTCTTTATAATATAAACGGTTCTTATCAAGTGTGTTATAATTCCACATGTTCAAATTATAAAAGAGGTTCAGTTGAATTTTGTTTTCTAAGGAGGTCTACTTTTGGTCCAATTATATATGTATGATCTATTTATTTAATTTATCGTAATATAATTCATTTGTCAAGTGTTTTATTTGCAAGTTAGAGACATGATGTAGAACTTCTAAAAATCTTTATGATCAAGACTTTTTTTTGTGATGAATTGAACAATTTATGTTGAAATAATGTCACTAATTTTTTTTTAGAGATTTATGGTGAAGGTTTTCTTGTTGTAACTATTAGTCGCAAAGTAATTCGACATCAAATCTATTCTTAATTTTTTTATAGTGACTATTAATGATTGTCGTTAACGGTTTATAGTTAACCACAAAAAATAAATTATCACTAAATCTAATAGTTTTAATGACGATTTATGGTTGTGACTAACTCTCTACTTTTAGTGATTACCTAAAGTTGTCCCTAAAAGTCCATTTCTATTAATTATTTGATAAATTTTAATGGTAACTTTATATATTAGTCGCAATGCCTTTTGTGACTGAATATTATACTTTTAGTGATGATTTATTTGTTGTAACTAAAGGTATAATCTTTAGTGGCATTTTTTAAATAACGTTTTTAACCGTGACATAGCCGCAATAAAAATGTTGCTATTAAAACTTTTAATGACAATTTTTAAACATTTAGATTGCGGTTAAATATCAAATTTCTTGTAGTGCAATCAACGTGAGTACATTAGAATTTTATGGGGTCATGCCCTATCATCAATTTCTATTTTGTTGGGTGATTAAGGTTCGTATTTGATAATGTTAAGGGATTGGCTCAATGGCAATTTCAGATCGATAAGCGATTAATTCCCTTAGGTCGTGAGTTTAATATCTAATCTGAGCATTAATTCCTCATGAGCGCACCCTCGCCTACTTGGTGCTTGTGGTGTGTGGGCGTTGCACGTTCCCTAGGACTAGTCCTTGGACAATGGTCTATGAACTGGGCAAAGTTCAGATACTGCCCGATTCACTGTCTACTGGAGGATACCCAATTATCAAAAAAAAATAAAAAAAATAAAAAGTTTCGTATTTTAGGTTACTAAGTGCTCAACCAACACGTTAAACACTGTTCAAAATATCTTACAAGGGTTGTTTTATTTACGCCCACCTTTTATGCTCAATGCACCCACTTTCTTCTGGACGTCTCACGAAAAAAATGTGGTTTTAGCAGGTGCAATGAGTCCAAATGGTGGGTCCAAATAATGTCCCTAAGTCATCATCTTACCTAAAAAGATTTTGAGCTTTTCAATCATTTCGTAATAAAAGCCTCAAGGTTAGGTGGATCAACAGTGGGTCGGATGAAATAAAAGGGTGATTTAAACATGCCACTACATTTACAGTGATATCCCTGTGTTTTCAAATTGATGACTTATCTCCGTTGACCCAGGTTTTGTATGAGATATTAATATAAAATGATATAAATGCCCTTATTGTCAAGATGTCGACCTTAAACCTAAACCTCCTGATTAGATTTTTTTCTCCTAGGATATTCATCATCTTCAAGTTTTTAACTTCAAGGGTAAATTATTTTTCAACCTTGTCCTCAATGTATTACAGAAAATTATTGGGTTTGGTGATATAAAATCACTATTCCATTGTTTCTTAAGGTTAATGTATTTTATCCAAAGGATATTTTGGATAATATTATTTCATTAGTTTATGAGAAACAAAAGGAGTTCCTGAACATCAACCATTTGGGCTCATTGCAAATTAGTGATGGTTTTTTTTTTTTTTTTTAAACTAATAGTCTACTTTTATTAGCAAAGTAATTCGACACCAAACTTAAATTTTTTTAGTGACTATTAGTGATTGTAGCTAACGGTTTGTATTTAGCCACAAAAAATAAATTATCACTAAATTTAGCAATTTTAGTTACTATTTATAGTTGTGACTAACTCTACTTTTACTTACTACCTAAAGTTGTCATTAAAAGTCCATTTTTATAAATTATTTGATAAATTTTAGTGGCAACTTTATATATTAGTCGCAATATTCTTTGTGACTGAATATTATACTTTTGGTGATGATTTATTTATCGTAATTAAAGGTATAATCATTAGTGTTATTTTTTAAAAGTTGCAACTAAAACATTTAGCTATAACACTTTTAACCGTGACATAGCCGTTATAAAAATACTGTCACTAAAACTTTTAGTAGCAATTTTTAAATATTTAGTGATGAAAAATGTTGCGGTTAAATATTAGATTTCTTGTAGTGCTAACGCGAGTACATTAGAATTTTATGGGGTCATGCCCAATCATCAATTTATAATTTGTTGGGTGATTAATGTTCGTATTTGATAATCCTAAGGGGTTGGCTCAATGGAAATTTCGGACCGATAAGCAGTTAATTCCCGTAGGTCACGAGTTTGATACCCTATATGAGTATTAATTCCTCATGGGCGCACCCTCACTTGGTGCTAGTGATGTGCGGGCATTGCTCATGCCCAGGGACTAGTTCTTGGACAAGACCATGGTCTATGGACTGGGCAAAGTCCATATATGGGCCCAATCTGCTGTCTACTGAGATACCTAGTTATCCCCCCCCAAAAAAAGTTTTGTATTTTAGGCTATTAAGTGCTCAACCAACAACCAACTAACAAGTCAAACACTGTTAAAAATTAAGAAATTCAATATGAAATTAAGTAGAAGAAAATAACCTAGATTTCAAATAAACAAATTAAAACCTGAAAATGATCTTTCTGATTCTCGAAGAATGAGAGGCAAAGTGATTGATTTAGGAAGATCTCTTGTTCTTATTATAAGATTTTTTATGCGATCACTCGGGAATTAAGACAGTTGAATTTTACTCTCCTGAGGTATTATAAATACTAATAGATGAGATCATGATTATAGTACGGTATCTAAAATGAAATAGATTCAAGTAATTAGTGGATTGTGTCTCATGCATATACCTTAACTAAAATAATTCATAAAAAATGGAGCATTATATCAAAATTCGGAGGCATCAATAATTATAGTTTGTCACGGGTAGGGACACTATTGCCAACATAATATCTTAAGAGGGTCGTTCCACTATAGGAAAATAGGGCTATAGCGACGGCCAGGGAGGCCGTCGATAGTCGTCGCTAATAGTCCCATCGCTATATGTTATACCGACGGCCAACTATTTACAAAAACGTCGTTATGTACAGGAATTATAGCGACAGCCACTATTGACCGTCGCTATAGGGTATCATTTTTAAAAAAAAATTTACTCTTTAACTACGCTTTTGGCCGTCGCTGTAAAGATTTTTGAAGAAAAAAAAAATTAATTTTACACCAGCCCCCTCATGTATTGCATAATATTGGAGATACCCCTACCTTTTGAAATTGATGACCATGACCCCAATTACCAATATGAAAAGACCCAAATGCCCACTCTACTAGAGTTCATTGTGTTACTATTACCAGATTATGATATAACATGAGCTACTAATTTTACTTTTACATTACAAAAATTAATGGACATGGAGTAATTATAACTAATTAGTTGCCTTTGTTGAGGTCTTGATAGGATATGAAGCATCCGTGGCTATATCACATATTCCCTCCTCATCGGCTATGCCGCATTGCACTCTTATGTAACATTTCTCACCCCATTCTGGTCCCCATGAGTTCTTCACTATCCAATACTTGATCGCCACCCCATGATTTAGTTCTTTGCCACAATCTCCCGTGAATACGCCCTGTGATCATAGTCAAGTCGATTCATGCATATAAATTAAATTCAAAAGATTGAGGCCATACCCTCTTGAGCTAAATTTTTAGGTTGTTTAGATAAATGGGCCAAGATTGGTCTTTAGAATTAACAACAAAAAGGTCAGACTCTGACCCTTATTGGATGGGCTAGAATGGCCTTACATCTAGTCCAAACTTGGCCCATTAACACCCTTAGATAGGTTATAATTATACAAACCAAACCAATATACCAAGACATTAATGCTATAATGGTGTAGAAATTACCACTGTGATAATTTTGTAAATAGTTAAAGAGAGCTTCCATTGCCTCACAACTTTTGCTAACACCACCCTAAATAGGTGTTAGTCTTTGGTGATTTACACATGAATTGGGGTGGCGTTAGCAAAAGTTAGTGTTGTAATAGAATCTTTCTACTCAAATTCTTAAGCGAAATACCTCAGAGTAAAATTTGAAGTGAGAACCATCAGCATCAATGGCAACAGACACAAGCTGATTAACAACAGCTTTCGTCAAGGCATTCACGTTGTTGGTAGGTACATTTTCATGTCCATCAATTGATACCGCACGAGAATCTATTGTCCAACATCCTCACACTCTCCAATATAACCTGAAATGGGAAACTATTGAACCTCAAAAGCTAATCGTATTAGATCCATAATTAATAAAGAAATGCAGCTCCATGATTTTCTAGTGATTGGCATATACTCACTTGGATGGTTGTGATGAATCAAGCTGCATCGTGACAGGACCATTGTTAACCAAATTAACCTTCCATAATCACAAGAAGAAAGAGTTAGACTATCCTTCAATTTATAGCAATATTTATATAGATGATTCCAATTCTATGAAAGATTGTAACTAGTAGTGATATATCAAATAAACGAGTAACTTAAAAAGGAGCCCAAAGAAGATGGCAATACCTCGGCTAAATCTTCTACAAGGCATTGGAGCTGGCCTGTCTTTGGAGAGTTGGAATATCGAGTTTTGCCTGTTTTAGTTCCATGGTGTGGAGGCCATGGGAGATGGTGATGTGGGTGACATTGCCTTTGGGGGGAAAGCAATTGGAGCATGAGATGGTGGTGTGATCATCCTCACTAAAAACCAGCCACTTGACCCATCTTCTTACAGGCCCAATGACCATGTGTGGCATCAACTTCCAAGACGTCTATGGATCCCAACCAAGCCACATGATTAGATCAGTAGTATTGTCTATGGATCCCAACCAAGCCACATGATTAGAGCAACTAGAGACAAAAAAAAAGGTGGACATGAAAGTGTCCAAACCACTCTGATAGATACCATATCCAAGCGTTCATCTTTGGGTCCAACTCTAGTTCTATCATTAAATGAAAAAAAAAATCATTTTCACAGTTCAAAGTCTTACAATTAATACAAAAGCTCTACGCTTATACATATTGGTACATGTATCGATCACTATAAACATCGACAATATGGTCAAGTTACAAGCACATTTATACATATAAAATTATCAAATAATACACTTCACACTAAATAATTCTCTAATCGCACACAGATATCCTGATTTCCACTGCATTAAAAGCAAGGCAGAGCTGCACATAATCATTTTAATTGCAAATGAAAACCACCAAACATACATCGAGAAACGTCTCACCTTCCGAAATAATTCCTTCAGACCCCCACCTGCAGAATTGGGATAGTATATCATTATTCTGTGATCATTCCCTTCACAACAGTAAAAGCTTAGTGATTATAGGACATGCATGTAAAAAGAATTGCATTAATGAACAAATGCCCATGCTAATAGAAGTTTGAATCATCATTTGGGGATCACAACATTAAAAAGAGGTCCATTGCTAGCTCATAACTGAAGGCATAATTATGTTCAAGGTAACAAAAGCAGACCCATTGATTGATGAACACAAATAAGTAGGTAAAATGAGTAAGCATTTTTGCAACAATTCAAGCTTGAAGATTTTCTTTACCCACTAATGTAACAAGCTCAAATAAATATGAAACACCTATCATTAATAACGCTTAGTAATGGTTATAGTCAACTGTGTTACACACACATGCAAGCATGCAATAATAGTGGAATTGTATTTTTAAAGTACTGCCACTAGAATCAATTTTCTTTTACAATTCATGCAGAATAAAAGATAATATCGCATTCATGCTGCACAACTCAAGAGGTAAATAATAAAATCAGAACCTCTAGTCTATGGATGCTAGTATCCTTGAGCTTAAATAAAACAATAGTTTTCCTGTAAAGGATCAAGTACCTATTTGCCTCAAATGATGAAGGAAGCGATCAAAGGAGAATCTGTTGATAAAAGTAAGAGATGGAACTCACCATGAATAGGCTTCTCAACAAACGGCTTCCAAAAGCGCTTCCCATGAACCTCAACGAAGTCTTCTTGCTCAACAAAATAGTCCAACTCTTGATAAGGGACATCCCTATTTACAAGAGCAAATCTTGGAACAGGAATTTCATACCTTTCAAGACGCTTGATTCCAAAATGACAAATATCAGTCTCAGATACTCCAAAAGGACCCACATTAGCATCCACAAAAAGTCATACAAATTAGTATGCAATAAATTGGGGACTCAAACCCAAATTACAAGGTAATTGATTCATACATACCTCATATACCTTCCTTCTATCATGTAGAAGGTGTTGCTGTTCCAATTCATTTACTAGAAAAGGCCTAAAAAATACCAGAAAACACAGTTATGCATATTGAATCTGTTTTTATCCAAATCACAGGAGTAAAAAAACCATTCATCCATATGTTATGAGTTAACACACTTAGCAGAAAAAACAAGCTATAAATCAATAATATTTGAGAACCTAAAGAAGATAAGTCCACAATTCAAGGTCGCAAGAAAAGGTCCAAGCTCTCAAAGTTTGTCAAACCTTCTCCAAAACTTGTCATTTTTCTTATGTATTTGATCCTTTCTAGGTAACCATTTTTTCTCGTTGAGGGAATATGTATAATTGTCTATGGATACCTCAAAGTGAAATCTAAAGTTAGCTCATAAAAGGAATTGCAACTCTTACTAAGGATATAAAGAGACCACCAATTGGAAGTCAAACAAAATCCTACTAAGCATAAAAAAATTACATGAAGAGATATGACATATTACATTTTAAACTCCTAAATATTATTCCCAATTAAATCGAGAGTTGGTGCCTCTTATAACCTACAGAGGAATATCTAATGTAGGAGATGTGATGACAAGAGAATGAAAATCATATTTTATCGGGTCTTCTAGATCTCATAATCATTCCAAAATTCCATAAAATAAAAACTAGAAAATTTTCTAGGCCCATTGCCCAGCCTAATTTCAGTCCACTATAGATTGTAGAGCCCATCGCTGTTGTTCAACAAGGCCAGAGCTCACCCCACTAAGAGGGAATTATTTTGTTGTTTGAATTACGTAAGTTACTATTTTTAGTAAATATTTTTTTACTATATATAGCAATATCCAGATATATTATATACAATGAATCACAAACATATTGTTTATAATGCATTCTCATTTATTATTTTTAATAATTATGGAATTAGTATTTGAGTTTTTAAAGTATGACGATGGAGTAAATTGTGGACCCATGGTTGGTTAATTAGGGGTTAAGTAATTAGTGTCTTGTTAGGCAATGTTTTTATTTGCTAAATTGAGTCATCAACAAAGTCATAGAATTGTTAGGAATTGCTTAGTTTCTTGATAAGTAAATTAATAGAATTATCCATATAGAATGATTTTTTTGCTTCGCCAGCAAGTTGTAGCTGTTTTCTTTGAAAGCGTGACTCTTCTAGTTTATTGGTGCAACTTACATCAACCCGGAACTGAGCTTTAGTCCCACTACCATTTACTTATTGGTTCTACCCTAAAAAGTCTGCTTTTAGCCTAAATTCCAGCACTTCAAGCCCTAATTTTATTTCTTGTCTAAAGTTGTTTTCAGGTTAGTCTATTATCCCCAATATACCTTAGATCGGCGTCAGATTTCAGCCCTTGAATGCCTAAAATTCCAGCATCTAAAAACCTAGATAGAGCCCAACAACCACCCTACCACAATAAATAAAACAGGTTATCCTACATCAATAACCTAACCATGTGACATAAAAACCCCTCCTCTGAAGCTAAAAAAGAAGAGATATATGGACCCATCCACAATATTTGCAATCCAACAACAGTTTTCTTTACCGATAAAAAAAACAACAGTTTTCTTTTAGAAAATAAAAAATGAAAGACCAAGTAAAACTCACTTTCGTAAAGCAGAATATGCTTCAGCCTTTTCGAGTGGATAGCCAGAGGAATGGAAGGCAATTAAGCAATCACATATTGGCCAGCTGAAATGATCAACACGGGTCAATAATCTAGTCACTAACTAGTAACTAATGAGATAACCAACTTGTGGCTATTGCAAACTAAGGATGCCTTGAAATTACAGATGAAACATTCAAGCTAATGACATGAAATTTAAATAATTACAAGAGAGGATAATGGCGTTCAATGTCATCCTCATTTGCATAATCTTTCTTTGATACTTAATCAATAAACTGGTCACTATCATCTTCATCAAGGTCATCTCCTCTTATTAGTGCACTAAGGTTATATTTCATTTTCTCAATTTAATCGCAAAGTTCGTAAAAATCGTGGTTTATTTAATCACAACCTTAAATAGGTAAATAACCGCTCTTCCATTAATCATATAAAAGACATACCTTTCTATTGGATCCTCGAGAATAACCTTATCTCCAAAACATATGATCTGCAAAAAAATACACAAAAAATAAATCACAAAAAGACCAATACCACCACTACAAACCGATAAAATTGTATAAATTGCAAACTCGCCTATAAATAATAAACACTCAAATTCTTTGATAAAAAACAAATGCAAGTAGTTCTCAGTAATTCAGAATTTAACAATTTAATTGTTTGGACTCTAGTTAATGTTAAATAACTCAAACAATCATAAATATAAAAAATATATAAAATTTGTCTTCATGTGAAAAATAAAAAATAAAAACTACATCCAAGTTATAACTGAAGAACCGATCCTGATACCTCAAATTCACTGAAAGCCTGTAACCTGTCCAAGATCTCTGCCATGGGAGCTGAAAATGCCTGAAACAACACAAAAACGAAGAACAAATGAGGAAAAATCCATCCATTAATGTACGGAAGAAGCACTTTATACATATATAAGTTTTGAGCAAAAAGAAAAGAACCTCCGATCCGCATTTCACCTTCTTTTCCATGACACACACACCAATCTTTATCTTCGATTCAACATTTTGCTGTATCTCCTCTGAATCCATCTCTGTTACTGATCTTTCTCGCTCAATCTTTATCTTTGCGAACAGAGAAAGTATGAATCAATCTGAATTAAAAAGTGCTGTTTTTCTAACTCACCTAATCTGCTCAAATCAAGAACATTAATAGAAACATCAATGATAGAGTAAGAAAAACAGATTAAATCACCATTAAAAGAACCACAGAGAGAGATCGACAGCAAGGCAGATAGGCTCTATGTTGAATAAATCCTTAATTTGAAGATCTATTTCAAACAAGATCTTTGAGTATGAGATGAGAGACAGTGAGATCAGCGGAGAAAGAGATCTTCGAGCTTGAGATCTGTTTCAAACGAGATCTTTGAGTATGAGACAGAGGCTTCGTTTTCAGGCTTGAGATCTGTTTCAAACGAAATCTTCGAGTATGAGACAGAGGCTTCGTTTTCGAGCTTAAGAAAGAGATTATTTTCGAGAGAGAGAGAGATCATTTTCGAGAGAGAGAGATCAGCGGAGATAAGACTTCAAGTTTCAGGAGAGAGAGAGAGACTTCGAGGTTCAGACGAGAGAGAGAGAGTGAGTCAGTGAGTCAGTGAAAGAGTTGAGTATGTAAGGGTATTCGATTTTGTAAAATAAATTACCCATACCGACGGTCAAGCTTTGACTGACACTAAAACTTGTTGCTGTAGCCCACTTTTCCTGTAGTGTTTTAGGGAGAAATTCAAAAGTTTTTTGTTAGAAGTTGAAAAAAATGATATTTAGGTCATTTCCAATTAGTATATGAGAAGGCCCCGTCAAAAGGAAATGTCATCAACAAAAAATTTAAGGGGCCGGTGGGGGAAATTGGAGGGAGATGAGGGTGTGGGGGCAAATGGAGAGAGAGGTGAGCAAGTGGGGATAAATGGGGCATGTAATTAGTTGAAAATATAGGGGTGTCTCTCCCCACCAGCTCCTTACTAGCTCCGTCCCTGATTTGGTTCAATATTGAACCCACAAAATTCAGCCCACCGGAATGGTTTGTGCTTCGAACTTCAGAGTAACAAATTTGGTAACACGGGTTTAAAACAAGTTACAATTAAGTATGGCTGCTAGGTACTCATAATTGTACATCATTTTCTTAATTTGAAATGAAATTAAAAAGAATCGTGATAACCTGACTACCCCATGTGGCAAACTCAATTGACTACCCTAACGTCACAAGTTCGAGAATCGTAGATCTGCGCTTCTCAGGATACATGATTGCACTTCCCCATAAAAAAAGTGTTGTTTTAAAGTTACTTGGTGAACTGAATGAATTCGATGAATGATATTTTTAGGACTTTAAGGCTCGAATCAAATTTCATCTCTTTTAAATAAATATCTCCCCTTATTGGTTAGAACCACAGTACACAAAATGTCAACGAACAAGTACCTTCAGGATATAAAGAAGTCTATATTCAAATTATTAAATCAGAATATATACAATTCGATTTATCTCGAACACTCAAAAAATTAGAAACTGACGATGCCAAGTACTTAAGCTTAGAAAAAAGAAAACACAAAAAATTTCGGTGTAAAAATAATGATTTATGGTTGACTTTTTATAACCATTTTTATACATGTTGACCAAGAACCATGATTTTATGTCTCTTGATTTAATAATCGTTGGATTGTGTCTGATCTCGTATTTAACGATCCAGATCGCACCATATCAAAGTTATGTGTCTCATGCCTTTTAATCAACACCCTATTAGTTGAATTTGTGTGATCTAATGGTTCTGATTGAATCTGATCGGTTGCCACTTGATCTAACGGATTTGATCGTACCTGATTGGATACCAATCATGAATTAACACACCTGATCGATTCTAATTGGGTACTAACTTGATCCAACGCATCTGATCGTTCTTAATCAGGTACTATTTTTATCTATCGTATCTGATCAGGAACCGATCGGATACTAACGTGATCGTGCACCCAATCCAACTCCTCGCAACGATGACATGTTCCTAACCAAAGTCAGGTGGCACCCCATTTTATGCCACATAGCATTTTTTTGGTGACCCCCTGACCATATGGATGTGTGGTCTATCCCTTGGTGAATTTACACCCAAAAGATCAGTTAGATTGGTGATGTGCATCCATTGATAATCACATTGTCGTAAGAATGATTTCTAATTATTGGATTTAAATTCTTTTTCAAGAGCTTAGATCTAGTGGATTTCATGTATCAAACACTATGATTTTTGGTACGTAGGTTCACTATGATTTTTGTCATGTCAGCACAGTGTCGTAAGAAGTCAGTCTAGCATTTTCATAAAGTTAAGGCGAAAAAAATACAAGAAATGACACACATGTTCTTAAAATCAACTTATTTAAAAATAAATTTCTAAATAAAAATAGAGAGCTGTTATTGGCACCCCATCTTTTAATTGTTACACCCCAATTAAAAATAAAGAGAATAAGTGAATGGTTGATAATAAGTACAAGTTGGGGTGTCAATAGAAGCTCTCTCATGTTTTTTTTTTCCTTTTATTTTTTGGGGGGTTTATAATTTTATATGAGCCAATCGTAATTGTAAACAACTACTAAAATTGTTTGAATGAGTGTTATAATGTTGAGATTATAATTTGAGCCAAACCTTGGTAATGTTTTAAGTGTGTGTTTTAATCTTTAATTAAAAATTTCAGAAACTGGGGTGTAATAAGTAAAAGTTGAGTGCCAAAACAGCTCTCAAAAATACCTATCATCTCCATTT
Source organism: Akebia trifoliata (assembly GCF_017979445.1). Lineage (NCBI taxonomy): Eukaryota > Viridiplantae > Streptophyta > Magnoliopsida > Ranunculales > Lardizabalaceae > Akebia > Akebia trifoliata. The sequence continues at coordinate 50,768,824 of NC_141377.1, forward strand.
GATTGTTTCTTATTGAAACCCATTCGGTAACAGCTACCAAGTTGAGTTTTGGTTTTGAGTTTTAAATAAAAATAGTTACATAATCAGTCCCCAAATGGTGGACCATTCGAAAATTTCTAATTTTTTTAATAATTTCATTTTCATTGTATTTTCCACTCTTATTATATATTAAAGTTTTTTTTTTATTTAATTGATTATTTACTAAACCCTTATAAAATTGAATTTTTTTCTCTAAGGCTCATATTCTATATTTAATAAAGAGTGCTAATAATATGATGGACTTTTGGTGGACGGACTTGTTGCACGCTGATTTGGATGCAAATAACTTATTTTTTTTAAAAAAGTTTCCCTCTCTTACCCATTCTCTGTCCACATATTTATTTTTTTACATTTCGAATCTTAAAAAAGATCATTGGGCCGACATTGATTATCACATTGACTGTCCAACAACACAGACATCTAGATTTCATGAAAATATTCATATTCAAAAAACAAAAAAAATTATTTTTCGAGCTTGATCCATGGTATATAAAATGGACGGCTTCTGAACACCTCACATTTAAAAATAATATTCAACGGTGAAAAATAACTGTTTTTTTATTTATTTTAAACTTCATATAATTTTATCCTTTACAATCCCATTTCATCGGATCATAATTTTGAATATCACAAAGTGATCAGATCTAAAAAGTTTCTTTTTTTCATTATGGGCAGGAGAGAGAAATTATTTTTTTAATTTTTTTAATAAATTATGTACTTCCACGTCAACATGTGTCAAGTCCGTCACCCAAAAATCTGTCATATTATCAACACTCTTTAATAAATACACATGAGCAACCCTACAATGATCATCTATCCAAAGTTATACAATATCTCTTCCTTCCCACAATTCCAATATTGGTCAAGTTACAAGCATCACCATAAATTAAATCTTATAGGTATGAATTTCTCAATATATTAGGAAATCTAGTTCATATTTTATCAGTCTCCCTAAGAAGACCAAAGTCAAGGTGTACGTCACCCATTTGAAAACTTGGGAGTATCTCAAGGGGAATTCTAAATCACCCACATATATATATATATAACAAATGCCCCATCACGTAATCATAGATCATTTGCCTTGGGATACATATAATCATAAATCTTTTTTTTGTGTATCCCAAGGCATTTGACCTATGGTTTTGTGATGGGGGTGTTTGTAAGAGGAGAGCTTTATATTATCACAGTTTATATATATTTTACAAGACACAAAATTATATATACGTGAGGGAGATAAAGAGAAAAGAATTGGAGAGGAGAGAAGAGAAAATAAAGGTGAGTTTTCTTTCTCTCCAAGAGTCAAGAGAAAATATTTTATCATTCCAACTCTGCCCTTATATCTCTTTTAAGATATTTAAAATTTTCAAAGTTATCCTAATTTCTCTCATGTAAATCCAAACATGGTCGACAGAAATTGAGTTTCTCTTCTCTTAATGAGTTTTTCTTCTCTAAATCCAAACAAAGTGTAGTTGGTGAGTTTTGTTCTAATTCCTGCTGATTGGGTTACTTCTTTACCATAAGTTTAAAAATTCTTGTGTTTCCTAGGAGAAGAGACTAATTTGAAGTAACCCATCTTCAGTTTTGAATTTTCACATGAAATTGTGGTGGTCTGGAATCAAATTTCTCATGGTACTCTAATGGGTGTGAACCCCATTTCTGTTCAATGAACATAGCTTTGATGAAAGAAGCTTACAGAGGTCTGTTCCTTCAAAGAACAGAGGAAAATTTAAAAATGAGATTGTTGGAAGCCTGGAATTTTATTTGAAATCACCATGATTTAGGCTGTGGACAACCCAAAATAGATATTGCATAGGGATCCTAACATAGAAAAGTAATGTTGTATAAGAAATAATTAAATGATATATTGCATGGGAAGAAACTCACTTTGAATTATTTATTTATTTTCTTCAAATATAAGCCGATATTGAATGTTTTTGAGATTTGAGAGAGATTACCAATATGGAGTTTTGGGATCTTCTTTTTACTGCATCAATCCCAGTTCTGGAAGTACTTATAGTGACTGCTCTTGGATCATTTATTGCGATCGATCAAGTTGGTATTTTGAGGGAGGAGGCAATAAAGTATATGAATCATGTAAGTAATTTTGTTAATTAGTTCCTGTATTTTTATTTTTTTTAACCAGATAAAGTCATAAAATCGGGCGAAGGCAGAAAATATAACATGGAACATCAAGATATGTATGAAGTGTGAGAGCTAATTTAGTTGAAGGGACCACACAACGTTGCCTATGGATTTGTCCAAAAATGATTTTGCTTGCGATGCCCATCGCCCATGAACCCATGTTGAATGAGTCATGTTCTGTTATTTCTAATTCGATTACTTTAAAGTTTAATCATTCAAGTCTTGAAAACTGATTATACAATTTGTATTGAACAGGTTGTATTTTATGTACTTAATCCAGCACTTGTAGGTTCCAACCTGGCTGAGACAATAACAGCTGAAAGCCTAGTTAAGTTGTGAGTTTCTTTTCATTCTTAGTTACTATTTCAGTTTAAACAAATTATAGTGGAAATGTGGTAAGTCTGTATAAACTTTGAGTTGCTTTTCTTGATCTTTATATCTTTTATGGTAACGTTTGGTCAGATTTATTGTAGGTGGTTCATGCCAATTAATATACTTCTCACATTTCTTATTGGATCGGCACTTGGTTGGATACTTATCAAAATCACAAAAGCTCCTCCACATCTTAATGCCCTCACTTGGGTGTCTGTTCTGCAGGTAAATATTCATAGAGTCGTGATAATATGACACCCCCCTCTAACACATGCCCCCATCACAGAACCATAGATCATTTGCCTCGGGATACGCAAGAAAAATATTTATGGTTATACGTACCATGATGCAAGTGATCTACGGCTCTGTGATAGGGGCGTAGGGGGGCGTGTGTCAGAGGGGGCATTAGAAAATCATTACACATTTATGTTGTGTTGTAAACATGTTAGATATATCACGTAATCTTCAAAATAAAGATGGAAGCTATGAACGTTGTGGCTGGGTCTCCTATATGGAACTCATCAAGTTAAAATTTTACATGCCCATTATGTATGGGCCACATGGATGAAAAATGGGTTGGGAGCATGAAACGTCATCGTTGCATGACATTAGTCTTATATAGACTAAGAATTTGGATGCTTATCAAATGCTGCCTCGAAGTATGTATTTCTTAAAATCAAGTTAAGTACTATGCTCACAACCATATCACATAATCAAATAACTGACCATCTCGTGCATAGTATTTGAGTAAATTAAAAAGTGGTTTCGTATGATCTTTGTGATGGTTTTGAACAGGGAATTTGGGGAACTTGCTTATCATCATTGTCCCAGCAATTTGTGACGAGTCGGGCAGTCCATTTGAAAATATAGATAACTGCTCCTCAAATGGGCTGGCTTATGCTTCACTCTCTATGGCGGTATGAGCTTTGCACAAGCTTTTCTTGGTACATCTCCTTAATGCACTAGAATATGGAGTATTGAGGATTCATTATTATACATGTTTATTGCTTAGATCAGATTGGAGCGATTTATATATGGTCTTATGTGTACAATATCATGCGGATATCTTCATGCACTCAAGCAGTTGATATGAATGGTTCCTCGACTCATTTGGAGATTTCAGGAGAAACCTTAGAGCAACTCCAAGATAGCTGCAAAGAACCACTACTTGGATCAAAGGATTACTTGATCTACAAGGAAAATGTGAAGGTTGCTACCCTTCTCTTTTTCAATTTTTTTTTTCTTTTGGGGTCCTCATTGCAATTTGCTTTCATTGTTGCAAATTTGATCATGGAAAATAATTTATCGACCCTCCCACTTGTTCCGAGACCCAAACTGTTTGATGATCTTCGAAATGCATATGTCATGAATCTCAAGAACCACAAGTGGTTTGGATCTTAGCAAGATGTTTGAGGGAAATAATGATTTAGCCTTTTCCGAGTTCTATGACAGGTTTCAATTTTCGGCAAGTTTTGGCAATTTTTAAAGATGTTTGCAGAAAAGATCAACTTGAAGAGGTTATTTGCACCTTCAACTTGTGGAGCGGTATGCTCATTGTGCTTGTTCTCTTCAGTACCTACTTTTTGTATTCTTTTAACAGTTGTCGTACAGACCTTGAATCCATATGTTTGAAGGTGAGGAGTTCCTACATTCTTATCTGTAGCACGTCCAATTTGCACATACCGGGAGTACCTACCACCGTTTGGATTGATCTCAGTATTTTCGTTGAATGATCCATACCATTCTTTTTAACACGTTAGTATAAATAAGGGAAGCGGTTTAGAAAGGAGCGTATTTTGTTGGTTCGATTATATGATTGCTATTGATTTTCTTCCTTGAAGATCTCCGAGGGGAGATCCATTCGGTGGTGGGTTCAACATATTGTATACACTCCACGAATACAGCATTAGAAGAGAGAATCCACACTTGAAATACCAGAAATCTGATAAAATAGAAAGAAGTTATGAAGGACAATGTCTTCGGAGATATCTATTTATTATAATATCTACTAAAACTAAACATATTCATAGAATTGAACTTTGATCTTTAAGGATGGCTTTATTATTGTGAGTGATTCCTTGACTAAACTGCTGTTTTGCTTTTTTGTATAGATTGTTGGCTTTATTATTGGATTAATCCCTCAAATCCGGAAGACAATGATTGGTGACAGTGCTCCTCTTCGTGTGATCCAATACTCTGCTAATTTGGTGGCGTATGACACACAACCCCAAACTTTATTGGATTAAGATGACACACATGCACACACATTAACCCATATATAGTTGTGACAGAAAGCATGCTAATATTCTACCTTATAGCATCACAGTATATCTGATTTAGTGTTTCCATGGACAGATGTGTCAACTCATACATGTTAAAACAGTTTTGAATGATATAGTATTGCTGGGTAAAAAAGGATAAGAAGTGAAACTATTCTGACTTGTAATACTTGAAGTCCTGGTTATGGATTTTTTTTCTTCATTAAAATATTTCCTTTCTTGAACTCTTTTTTATCTGTTTAGTTTTCACTATAGTTGTTTGGATTGATGATTTGGGTCTCTTTATCTTTCCTTTTCTCCCCATTCAATTATATGTAACTAATGGCTTATTGCAACCATTTTCCTAGAAAGAAAAACAATATTCCTTCTTGTAATTTTTCCTGTTTTCTTGGTTTGGTCTTTTAGGCAAGGAGCCATCCCAACTATCACTCTCATTATAGGAGGAAACCTTTTAAGAGGTAATAATAACTAGTTAATGTTGATCTTTGTCTCATTTACCTTTGATTTACCTTGTTCTGGTTGGCTGTTCATTTAGATTTCAAAACAAGTTGATTGACATTGGGTGTCTTCATTCAGGTCTTAAAGGGCCAGGAATGCAGAAATCAATTATTGTCGGGATCCTCATAGTTCGGTATATTTTGTTGCCTTTGATTGGCATTGCCGTTGTTAAAGGGGCACACTATATTGGTTTCGTGCAATCAAATTCATTATATCAGTTTGTTCTCCTGCTTCAGTTTGCACTTCCGCCAGCGACAAACATGAGTACGATTAATTATTCTTATAATGAATGTGAACATGTTATAGTTATTTTAGTTTTTATCCTATTTTCTATCGTACCTGCTTTGTCTTGCCCTTTATTTGTTTCCTACTTAAATTGCCTATGTAGAGACTAGTTCCTTATTAGCTTAGGTTCTATTGCTTGGCATCTCAAATTTGGTCAATTTTGAATTATGCACTTTGGTGCTCCAATCATTTGGTGCACCTATTTCTATGGATTGTAAAATTTGTGCTAGCTATGCAATGTTGCACGTTTAGCATAGATGCAGAGAGCTGGAAACCTACTCTTTAACAAGTCTGACAAGGAGATCTCCTAGGCCAAAAAACTACTTAATCATTAATGAGATTGTTAACTTTTGCACATCTGCCATGTGGACTCCATAGTATTCTCATTTCGAGATTGATGGCACACTCCTCATATCATAGTTATGTGTAGAGGCTGTTCTTTATAACGCACTTTACTGTACGATACACAAATTTTCTTGGCACATAGAAGGCTGAAAAACATAGAGCATTGACATTTTCTAAGATAACCCACTTAAGAGAGGCGACCACTATTTAGGAAATTCTCCAATGCTCTTAAGGGAAAACATGGTGTATTTTTACTACTTCATGCCATGCTGTACTTGTGGCACAGCTTGTCTCTGTCCCTAAATAGAAAACGAAATACAATATTAAATTATAGGAAACTGGTAGGTCAAGCTAATGAGATTGTGGCCCCTTACAATTAGTTTCCATGAAGAGTCGTGATAAATGTACGCTGTTTGTTCGCGGCTGACGTGGCAAAGGCACAGAACCATAGATCTTTTTCTTTGGGATACACAAGGAAAAAGATCTATGGTTCTGTGCCCTTGCCACGTCAGCCGCATACAGATGGCATATGTGTCAGCGCGTCATTTTATCATTAGTCTTCCATGAAGCATGTCTTGTGTCAGAAACTGACAAGGATTTTGCTTGGACTGTTGGCAATGTTATTTATTTTCAATGCCATTAAGTTATAGCAAATTAGAAGATGGGAAAAATCACGTTCCCCAACGGGATTTGCCTTAAATTTGAAACCATGTTCTTTTCACTATGTCTTCTGATATGAGCTTATTGTAAATTTGGCAGGTACAATGACCCAACTATTCGGGGCTGGTGAGAAGGAATGTTCTGTTATTATGTTATGGACCTATATCTTTGCATCAATTGCAATCACCCTCTGGTCCACCTTCTACATGTGGCTTGTAGTTTGATTATGTTTCATACCCACTGGTAATTGCATCAATCACAAGTTTTACCATGCATGGCCTTGTTATAGTGTGTGTATTCGTCACCCACTATGCATAGCCTTGTATAATGGGTTGGTTTATGTCATTTGTAGGACATTCATCAACATGGGTGTTAGTCATGTCATTTGTAGAGCATTCATCTACATGAGTGCGCTTATGTAAATGAGAAGAAGACCATAATGCATGGCAACTTTTTTAATTTTGATTATTTACAATCAAATTGTGCTTTTGAACTTCGTATGTTCCTAGGAAAATAACACCACAGGCACAGCGCCAAACTCTATAGATTGACAGTCTAGATCAAATTAAAAATAAAAAGTCATTTGTGATTATGTCATCACAAACACCCAAGTTTGTTTGGAATGAAATTTTGTGATCATATTTTCAAATGCCACGTGGAAGTGGCGTCATGGAACTTCCTTCATAAATTTCTTAGAATCTGTTGTTATTTCTCACTAGAGTGCTGTTTAGAATTCTAACACAATAATATTAAGGATACTCGATGTAAAGGTTGACAAAACAACACTGATGATAGCACAAATGTTAATAACAAGCACTACAAACTCTCTGAAACACATTGTTAATAACAAGAACTCAACTTCTTAGTAAAATCAGTGTTTAAAAGACTTCTGATACAATCGAAGCCTTCTGAAATAGTAGTGATAACAGAACATGCTTGAGGAAAGCAAGTGAAACCCACAAAACAACATCATTAGAACCCCAAATCATCATCAACAAGTATTTCACAGATAGTTTTTGTTGTTCAGATCATCAAAATAAGGGTGCTCCATAGCTTTCTTTGCAGAGATCCGCTTAGACGGTTCGTACCGCAACATCTTCTGCAAACATAAGCCCATGTAAAATATATGAGACACTATGTAGACAAAAATGCAATATTAGTTGACTTGCAAAATCACTCTGAATTTACTTGACTTGCACATGACATAACTATAGCAAGGAATAAAAAGACTTGTGGTAGTTTCTTCCCCACAAGTTGGAGTGGATACTAAATAATTTGTTACCATCATTCCTTATTGGTGGCTTTCAAGATAAAATCCTACATACATTTCTCGAAAGTGTTGCTTATGAGGTGTTGTCTCAAACTTACCGAAAGCAAATCTAGGCCATTGCTATCAAGGTTAGGAACGGAAGATGACAGACTCTGTGGGTTCCATTGAGGATACTCATGCCAATTCATCAGTTTGCTTACTCCTGGCCACACTTCTTCATTTGGAGTACCCAATAACCTTCATTAGAACAAAGAAGCCATCAACATTAATCAGCAACATGTCGGATAGATTCGTAAAATAAAAAAGCAGACTGGAATCTAACCAAACCTGAAAATATGGAGGAGCTGTTGCAGTTCGGAGTCTCCAGGGAAGAGTGCTTGAGTAGTAACCAGTTCAGCTACAATTCAGATGAGAATCAAATTAAAACCCATTTTAAAAAATCCTTTCTTTAAGACAGGGTTTCATCAAATAGAAGGAATTTCATACCAAAAATACAGCCAACAGACCACATATCTACTGGGGTCGAGTAATGAGTAGCTCCAAGAAGCACTTCAGGAGCTCTATACCATAGTGTCAGTATCTGGGGAACCATAATTTTGAAAATTAATTTGAATTTTGTTTAGAATATAGAAATCAAGTATAGCCTGTAAAGATACATGCCTCATGTGTATACTTCTTGATTGGAACGGTAAAAGCCCGAGCCAAACCAAGATCGGCTATCTTAAGGATCATTGTCTTGCGATCCATCAGAAGATTATGAGGCTTCAAATCCCTGTTTTTAAACATTAGAAAATGGAGATCAAATGAAAGCCTTGGGGATCTAACAACATATGTGTGGGTATCAAGGGCAGAGGAGAAGGATTACCTGTGTAACACCCCATGACCATGACAGAAAGCAACACCCTTGCAGAGTTGATACATCAGACACTGTAGTAAAAAAATCATAAAAACAGGTGATTATGATCAAATAATGCAAAGTTGGAATCAATCTTGTAAGCAGTTCCTCCCTACCTTTACAGTTTTTGTAGGAATAACATCTCCGGTTTGACGGAAACTTCGAATGAACTTCTTAAGATCAGTGTCCATGTACTCAAAAACCAGATAGAGAATCGTCTTTCCTTCTTTATTCTGGCCTTGTTTGACATCCAACAGCCTAGAATCATGGAGGAAAGAAGAATTAAAACCCAATAAAAGACCATTTAACCCAAACCTCATCAGACAATAACAAAGAACAAAAACCCAATTGAAAAAAGGAACACAATTGAGTTTGAGAAACAAAGGAAGGAAAGAAGGAAAAAATTGATCTCAAGAATGTGAAAAAAAAAAAAAAAAAAAAAAATTTAAAATATGTGGGAAGAACCCCTAAAACCAACCCTAGCAATGAAATCCAACATGAAAAAGAAAACAAGAAAGATCATTCATGCAAAACAACGTCAAACCCTAAAAAATTAGTACCCCAAAAAAGGAAAAGGTATCTCGAAACAGGAAAAATTACAGTTCAGGGAAGCAATCCATACTCATTGTAGCACAAATTAAAACACATAAGAACCTGGAAGAAAACACCTACATGTCGACAATCATAAACCCTAAAAAATTAAATGCAGTTCAGGACAAAAGAACCAGTACCCGTTGTACTAAAGATGTAATCCCACAATAATCTAAAAGAAAATACATATAAAGAACAGATCTTGTGAAAGATTTAGGGAAAAAACATTTAGAAGCACAAACCCTATAAAAAAAATCCTTGGCTGAAAAACTAGAAAGCAACCAAGATCCATTGAAATTGAAACAAAAACCTACCTACCAATGTAGAATTGTAGATGAAAGCCTAGATCAGGATTTACCTTACAACATGGGGATCCATGGAGAGCATCCTCAACAAGGAGACCTCTCGGAGGGTAGTGGGTGGAACTCCTTCGTCGTCTTCGTGGAGACGGGTCTTCTTGAGGGCAACAATCTTTCCTGTAGCTTTCTCTCTCGCTCTGTAGACCTTCCCATATGTTCCTTCTCCGACCTTTTCGAGCTTCTCGAATGCATCCATGGCGGATTTCTGAGTTTCACTAAACCCCTTCTCCATTCTTTCTCTCTTTCTTTCTTTCTTTCTTTCTTTCTCTCTCTCTCTCTCTCTCTCTCTCGGAACAAAAATCTCAGTGAAGCCAAGATATGATGTTTGATTCGCTTTTATCGCCCGTTGGTGGTTTTCTTGCTCGTTGCCAAACGGCCACATTTTTGAAATTCAAATGTTGTGCAGAACCGCAATTTTTAATACAATGAAGAAAAGCCCCTGACATTTGAAAATATTACAATATTACCTTAAGGCGCGTTACTATCGTAGTTTCATCATTTCATGGACGACACCGAGTTGTCACGGACGATGATTTATTCACATATACTTAAAGGAGACAACAAATATAATTTTCTTTCAAAATAAAGACTAAGATGTTTAGTAATAAAATCATGTTTATTTATATAATAAATTTTTAATTCTAAAAAATTAATTATTTTAATCAAAATATGTAAAATCCCATTCGATTTAGGACTGTGACTCAAGTGGGTTGGGGATCAACCCATGCCTGTACCCAACCCGACCTCGAGCTTGAAATGCTCAACCCAAACCAAACTCGAATCGGGTTGGTCGTGTTAATTTATTCCCCATTAATATTAGATGATTTAGCAATGGTAAGGGTTTAGGTAAACATAAGGGGTATCTAAAACAACTTAAAATTTATAATTATTTATCCTAAAATTGTGTTTCAAGATTTACATATATAAAATTACAATCAAACGTAAAAAAGAAGGATAAAATGAGGACAAAAGAAAATTACCATCTTAATTTATTTACTGTTAGTCATAATTTTCAACAAAATAAACATTTATTTTATATATCAATGTAGAATTATATAAACAAAAGCATTTATAACAAAGTAATTATTTATTTTATAAAAATAATAACATTAGTTTTAATATATATTAAGGAACAAAAGTATACTTAGTAAGTGAAAGTGAAATAAATCAAGATACAAGAAATATTTTTCAATTATAGCCATATTAAATTTTGGTTTGGGTTCGAGCAAATTGAATTTCCCAATGCCTATGCCCGAATCCAACTAGATTTGAGTTGGGCATTTGTTTTTGAAGTCGTGATTTTCTAACACCCCCTAATGTGGCATGGGCTAGAACCATAGATTTTTCCCTCAAGATATGTGCAATTGTATATCCCAAGAAAAGAATCTATGATTCTAGAACATGCCACGTTAAGGGTGTGTGTGTGTCAAAGAGGGGCATCAGAAAATCATTATTCTTGGTTTTGTTGTCGTAACCCAATCTAACAATGCCTAGACCAAACCCAAGGTCGAGTTCAACCCTTCGGATTTGGTCCGTACAAGTTGCAACCTTAAATCGATTCGGTCGAGTTTTGTTGATTCAGCCAAGTTTTCAAAATATTATCTGAATCATCTTGTTTATCTCACGAGATAGTGTGAAGTTTGAGAAGTCGTGTAAATCCTTCTTGAACAAGATTTGAAACTAAAAGCTCGCTTTGTGCTTACTCACTAAACTCGCTGCTTCTTCTTATCTTAAGCTTCTACTTAAGTCCAAGCTTCAACGTTAGCTTCACTTTCCACTCCTGAAACCCCCCCCCCCCCATATATTGAATCAATATTTCCCTAAGGTGGACAACCTGGTTTTTGAATTGCTCAGGAGGTACTTTCAGAAATTGACAAAAAAAAAAAGATAACAACGAAAGTGAGGATCAAATGCTCGATGTAATATGAACTATAGGAACTAAGGGTCCACAGGAGAAATAGGTTCCATTATGGGACGAAGGAGTCTCATGTACAATTAGGAAAGACACAATCAAGATAACTTATCTGTCAACTTTTCCACTAAAAACTTAACCCCGCCTTACCTCCATCTATAATATTGGTTGCGTTGAGTACTGTGGGGGAAATTCTTGAATATGAACACGTGGCATGATTCCAAGCTTGGAAGTATATTCGAAGCTCAGATGACTTGATATGTAGGCTCAGTTGTTAAACTCCTCGGGAGCTAGCGGATGTGTAGCTCGGACCGGTGTCACCGATCGATTGGATATCACGGGTAATGACGTTGTAGGTCGGAGAGGCGGTCCTGACAGGTGTGCCATCGATTGACAGTACTAACAACCCACGTCATGTCAGATCAGCCCTAGTCATCCCAGAAGTGACGGGGCAGTTGCAACGACTCCTGCAGCTGATATGTCAGGGAGTGAGCTAACTGCCCATAGTCATTTCAAAGGGTGGCACAGAAAATGATCAAGTGGTATGCCTATAAAAGGAAGAGGACTATGGATAAAGGGAGGTCGAATGCTTCTCCTCTAAAGAAACTAAATTACACTGATCAATTTGTCTAACTTGATCGTCGGAGTGGGCTGATTTGCAAGTCCGCCCGAGCTAGGAGAGAAGAAAAGTGTAGAGCCATTTCTTGCATCTACAAGTACAATTAATCTCTAAATATGAAATCACTGCTTACACCCAAGAGGGGGAAGGGTTAAAGGCCGATGTGAGATATAGAAATAGGAACCCACTATCCTAGTAAAAGATCGTAAGCAAAGGGTCAATGTAATTGAGTTGTCTTATTGTAGTGATCAATCATGGTATTCGATTAATATGGACCATCACTCCATCTAATTAATATGAAAAATCAAAAGACAAGAAACAATGTCCCACACCTTGGAATTGGACTGAGCAGTGTTTTAAAACCAGACCAAACATTTGGTTTGCCTGGATTTTATATTAAATTCGATTGGATTAATGTGCCTGTGAGAGTTATCTTTTTATAAATTAGAATTATATGAAAGTAATTGGGGATAAAGATTTATATTTCTAAAAATTCTAAAAAATGTAAAGGTCCATCAAAATGAATCAAGTCCGACCAATTTGACAAATTGGTGATTCAATCATCCGTGACTTTTAAAATAGGAAAAATTACTTATAGGACCCTGGTAGGGGGTTTCTTTCTAAATAATCCATAAGTTTTGGGTGATGTTGAATTAGTCCATTTAGTAAAATCCTTCTTTCTAAATAGTCCTTAAACCCCATTCAAACTATTTTTTATCAATTAAAAGTCCAAAAATACCCAGACCTTCAAACTCAACCCTCCTTGAGAAGAATAGATTGGATTTCGGCATCTATGATCATGTTTAGAGCTTCTATTTCACTGGAGAAGGGATAAGAAGCTTAAAAACCTTTTCTTTTTTTTTTAGTGTTTTTCTAATCGGATTGAAGATGTATGTGAAAATTCGGTTGTTTTTTAATTTTTTATTGTTTTTTCATAAAAATATAATATTGATAGTTCATTTGATTTTAAAATGAATTTGATTTTGTAAATTTTTTATGATTTTTTCATCAATTTTGGTAGATACTAGTTTTGAGTTCGATAGTGTCCAGTTCATTTTGATTATCGTCAAGTTCATTAATAATGGTTTCTCAAGTATGACAGAATCTGTAATATATACACTCCAAAAGGTATTTTTATGGTCTTGCATAACCTATCCCAATTATTGGGTCATGCATCTTAAGTTCCATATTCTTAAGGAAAAATCAAGCAATGGAGAACAAAAAAAAAAAAAAATGCATCACACAAAGAAACAAAAATTTACTTCACTCCCTCAAGATTGAGTTAGTCCACATAGTAACATCGATCAAGTACAAGAAACAAACTCTTTGTTAGAAATTAAATAGAGAAAAATATACACCAAGAAAATGAAACTAGCTAGGGTTTTATATAATATCAATGAAATTTGAAAATACCCTTGCAAAAATTTCTTTGGGGGGGCACTGGTCCCCCCAATAAGCTTAGTGCCAAGCTTGACAGGCGAAGCACTAGGAAATAATTAACAATAGTCCTTGTTGACCAGTCTATGAATCAATGCTTAACACAAGTTTGCTTGTTTGTGGAAAAATAATTTGAATTTGAGGTACTCTCGGGAGCACAAAAATATTTCATCCCAAGATTTTTTGGGTTCATTAAACCTAAAATCATTTGGCTCGCCTCTTAGAGTATCTACGCACCAAAAATTGATTTGATCAAAGATTTGTAACCACTAGATTTGAGATTTTGTCTAGGATGATATGTAGTTGTGGTGGAGAATTTTGTTGACTAGGATCTTGTATCCTTTGTTGATGATGACTTTGATTTATTTCCTCAATTCTCAAGGATTTTTTGAGTTCAACCTCACAATTAAGTCAGTAACAAATTTTGTTTACTAGCTCACTTTTACCTCCATCTGATGCTTATTTATAGGATTTCATTACTCCTGGTTGTAGCGCATGACATTATATTCCTATCACTTCTAGAAACGTTGACACCTATCAACTTTCAAAGTTTCGTATACAATTTTCATGCATGAAACCACGTATTCATGAAATGTCATAGTCCATCTAATATGTAAGCATGTGTTTGATAAGAGATTATACCTTGCAACTAGGGCGGGTTGGGGATAAACTTGTGCCCAACAAACACTTGACAAACAACAACCCATGCTCACACCCAACTCGACTTTGGGCATGAAATACTCTATCCAATTCGGGTTGGTTCATTCCTCATTAATACTAGATAATTTAGTAATGATAATGACTTATATAAAGAAAAATGATATATAAAAAAATACAAAATTTGTAATTATTTATCTTAAAACTAATTTCAAAATTCACATCCATCAAATTATAAACAAATGTACTGAAGAAGATGATGATTAACTAAAATTTGAAATGTAAATTGTGAGTGAAAGAAACAATAATATTTTTAAATTATAATCATATTTAGTACAGGTTCAAGCAACTCAATGCCTATGTCCGAACCTAGTCTAATTTGGTTTTGCAATATTTTTTTTACCCAAACTCAAGCTCGAACCCTAGTTAATTGTGCCTACCTTGACCCAAGGCCGGTTTTAACTCACCGAGTTCAGGTTTGGCCCGTCCAAGTTGCAGTCCTAATTGTAATTGTAACCTTTTTGTTTATTGGTCTTAGTCTACACTTAATTGGAGGAGGTTCATCTTTTGGGTTAATATGTGTGCTCAACTTTCTCATAAGGAACTTCCCATCAACGTACTTACTAGATCCATAATGTTTCATGTTTGTTCCCACACTAATAATTGGATTTGGATTTATTTGTCTATTTTTCTTTTCATTTTAATTGGTTATTACCTACTTATCAAGCTATTTACTTGTTTTTAGACCCACTAAGATATGGGCCTAAAGAGTTCATTCCACGGTCAAATAAAGGAGAAATTACTTAATGAATCCAGACTAAGGGATTTCTTCCTAAACACCCCTTACTTTTTTGATAGTCAATTTAGGTTGTGTTTGATTGATTTTTTTCCATGAAATTTTGATTTTTGCTCTCAGGTGGATTTCATTTTTCAACCTATCTTCGTGGAAAAATGAAATCGAGTCTGAAAATCAATCTCTTCTTCTTCCTCCCTCCATCACTGCCGTTGTCATTACTCTCTCTCTCCCTCTCTCTCTCTCTATTCTTCTTCTTCTTCCACAATCGATTCCTATGGATTTCAAATTTAATGGAAAAATAAATTTCCATGCAATCAAAAAGACTATTCATAATCCTTTTTTTTTTCTTTCTTAATGCCCTTTCAAACCCCTTTCCTAATTGGTGAGATTGATGATTGAAATTGCCAAGATAGATAGTTCAACTAATTGAAATCCACCTCTGATCTAATCGTTGATCTCGACATTTGCAATAATTTGAATCGTCGATCTCAATGATTTGGATCGACAATGTCGACGACTTTAGTTTGATGTTTTATCAGCGTTAGAGTGCATTAAGAAAGAAAGATTTTACTAATTGGGTGGTTAACATACCACCCCAAAACTAAGGATGCCTTTAGAAAGGGGTCTTGCTGGAGGGACCTCAAGATTAGACCTCACATCATAGATCTTGACGTAAAAGTAGATAAGAACCATAGATACTTTTTCAAGGAAACATCTATGGTTCCCATGCAATTTCACTTCAAGGTGTGCGACGTGAGGTCCAGCCTTGAGGTCACTTCAACTTTATTCTTTAGAAAGGCATCCTTATCGTAGGGTTTATTATGTAATTTCCCTTACCTAAAAGGTGTCACACTTGCATTTTAAAGTCAGGGTTAAAAGGGCACTAAACAATGAGTCGTGTTAGAATGACCTCAAGATTGGACCTCATATCATTCGTCTTGACACGTGAAAGTGAATAGGAATCTTAAATGTTTTTTCACTCGTATCTCGAGAAAATCATCTATGGTTCACATATGCACTTTTCATGTCCTAGTGTGAGGTCTAATCTAATAATGTTGAAGTGACCTCAAGATTGGACCTCACATCGTACACCCTGACATGAAAGTGTATACATGAACTGTAAATACTTTCCCTTGAAATACAAGTGAAAAATCATCTATGATTCCTATCCACTTTCATAACAAGATGTGCGTTATGAGATCCAATCTTGAGGTCACTCCAGCATGACTCAATATGATTTGATGTCCCTATCCGGATCCGAGTAGAGATCCATCCCTATAGATAGGGATCTGAGTCTTATACAGATCCATCCCTATATATGCCTAAATCTGAATGATATATAGCTTCCAAAATTATATTTCTTATATTTAAAAAAAAAAAAAAAAGGAATATCAGTTTCTGCCACTTCACTACAATTATAAGATGAAATGGTTAATCGGAAAACAGAAAAACATAGAATTTAAAATAATAATAAAAATGTTAACGGTCCAGAATTACCTGACCCAAATGAAACCATTCGACTCCAATTAGGTCAGATGGGGTTCAAGGGAAAACAAAATGGTTTGGATACAGTTTTATCTAGTTGGATCCGATTTGGTTTTAGATCCAGATAAAATTAATCTGGATATGGGTCCGGCCCATTTTATGCCCTAGACGAAGTGGGTGTTCACGGGGATCCATTAAATCCGGACTAGGAAATGTTGAGGGTGAAGGTTGCACCAACAGTAGTAAGTAGTAGGGTCCAATACAAAGGGCGAAGAAACACGGCTCACAACCACGTTTTTCTAATGATGTGGTCCAAATGTCTTTGTACCGTCGGATTACTTTCCAATCGAACGGTGATAGAAACCTCACTTCAACGTTAGTCAAATACTAGATCATTACCCTAAAATCCCGACCCTCTTTCCCTCCTCTGCAACTCCACCTTCAAAACCCGAAATCAAAACCTCTAAAATTTCCAAAAAGCCTAATAAATCTAGGGTTTTCTCTGCAATTTGAGTTTTGGTGCTTTCTCCCTCTCTATGGTATGCTGGAACAGAACCCTAGAAAGTTCTCTCTTTGAAATTGGGCTGAAAAGGATCCGTTGGATTCGTCCCCCAGAATATTTTCAGGGTTAGTTTTCTTCTCTCATAATTTGAATTTGATGCATCATAATGCCTTAGATTTTCTGTTTTTTGATATTTTTGGAGCGTAAAATCTTTCGTAATTCATCAATCGAGTTTGAACTTTGAAACATTGAACTATGGAAAACGAGGGGATCGGATTGAATGCGGGATCGGAAGATGAAGAAGTTCTGGACATCGAACATCCCATCGATGAAGATGAAGACGATGAGATGTCCGATGGTTTAGGTGGTAGTAGGGATTTGTACGTCCCTGATGGTGATTTGAATCTTGAACCTTACGTTGGTATGGAATTCGAGTCCGAAGAGACAGCTAGGGCATTTTACAACTCGTATGCTCGTCGTGTTGGCTTCGGCACTCGTGTCAGAATGTCTTGTAGATCCAAGCGAGATGGTGCAGTTGTACATAGAAAATTTGTGTGTACAAAGGAAGGGTTTCGTGTCGAGAAAAAAAAGCGGCCGGGTAGTGAACCTCTTACTAAGATCAGAAGGCCTCGCCCCGAGACTAGAGTTGGATGTAAGGCAGTCTTGGCTGTGAGGAGACTAAATTCGGGGAAATGGGTTGTTACCGTATTCGTAAAAGAACATAACCATGAACTAGTCCCTCCTGATCAAGTACATTGTCTCCGGTCTCATAGGAATGTAACGGGTCGTGGGAGGGCCTTGATTGATACCTTACAGGGTGCGGGGATGGGCGCAAGCGGGATTATGTCTGCGTTGGCTAAAGAATATGGTGGAATTAACAATGTTGGGTTCACTGCAAAGGATATTAGAAATTACATGGGAAGTAATCGCCAAAAGACCCTTGGAGGAGACACGCATCTCCTTTTGGATTATTTGAAGCAAATGCATGCTGAGAATTCTGCGTTTTTCTATGCTGTTCAGGGTGATGAAGAGGATCAATCCATGAGCAATGTCTTTTGGGCTGACCCCAAGGCGAGGACGAATTACAATTACTTTGGAGACACGGTTACATTTGATGCAACTTATAGGATAAATCGTTATAGATTACCCTTCGCTGCCTTTACCGGGGTGAACCATCATGGGCAACCCGTGTTGTTTGGTTGTGCTTTCCTCATAAATGAATCCGAAGAATCTTTCGTTTGGCTATTTAGGACATGGGTTACTGCAATGTCGGGTCGCCCTCCAATCTCAATCACTACTGATCATGATCGGGTGATACGGTCTGCCATCACACAAGTACTCCCAAAGACCCGTCATCGTGTATGCAAATGGCACATATTTAAAGAAGCCCAAGAGAAGTTGGCACCAGTGTATATTTCTCATCCCAGTTTCGAAGCACAGTTTCACAAGTGTGTAAACCTGACTGAATCAATTGAGGAGTTCGAATCATGTTGGTCGTGTCTCATTGATCAATATGAACTCAGGGAGCATGGATGGCTTCAAGCAATATATGCTGCTCGAAGGCAGTGGGTCCCGGTATACCTCAGAGACACGTTCTTTGCTGAAATGTCTGTAACCCAACAGAGTGATAGTATGAACTCTTACTTTGATGGGTACGTGAATGCATCGACCACTCTACAGCTTTTTGTTAAGTTGTATGAGAAGGCTTTGGAGAGTCGGTACGAAAAAGAGTTGAAAGCAGATTATGAAACGGTGAGCACCAAACCATTACTGAAGACCCCATCACCAATGGAGAAACAAGCAGCAGAGCTTTATACAAGGAAATTATTTATGAAATTTCAAGAGGAGTTGGTTGAGACTCTTACTTTCATGGCAACCAAATTGGAGGATTTTGGGGAAATAACCACATATCGAGTAGCCAAATTTGGGGATGATCATAGAGCTTACATTGTTAAATTCAATGTTATAGAGATGAAAACAACATGTAGTTGCCATATGTTTGAGTTCTCGGGCCTGCTTTGTAGACATATATTAACGGTGTTTAGAGTGACAAATGTTCTTACTCTCCCATCTCAGTACATTTTGAAACGGTGGACAAGAAATGCCAAGAGCAGCGTTGTATTGGAAGAACGTCCCAGCGATTTGATGAATAGTTATCGAGAATCTCATACTGTCCGATACAATAGTTTACGGCACGAAGCTCTCAAGTATGTAGATAAAGGAGCAAAAAATATAGACATGTACAATGTGGCAATGGATGCTTTACAAGTTGCTGCAAAAAAAGTTGATCTTGCAGAAAAGAATGGTGGGAGACTTCCTACAGTCAATGGAAGTAGCCGAGAAGACAGTGAAGTTCTTCAATGGGGTTTGGGCCAACCTCAGTCTGTGGTCAGTTCTTCTCTTTTATTGCTGTTTTAAAATGATTGCTTCTACATTTCATTATTTAGATTATTGTTCAATATTTCTTACTGCTATTTTATTTTATCTGTTTTCTATTTTGTCAAATTCAATTTCTGGTTTTTTTTTTCTTTATTTTTTTCTGTTTTCTAAATCTTATCGAGAAATAGATTTTGTAGCAAATGCTAAGAATGTTTGTATCTGTTATATGGATGATTCATATATGGCTTGTGGGTTGCATTGATTTTCACAAACTTGCATAAATAATAAAATCCCTATATTCTAGGATGATTTTTGTGTTTTGATCTAAAACATGATTTCTTTTTCTCAGAAATGTGGCTATTATTTGGAATTTCAGCTTCAATGTTGTTTTTTATTAACAAATTGATCATGAATAGATTGCTTCTAATTTTAAAGCTTTTTGACAAGCATCATTGTCTTCTAGGAAATCATTGTTGTTAGGATAAATTCACGAGTTCTATCCATGTCTTTTACGGTAGTTTATTGAAAGAGAATTATCACATTTTAGAGGAATATAACCACTTGTGGTTAAAGGTTTTAGATAAGGAGAAGAGAATCCTTATTTTATTGATATTTATTTACTCAATTTGACCTGAATAGCTAGCTTGTTCTTATGGATTTGCTTGTTTGGTATGCTTCCTTTGCCTTTATTGACTAAAATCTTGGAATGAAATTTAATTATGTTCTCTTAGTGTGCAATTTATGGCGTTAAGTAACATTTCCAGGCTTAATTTTGTTAAAGAGTAGAACTAAAAGTCAATCACCAAAGTGCATTGTCAGACATGTGGGACAGTCGCATGTTTCTATTTTTTATATAAAAGAAACCTACCTTAGTAGTCAATGATCGCTAATTATTTTCTTAGCAGCTCATCCTATATTTTATTTATTTTTTTTTTTCTTTCTTACCATAATAGGAAGGAATTTAGGTTTTCAGGAAATGGTTGATTTAACCTCTTATCACGTGCTTTATCCCGTAGTTCACTTCATATGTTGTATTTCTCCTTGGATGTCAATCCATCAGAATATCTTCCAGCTTATTTAGAGGAAAGAATGCTCAAATGATTGATATAATATCTTATATCCATCCTAAAAATATTTTATGGTTCAGTATGCGTGTGTCTAGCTTGGATCATCGATCCATGATCCATGGTTTATGAGTTTTTCTCAAGAATTCTTTTGTTCAATTTCACATTCTCCATCCATTTCACAGATATATGGAATCAACATGCATATATAATTTTTTAATAAATCGAACTTTATTGAGATAGGATGAGGTGGCCTCAAGAATACAAAGACTACAATTTCTTATTACTCACAAGATCCCACCTAAACAAAACCAATCTTCGAAAAAAAACCCCCTAAACTCTTTATTTTGTTTACACCAATCAAGGTAAAGTCCAAACTCCTTATTTTGTTTACGCCAATAAAAGATAAAGTACATAATCGAGAAAAACTCTTCTTGAAGAGAAAGCTATTCTTCCCTTTCTTTCTTTCCATAAGTCCCAATAAATAGCAAAAGGCACTAAGTTCCAAAAAAACCTCTCTCTACCAGACAACTTTGTAGCCCTCTAGCTAGGAAGGAGTTGAATAATTGACCTAGGTGTGCACCAGGACATCTGGAACAGATAAGGAAAATGAGACCACACTAAGGTTGCACAAGCACAATGAATGAACAAGTGGGGAGCAAATGGTACACTGATTCCCCACTTGCCTTACACAAGGAACAAGAATTCACAACGCACATACCCCTATTCCTAAGTATATCCAAGGTTGAAAGTTTACCCAAGGACACAATCCACACAAGGAACGAGATTTTTGAAGGAATCAAAGGATGCCAAATTGCTTTGACTAGGACATCTCCCTCCCCTCCCCCCTCAAGATGCTGATAAAAAATGATTTCACAAAAAAATTATCATATTGGGTCCCTTTCCTAATCCTAGAATCTTCTGCCTGGGTGTCGCAATCATAGGAAGAAATAATGCTCATTAGGGAAGCAACTTCTTGAATCTCCCAATCGTTAAAGCCTCTCCTAAAACTAAAATCCCAAGACCTATCTCCACCTTTAGAAACTAGGAAGGAAGAACCAAGATTTTTTTTTTCTTATTTGATAAAGCAAACAAATGTTGGGAAGGCTTATTTCAATGGAATCTTATATCCTCCCAAAAAAGGAATGCGATTATCATTGCCCACTTTGAATCAGATGTGTTTTTTGAAATCAGAGATTATATTACACACCCCTCTCCCAATCCCACAACCTTAAGGCAAACTAGTCTGACAACTATCCCAACCGATTGGGTCTTCCTCTCCATAAAAGTGATTGATGGAATGGTGAGATAGGAAGAGGTTTTCTAGAGTATTGTCCTGATGCATGTAGTCATGTATTCCTTACATAAATTCTTTAAAAGGTATAATTTGGTTCAGATTTTCACATTTCATAAATCCAAACTTTATCAATTATATCTGTCATGTTATTTCTTCCAGGTCTAATTTCCTTGGCATAAAATTCATAATTTATGATACCCATCTCCCATACACTAGTACCATGCCACCCCTCCTCCCAAACCCCCAGGCCTATAAGAAATTTTTTACTCGAAATATCCGTAAAAGTCCCAACTAGAAGCTACAACATCACTCAAGTCGCATACCAAGTTATATTGTGAGTAAAAGGGAGGGGAAAAAAGAATATAGGGCTAGGATGAAAAAAGAAAAAAATGGTGTTTCTCAGTAGTAATGTAGGACATGTTGTGGGGGGCTATTGTATTCTGTTTTTGTAAAACTTGCAACTATGATGCAACATAAACAACCTGCCACATGTTAGAGGGAAAGAGAATATTTCCACACCAACTTTTTGTCATTACACACCATTTAAATGAATTTAAGAGAGCCTATTCTATTTTCGTAGTCATACACTCCCTTCTAATTTCTTTTCCAAAATTTCCCCCACCTTCCTTGCAGTTCTACACAATTTTGTTAAGTCCTTTAATTTTTTTTGGATGATAATCATTATGCTATAAAATAACTTTCAAGGATGATTTAGACATACCCCTTTGTATTTTGGTGAATATTTGAGATACCCCATGTTCTCTAATTGATGATAAGACCCCTTAAGCTTGGCCTTTTCTTATGGACTAATGTAAAATGACTTAAATGCCCGTACCCTCAACCTCTAGCCTAAAACCTTTGATATTTGTGCCCAAAATATGTCATGTTCAAGCTCTTCAACCTCTATGGTAAATTATTTAATCTATTTAACCTCATCTCCGATACATAGTTTTCAACCTCACCTTAATTGTAGAAAACCCTTTTTATTATTTTATCAAAAACTCAGTTGGCATTATCTTCTACTTCTCTAAAGATCCTATTTTTTTTTCTTAAGGCTTGAAGGTTAAAGTCCCCGTTTTCTGGTTTAATGAATATCTCTAAAAACCATGCCGAATCTTCACAACCACTTGCCAAGAGAGCTTAATTCATCGGCCTTAGCTTCCTAATTCTAAGACCAATTTTCTTCTTTGTCCGACAAACAATCTTCCAATTGACCAAGTAAAATTTCTCATTGCCCTTGCAATCATTCTAAAGGAAGTCCGTAATCAATTTCTCAAATAGAGCTTCCATCTTCTTAGGAATTGAAAATAGAGAGAGGAAATAGACTGGGATGCTTGATAGAGAGGGTCGACTTACCACCTTTGGACATGTATCTTGCGTTCGACCCACCCAAGTTTTTTCTCACATTGTACAACCAAATCACAAATGTTGTAGCTTTATAAGCTGGCCTATACTTGACAAACAAAAAAATCTGCCCAAGCATCTTTATCAAGGGTTGGCCCAATCGCAAAAATCTTACATTTTCTCAAATCAATTGGCAAGCCAGGCACTGCTTCAAAGCAACCCAAAAGCCCCCTCAATAGGCAAAATTGATCGGTCACCGCATCTAGGAAGATGAGGGCGTCATCGGCAAATTGCAATTGCGAAACCATCAACCCTAAAGAATCGCCCTCAAACACTTGTAAAGCCCCTAAATGCACTGCTCTAGAAATCATCCTACCCAAGGTTTCCACCACAATGTTGAAGAGGAAAGGAGAAAGAGGGTCTCCCTATCTTAACCCACTTGAGCTTTCTAAAAAACTAGTCAGACACTCATTTACCAATTTAGAAAAGGAAGTCGTGGTCACACATTTTCCTATTCATCCAATCTATTTGTCCAAAGCCCATACAACTCATTAACTACCATAGGAAGTTCCAATTAACATGATCATAGGCTTTCTTAATGTCTATTTTACTAGTAAACTCTTCAAAGTAGATGTTTGATAAAACTCCACAATGGATTCCCTGATCTTGGTCTTGTCTTCTACCAGCTCTCCACCTACATTGATTTTAGAAATAAAGTCGTGCCTCCTATTAGAGTTTGCCACTTGGTGAAAAAATTGTGTTGTTTGTCCCCTTCTTTAATCATCTTATCCTAGATTTTTGCTTCTAGTTGATTTCCTCCATTAAGGAGATCTTCTAGAACTTTGTTCTCAGGTTAACTATAGCAACTCTATCCTTCGAATAAACCTTACCCACTTCCTCTTCCTCCATGTCGATCCTTTGAATCCCATTCAAAATTGACTCCTTTTCTATCTCAATCCGCTTTGTTCCACAATGTCAAATTTGTTTTTAGGGCTTTTATATTTGTTTTTAGGGATTTTAGTTTTTCCTTAAACCTAACTCCTCGCCTACTAGAGACTTCATAGGAATTCCACTACAAAACCACCAACTCCAAAAAACCTTCACGCTTCCAACCACATATTTTCAAAAACGAAATGGAGATTGACTATTCAAGGCTAAACCAACCTCTAGTAGAATTCAAGAGTGGTCGAAAATTGGATTTGGATACAAGAAATATGTCAATTCAAGACATAATTGGAATTTATTGGTTGTTGACCAGGTAAAGCACTTATCTACCAGAGGGAGAATCCAACAAATCGTTTCTATTCACAAACTCAACAAATGCTTTCATACCCTTGGGTGACCAAACCCCCACATTTTTCTAGGACAAGAATCTAATGGCATTAATATCGCCACCAACACACCACGGTCTCCCCTAATAAGAAGCCACATCATCTAGCGCTTCCCAAAAATGCTCTCTCTCCTTATGCAAATTAGGCCCATAGACACCTGAGAAAATTCAAGATGAATATTTTCTAACACAACTGTATAGCACTGACAGGAAAAAGGCCCCTATTAGATGATCTTCAACTGACACCCAATTTGCATTCCATGAGATCAATATTCCCCCTGGAGACGAATTGTCGAAAGGGCTATCCATCTAGTTGAACTTAGACCCCAAATCTCAATGATAAGATTTTCCCTTAAAAGGGCTCAACTTTATCTCTTGTAAGCCCCAACCAAATGGGGATTGTGAGAAGAATCAGATCTTTTACTGCAACCCGTTTTGAGCGCTCACTCGAACTCCTTACATTCCATGAGAGAATTTTAACTATCACAGGTATTGTCACATCCCTTTCCTTTTCTTCTACTTCCACCCGATTGCAAAAGGAACATACTCGTATCTTTTTCTAGCTCTTCCACTTCCTTAATCTTGGCCTAAGCTTTTTCTTTTTGATTGAACTCTCTCCATCCTTTTTGTAAGAGTTCAAGATGCCGTCTCCTTCCCTATCACTATGTTGGAAATCAGTTTCTCCTCTAATAAACAAGTCCTGAAATATAGTTTCCTTTCCAATTTGATTTGTGTCCAAAATGTGGATCAATCCTTCTGTTTCCTTACTCCTATTAAGCACCCTAACTTTCACTTCCTTTCCTCAAAATCTTTACAGTATCATCTTTGTTTTTCGTCGATATGACCATTAACACTCTTCTTGTAAGCATACAATTCAACAACCAGCAAGACATTTCTTCAAGTAAACAGTTTTTCTTTTGTTTGCAAGGACTAAGTCGTCTTCTTGATTTTTGAAGTCTTCAGGCTTCCCTAATTCCCGCGAATTCAATTTGAGAGAAATATTAGGACAGCCTTCACCACATTGCATACTAGAAACACTCTTCCTGATTTCTAATTGTGACCATCTCGGGCTTAGAAGTAGAATTCACTTACAAGAGTACGCCGAGAAAGACTCTCATTAAAAGCTTACAAAAAAAAAACATTCAGAAAATTTTCCTTGTGAGCCCTTGCACATCACTTAATCCAACGACATAAGGGCTTGAAATCAACCCTAAATTCCTACAGCTACTAATATTGCTTTTAGAAGGTCTTTTACCATGGCTGAGTATGACTTGGGATAAGCCTTCAAAGATCGAACTACCTTGTTTTGAACTTGATCACCCTTATTTCCTCCCCTTGAATCTGCAGTGATACTGTACCCACTATTTCTATTGCCATCATCTTCCATCACTTGCTCTTTGATTTCTAACGAGGAAAACTCCTGGCCAAGATTTTGACCCACCCATTTCTTCCAAACAAGCTTCGAATGAGAGTTTAAAGAGTAATGGTCAAGTTCAGCCTACTGGGCTCCCTCTGAGGTCAGCTCTACATCATTATCTAGACGAAATTGGGGCCAATCCAAAACGTAATCATATCCAAATCCACATAACTCTAGTTTGATTGCTTATTGGGTTCATGTTTTTCCTTAGCCTTTTTTTTTTTTTTTTTGCAGTTTTTGCTAGACCTATTGTAATGAAATCTTTCACAATCCTTGAGATATGATCCTTGCTTGGGAATAAAGAAAACCTAGGCACTCTAGGTAAAGACCTACTGACCCTTTTTCCTTACAAGACTCGAGAAAAACCTTGAAATATCTACTTTTTCTTTCCCTCCCTCCAACTATTCTTCACCACCAAGGACCTCTAAAGAGTTCGCAAACTTGGACCCTATTGAATCCTCCACACCTAAAATAATCTCCATTGCACGATCCACCAATTTCCCTTCAACTTAATTCGAAGAAATTTCATCAACAACCTTTTTAGCGTAAACCTGCTTTCTATTCCCAAAGTATCGAAGCTTGAAGCCCATTTTGATTGTAGAAGATATGCCATATTTAGATTAGCTTGGTGCTCTGATTTTTTCTTTAGCTTTTTAGAACTACTTTTCAAGGCATGGATTGATTTTGTTAGGTCCTTCACCTCAAACCCCAACATAACTCTGTTCTTTTTCGGCAAAGACTCTGATTGATTCCAATTGCTATGGCCCAAGCTTCCTTATCCACCTGTGATTGGTGACACTTCTGATTGGGGATTCAAAGGATTCTCCACAACTACTTTTGATTTGAGCCAAAACCCAATCCTACCACCTTTGTAGAGATCAGGTAAGTATGAAGACCATAATGAATCTCTTCGGAATTGACAACGCTAGGAAGCCCACTTGGACCGTTGCTGCTATAAATCTTTTCCTTCATCTAAGAAAATCATGAATATGAATAATCCCCCCTAAAGGCTTGCTTATAATTGTGAAGTCAATTTTGTTCCAGCAATGAAAGGGAATCCCAAAGATATCAATCCAGGCATAGCCTCTCTCCCACATAATCGACAATCTCATAGACCTGGCCCACTATTGAGAGAAGGTGACCCTCTTCTGACCCATCCCGATAGATTTTACAAATTGAAACCACTCAAGGTCTACTTGGTTTATGGGCATAAGAATCTATTGATCTTCCCCCATTGGAATAAGGTCATAACTTGCTTTGGTACCTTCAAAAATTTCTTCCTGAACAGAAATCCTTTTAACAAGACTTGTAGCTTCTTTGCAAATTACTATTTTAGTCTAATCCCCAAAACCCCTATATGGTATTGACATGGCCGATGGCTCAGATTTAGCCTGAGATTTAAAGTTAGCACCAGGCTTCGATCCAAGGAATACTAAAGGCTAGGCCACTGAGGATCTACTTTAGCCAGTTTGAAGACCTTGTCACCCTCAAAGGTATCTATCACATGGGACTTTGGATGTGTCCTCTTTCTTGAATTTGACTGATGGTGAGGCATCATGGGACTTTGGCTTCAGGAGAAGTTTTAATGACTAGGAGAGTTAGGAGGTGGCTTCCCTCATTGGCCTCTTGTATCCTTCGCACCCAGGTAAAAGATTGCTTGACTTGGATGGGCAATTGAAATGCTATCTTTTCAGTAAGTTTTTGTTCTCTTCTTGTGCGAGAGGTTGGCCACCATTTCCCTGCTTCGAAAATTTGGGTCCCCTTCATTCCCACCAGAGTTTCTATTTTTATCTGGGTGGTGGCCCTAAATAAGCTCTTAACTCTTGACCACCTTAAATCTAGAGGCTTGTTGGTGATGGATTTTTGTTTCTCGTGTAGAGCTAGTAAGGAGTTAGTCAATCACCTTCGCTTACCTTGCCCATTTGCGTGGTCAGTGTGGTCTCATTTGTTGCCCTTGTTCCATCTATCATGGTTTCATATTCTCTCGATCACCTTGTTGTTCTCTAATTAGAGGACCAACATCTTCTCTGAGGGAGAGATAGGATTCTCTGGAAGATGGCTTCATTTGCTATTTGTTGGGGTCTCTAGAAGGAAAGGAATGGGAGAAATTTTTAGGGCAAGGAGAAGTCGCTCAATGTGGTTGTTATTACTATTGTTGGCTTCTTATTTCTATGGTGTAAGCAGTTTAGAGATTTTAGAGACCTTTTCTTCGAGGACTTTCTCTTTAGGTGGGATCTAATTTCTATAGGGAAAGGATTGTCGTGCTTGTGTGTATCATTCTTGTTGAGGACATCTTGTCTTATCAATAAAAGTTTATATTTATCCCAAAAAAAAAAGGTACTATCACACCATTTATGGCTATGGAGATATTAGCCCAACTGGAGAAATTGATCCCATCAGGGAAGATCAAGGGGTTTGCACGATTCTTTGATGAGAGACTGGAAGTTTTCAAAATAAAAAAATAAAAAAAATCCTATCATCAAGATGGATCACCCTTACACGATCAACGAACTCATACTAAGGCATGGACTTGTCGCAAGCAAATTCGGAAATGAAAAAAGGCTACTGAAAGCCCTTGGTATTTGTCTAGAATTCCTCTCTTTCTGCGATTCTAATGTGGCCATTATCCGGATAATATTCTAAGAATGGCTCTTTCAGGACTTGCGATTATTGCATCTTGGAGAGCCACCAAGCTTCATTGATTGAAAAGTCCATGGAGCCTGCCCAAACAGTACTCTTCTCCACAATCATCATCATCAGCTTACTTGAGACCCACTTCCTTTTAATCTCAAACAATTGCCTCCCTATTGGGATGGAACATGGCAGAATTTTTTTTTTTATAAGTATAATATATTGAAGAAAGGAGGAAGAACAAAGTACAAGGAGGCCGAGGAGGCCTCATAAAGAGCAGCGAAGCAAAAGAAAAATTAAAACATCTATGATTACATAAAGAATTCCATTTAAAAATAAAGTCATCAAAAGTAACCCCGCAAACTTTATGTACTGTTTTGACTAAAGCTATAAAATGCCCAAGATCTCCAAGAAACCGTCATGAGAGCTTCTCATCTTACTATTGAACACTTTGTTATTTCTCTCATTCCACACCCCCCAAGCAATAACCGAGAGAAGCATAGCCCATAGGAGTCTTTTTCTGGAGTAGAAAGCATTACTGACCCACTCTTCTAACAATGATGAGAACTTACGAGGAAAGACCCTATTAATACGGAATAGACCAAGGAAAGTTGACCAAATATTATGAGAAAATGAGTAATGAATTAAAATATGATCAACAGATTCCCCATCCCTCAAACAAAAGGAACAACAATTGGGAGTGATCCAACCCCGAGCAATCAAATTATCCATCGTGAAAATCCTCCCAAGGGAAGCCAACCAAACAAAAAAAGAGATTTTAGAGAGGACTGATTTGGACCAAATGATGGATCCCAGTGACAGAACATGGTGGAATTCTCTGATCCATTTTCACTAGTACACTCAACTAACAAGCAAGACGAGAGTTGAACCACAAGCCACTACACCCTGATTCTGACTCTGGCCATCTGAAGAAACCTAAGGTCCTGGAACAGGATTCTGGTCAGCCATAACTCGTTTTAACATAGCGACTCCAATCTGGAATAATGATTTCCTGACAGTTATGTACTTCATAGATGCCTACACTTTCGCTCACAATCATGGGATCTTTGATAAACTTGAGTGATCTTTTGCTATAATTCAGTATTTGGTAATACTCCTCACATTTGGATTTCTATTTGTTGAAACCGACCTTTCATTTTGTATCTTGTTATGGCTGATTGATTTTATATTGGATGATGGGTACTTAACTGATGCATCTGATGAACTATTTGGGTTGTTTTTCATAGGTTGACTAAACAGTTGGCATACACCTTTTGTTTTTTGGTGTGTAGGATGGTGAGAAGAAGAAATTTCATGAATTAACTCAGGAGTTGGAGCATGCAAATCAGAAGTGTGAAATGTATAGAGCAAACCTGCTGAGAGTTTTGAAAGATATAGAGGAACAGAAACTACAACTATCTGTTAAAGTTCAAAATGCAAAGCTCGACATGGAAGATGAGCTTTGAAGTCACAAGATTGTCCATCTTCTTTTAGAATTAGGATGGTTTAGATAAAGTTATTCACTATTTAGATGACTAAACTCTAATTTGAAGTAATAGTTTCATTGTTTAGTCTTTCCCAAGATGAATGGATGGTATCTCTGATCATCAGTCTTGGGGAGGGGACCATAATCATAGTATGTACATTATATAAATTTATGCATGGGCAGATGGTATATTGAACTGTGAATTACCGTGCGTGGAGTTCGTGTAAGGTTCCAACCATCTGATCTGGAGTCTGGCCTGGAGGATTCACCATTGGGTTTGATCTTTGTAAAAGCTCATGATAAACTGCATGTTTACACCCCATGAATTAGGTTGGATGTACTCTTGTTTGGATCCATTTAATGTTTGTCTGCCTCAATCTGCCTTGTCTATCATTGATGATCACTGAGCACGGTCGGAGGGGGCAGTTTTTTTTTTTTTTTTTTGTTTATTTTGTTGACTTTGTTATGATATTTTTAGCAGCTTTTGGTTCACGGTTTGGAGTTAGGAAAAATATTTGTGCGTTCCTAAAGAAATGCTGTGTTGCTGTATCAATAGTCAAAACAAAAACATGATCAGATGGCTCAAGGATGTTGAACACAACATTTTAAGGGAAGAAAAAAAAAGTTGTAAGAGAGTTATTTTTCAAAGTTTTTGGTCAGGTAAAAAAATATTTTTTTTTTCCTTTAATTTTTTTAAATATGATTTAGTATATGAACTCTAGAGGGGTGTCCATGTGAGTCTGACAAGCCTTACTAGCCGAACTCTCTGGTGTGCATGGCCTCTGGTCCTGCATGGGAAGAAAAGTTGTGTATAGGAGACTAAAGAATTGATTTACTATTGTAACAGGGAATGGATTACAAACATTCCTTTGGCATGGCCCAAGAGTGTGTCATGGTCTCTCTCTCTCTCTCTGCCTTCATAGGGGGAAAAGTTGTTTATGGGAGACTAGAGAGTTTATCATGCACTGTATAGGGAATGGATTACAAACATTCCTTTGGCATCCTGAAGGGATCCTATTTGAAGGTACGAGTTGCCCCATGCAGCCATGTTTTGGAAGCTGATCGTAAGGTTCCTGCTCGCCATGAGTAATTGTAACTGACAGGATGAGATTCTCAGCTGGTAACAATGTTTTTGAAAACTGATTTCAGATTCTAGATTGTAATTTTTCTTTTATCAAACCTATTTCTACAGTTTTAATATGAAATGTTAAATACCCAACTGGAAAAAACGTTGCATTATTGCAAAAAACTAGTCCTCTTATGTCTGATTTTGACCTTTTTTTTTTTTTTTTTTAAATTGATTATGGAAGAATCTCTTTATAATCTGAAGCAAATGAGCCAAGAATCAGAATCAGATCTTGGAATCCAAACCAAATGCTCCATGGTGTTTTGGTTCATTTACAGTTCTTGATGCCATTGCCATCGTGATGTTTCAGATCCATGAGGTCCACAAATCAATCTGCATAGGCTGATTTTATGTATAATAAAAATACAAAACAACACATGGTAAAACTTAGGCACTACACACACTGAAAAAAGGCAAATCTTTCTAATAAACAAACTTATTCGCAAAACATCTAGATAATTATTCCCATGAAAACAAAAAGACTCGTCATCTAGAATTTTCAATCCTAAAACAGATCCCAGAAAGCCGGAAAGACAGACAGTGTTTTCTCATATCAAACGATCCTAATTCAAAACATCCTTCGAAAATAAAATTAAGGTAAAATAAGAGCACAACCAAAAGACAATAGAGCACAACTAGAGCTTCACTTCAGGCACCATGATCAGTAACTCTAATTAATGAAGTTACCACTAAGGAAGCTGGACAAGTCCTAAATATAATTTTATATGGGTCCCTGACCACTGAATGAAGGTGTCGACATTACAGAGAGAACATCTGTCACAGATGCCATAGTACTTAGCGCTGCTTTCAGTACATCCTGTGAGCACCCTGGCTTTACAATGTTTCTGACCTGCCATACATAAAAGGAAAAAAAAAAAGGCTTAACATACGGACAAGAAATTTTAAAAATAAAAAATAAAAATTCAAGTAAATAAACAATAAAAGAGGTTGGTACAGAAATTTGAGATTTTCAATACAGCCCCACTTAACAGAACTCTGAATCTTGTTTAAGTTAAAAAATATTTAGAGCAGTGAAAAGGTGTACAATTTTGTAATCAATAGCATTTAATAACTAATGAAAAAAAAGAATCAAGAGTAGTGAATGAAATAGTGAGGATATAGTCAAATATAAAGCCCCAATCTATAGTGATATTCTGTGAAAGTTGTTAATGAAGAGCACTGAATGACTGTATATAAAACATATACTATATATTATTTCAAATTAAAGAGGCAAAGGTGGAAACCAGAGCACCTTGTCAAGATATTCCTGTAGCTTCTTAATCCGGCCCATGTAGTCTTGGTCCTCAACACATAGGGTCACGGTTTTGGAATCGGCACCAGGACCATCAAATTGAAGAGGCCCAGGGTTTCTGTAGACATCATCTATCAAGAATTTCGTAGCATTTTGTCTCAGCAACCTGTAACCCACAGCCCCCCAATTGTTTCATGAGAACCAAAAGGATAGGAAAATGTTGTTTATGTAACATTTATAAATTTTTTATAATCCATCATACAAAAAGAAAACTATTATCAAGCACAAATATATGAATCGGCTTAGAAGAGTATTTAACCAAAGGTTTCTAGTTGTCTCCAAGTCTCAGCAAAGATGTCTTGGCTTGCATAGGCACACTTGGTTGAACCCTGAGTTTATGGGTACACCACATGAGCTTAATAAATTCAAACTGTAATGTGCATGCCCATTTTAAACCATTAGTTGTTAATAGACGAGAAAATTTATGCTATATAAGTTACTAAGCTTTTGATATATATATATATATATATATATATATATATTAAAAGGGTTACCAAGCATTTGAATTTTAGGCCCCAAGCATCTATTTTAATGCGTGAGCGTAGATTCATGATTACTCATATTGATGCCCAATTCAAAATGGATGAACCTAGGAAATGGAATTGACACGTTTTCTAGCATTTATCTTTTTCTGGTAGTCAAACTTCATAATTGAATCCGTGGTTGCCTCATACAAAATCAAGCTTCTAATTTAAATTAAACCTGTTGTTTTCTCCAGTGTTTACTAAAAATTCCACCCAGAAAAATATATCATAAAAGTTCATCCCAGGCTTCAGAGAAATCATATATCCGAAGTGCATTAAATGCATTATAGGGAAAAAACAAAAGCAAAGGCAAGGTAACCGATATCTAAAATGCCCCTGTAGTCCATTAATGTGCCAAGCCATATGAAGACTCTCAGCAGGACTTCAAGAAGTAAGCATCCATTAAAAATTAAGTCATGGAAATAGAGACATACTCATATGCTTTGCCTCTCAAATCCACAGTAGCAGGATGAACAGCGGGTTTTCCAATCAAGGAGGCCCCTGGACCACGTGACCACCGCTTTACAGTCATCATTGCCTAAAGATTAACCAAACACGTTATAATCCACAACCATTTCAGGTAACACACCCCAAAAAAAAGAAAAAAAAGACGCCCTCCACTAGAGTGAACCCAATACAAGTTCTAGTGAACGATTTTTTTTTCAAGGAAAAGAGCAAAAACACAATCATAATTTGTTTCAACGTTCCTGAAAACTCAATGTTAGGGACACAAATTAAAACTACAACTAAACATTTGATAATAAAAGTATAAAATGGAGAATACAACAGATCCTACCGTTATTGGAGCAGCACCACATTTCCACTTGTTCACGGGATTTTTCAGGTTGGTTACAGTTGCCAAGTAACCATTCAAACCAGCTGCTAGAATGTGATAGACAATGTGCCCAAGAACCTGCATGAATACAGTTTTGTCATTCTAGGGTATGGACCCCAGAAACAAATGAACAGCAATGAACGGGAAAGCACCAGTAATGAAAACCTACATAGGCATAGTCACAATCAAATTTTGATGGTAAAGATCCCCGAGCTTGGTAGCCAAAGAAGTGGCAGATAGCATTAAATTTCTTCCCCTTATATGTGCCTTCTTTCTGTTCAGATCATCAAATGAAAAAATACAACAAAATGCCTTAAGGTCAAACATAACCCAAGCAGAGGAACAACTCTTTTCAGTTTGTTAAGTCATTTCTTTTTTATAAGCTATTTTGGCATACAGAATTGTACAAGGAACAACGAAAGAGACCCATTTAAAAGGGGGGAAATCACTTTCAAGCCCTTTTCTTTAGTTGTTTTTTTGTTCCACAGTCGTAAGGGCAATGAAGTATGTTCCTCCTCTCATAATGATTAAGCCATAACTGAAAAAATTAGGGTCAGCTGAATGAATATTGTTCCCCCATTCAATTCTGTCGAAAGCCACATATTCTGTTATGTATCTTTTTCTTCTGAAATGAAAACTTAAATATACCAGCCAGTTGAGGGAAGAAGAACACAGAGAGTCATGGATAAAAACTAGGGAAAAATAGATAAGTAATGCTTGAGAGGAGAAAATGACGAAAACATCGACCAAAACGAAATTGTGAGTCACTGATATAAACTAGTGAAGAATAGATAAGTAATGCATGAGGGGAGAAAATGACGAGAAAACATCGAGCAAAACAAAATTGCAAGTACTAATATATAAACTAGTGAGGAATAGGTAACTAATGCATAGTGGGAGAAAATGAAAAAATGAAGTCTAAATAGTTTTCTAGCACATGCATTTGACATGGGAGTTCGCCAAATAAGAATCAGAATATAAAGGAGTCTCGAATCTCTTAAAACCTACCAATCGCTTGTTCATTTCTGTTTCCACTAAATGCGCAAGAAGTTTCTCTGTCTCAATCTGGAGAAGAAATCATGGAACGTAAACTAGTGAGAAAGATTCATCATACCCTTTTTTATACCAATACCAAGATCTCAAGTCTCCATACCTGGGATAATTGTGCAGAATCATCTGATTCAGGATGAAGAAGAAGCTGCACCACAAAGGTTGCATTCTCAGTATAGCATCGTAAACAATAACCTTCAAATATAACGGCAAGAAGCTCTTGATAAATGAAACCGTTAAAGAGAAAATAGAACCTGTTTCTTGATAAAGGGTGGCAAAAAATCGAATAAGGCCGATGCCCAGGGTGAAAGTTGTGAAGAAATGTTATCAACATTAACTCCTTGCCTGTGCAAACTGTGAATTTCCTGGGGTAGTTACAAGACCAAAGCATGATCTCATGTTAACAAGTCACCATCTTCCATTTCTGCTTAATGAAAGATATGCAATTACAGTGAAGATTCATATAAAAAAATGCAGTTTATTTTGTATCACGTGGGCTACCTGCAAGAGAGCGTATACTTCAGGAATGTTTTCTATAAGCCCCTCAGGCAGAAGGATGACTCCATGATACTTGTCTGCAATAATTAAAGAAAATTGATTTAAAAAAATATATGAATATAATATTATAAAAAACAAAGAGGAAAGAAACAAGAAAAATAATGTGTTGATTCGACAATTCCAACCATGTTCTGCCCTGGCTTGAACTGCATCACAAACTTGTGTTGTCAAGTCAAAAAGAGTGAGCTTTGAAGAAGCCACCTCCTCACCCAGGATGACCTGAAAGAAAGAACGAAATTTTTTTTTGCAGCAAACCAAGTCTTACTCAGGACGCAGATCTTGAACAATATCATTTCTAACTAAAGGATATGTCAAATAGGGAAAGCTGACCATATTCGGATGTGACTGGAGAGTGCATTCCAAGGCAACATGTGAAGCCTTCCGGCCCATGAGTCGAATGAAATAGTAATACTGAAGGAACAAGAGGGTATCATTAGTGCTATGGAATTCTATAAAATAAGTTAAAAAGAATATGGGTATTAAATAAATAAAGCTAATTGAAACCACAGCTTGAGACATCCACTTGTTAAACAATTCTATTTCTGTTTTTTATTTACATTACACGTCTAGAGCGTGAAAGATAGATAACATGATATCATTAGCTCACTCAAAGAATCAAATCATATGAATTGAGACAAGTACCTTCTCTGCAGAGAGAGCATCTGTACAAACGTTGCTGATGAGCTGGGAATTGACCTGAAGACAAGAAATCAGAAAGAAACAAGCTTCAATATATCTTACAGGTGTATAATTTTTCTTTGGTTGGAAGTTCAGTAAATTGCATATAATCTACAGTAGATTATGGGTAATAGGAGAAAATTCAAATATTCCAAAGCTAAATGGAAACACCCTTTAGCATATAGACTTGAGAGAGAGAAAGAATACAAAATGTTTTGAGATATTCTTTAATCAACAACACATATATGAACAGTCTAAGGGACTATCATTGAATCTCCAAAAAAATCACATAACAGTCACCCATATCCAGATGTACTTTCTTTTTATGGACCAGCTTACTGTCATATTATTTATTAATTGTCATCCCAGGCTTAGATTTTTTGTAATAAAAAATATTTGAGTAAAACTTTGTAACAAAGTGGAGGGTAAAGACAACTGCTTCTCCACACAAATAAAAAAATGTGGTGAAAAACAAAATCCATTAGCTTTTAGAAACACATGAAGGTAAATTTCTTGCACTAATAAAGAGTAAAAGGATCATGTGATTAATACCTTACAGATTGTATCAAAACCAACATCTGTTTCAACAAATTGGTTTTTAAGATCTCCATTCAATGTAACAGGAACTCCAACCACCTGGCAAGGCCAAATCGTGTAGTAACAAAAAAGTGCAGTAAGAAACAAATATAAAACCTAAAAAGTCTATTAACTTAGATATGGTAAAACTGAAGAAGTCTGAAAATACATCCCAAAGTTCAGGGTACCTTTGTACGGCATTTTGCTTCTGCAAATATCTCTGCAAGTTGAGCAGCATCTGTGTTTGATGTAACACCTTCACGAACAACAATTATTTACATGTAAGAAACATTCTATGAACTGACAAAATAGTCAATCAACAAGCAAACTATTAGACATACCTCCAATAATAACAAGGCCATCTAAATTCAGAGCTTTGCATGTGGTTAATGTGGCATTTACTTGCTCGGTTGTTCTAATTTGATCCATTGTTCGACCCAGCATATCGTAACCACCTTCAAAATCACAGATCATATTTGATAGATATGTTGGATCAATAGCTTCATATGGTAAATTGAGTAGACAAATTGAGAGATGTGTTATAAAGGAAATGCTAAAATTTCCAGTATTTAGTACTTTCTTAGGAGCAAACAGGATCGTGTGTGGAAGAACTTCTGATTAAAAAAATTCCATTTTAAATAAGTAATAAAAAAATAAACTGATTTCAAACCAGCGACGTAAAACCCTATGCAAGTGTAAATCCACCATAGATTGCACCAGTGCAGAGCTCAGACTAGCAGATGTCAAAAAGTTATAGCCAAATCTAGAACGTAAACAATTCTGGTTGGCAATGGGGTTTCTCAAAGCCCACGTGTACACACAGGAAAGTAATAGGAATCGGTCAGCTACCTTGATTTTTGTACGTAGAAAGAACATCTTCTGTGATCTCCAGTGTTTTCTGTGCAAACAAACCTTCTGAACCACCTGTTGTCAGAAACGAGGATGCATCAGTTTTTTGGAATTTTATTTAACTAATTGATAATGACTTGGAAGGAATTGAAAAAGTAAACAGACTTCTAGTGAGACCCTTAATGAGCACATTATGGATCCTGAAAAGAACAAAGACCACTATCCCAACAAGAAGATAGATGGATCCTATTTGGAGATGCTTAGGTAGCATAAGTTCATAACCAGGTTCTGACCTAAGCAAAGACAGATCAAGGAAATCCATTTACAGAAGCTACAACGGATATAACGTGAAACGCCAAATCAATTTACATGCAATATCATAGTTTCTGGGTCTGGACCGTGGACCACTATCCCAACAAGAACATAGATGAATCCCATCCGGAGATGTTAGGTGTCATAAGATCATAGCTAGAAGCTAACCTAAACAAAGACAGAGCAAAGAAATAATCAATTAACAGAAGCTACAAAAATATAAAGTGAAGCACCGAACAATCTACAAGCAATGTGTTAGTTTCTAGTGTGGCCCATGGAGAGATACAAAGGCTTGGATGTGGACTTGGGGTTCCAAGAAGAATCCATGCAATAACACATGAACGAATGAATGCATCACCAACACGCCCCAACCCTCACAAATATATGCATGCATACATATTTTGACACACCATTCACAACACATCATTTGACGTGCCCCATTTGGAAACGAATATTGGGCTGGTTTTTTTTAGAGGGTGAGCTCCTTGAGGAAGAGATCCCCTCACAAAAAATCTCCAAAATGTTCCAATTCTGACCCTAAGAAAGTTGTGGTTGAAGCTGACTTTTAGTTGTATGGTCTGTATTTTGTGAACTTCAACTAAGTTTTAATAGGGTTAGAACCCATGCTGAGGAACTTATCCTCAACAAAATCACTAATCTGCACAAGGCAATGTTTGCTTCACAGAAAACGCCTGCCCTGGAAACTTTTATCCCAAATGTGTGTTTCCAAGAGTTAGCTTCACTGCAAAACTACAGAACCCTCAACCTCACAGAAAAAGAGGAAAGGCCATAGAATTCTCTCCGCTTGAAAGCACTACTTGATTATTTAGTTATATGGTTTCTATTCTGTTGTATTATGGTTCTATGTTTAGTTTTTTATCTGTTTAATATTAAAAATTAAAAAGAGAGATACACTTGAACCCAAGAAAGCCGATCAGCTGCTATTCCTATATTTGCATTTTTTTTTTCTTTTTTTTCTTCTTCACTGCTTTGTCGATCCCAGCGAAATAATAAAATGATCTTGAGTTCGGCATAGGACACATCTCCAAATGAAAATCCCTCACACCTTGAAGCTCTCTGGTCTTTCTTGTAGTTAAACACCTTCATAATTTTCATTTTATTTAATTTTCACCCACTCATGCATTACATGTTCTGCTTTTCAATCCATATCTACAGATCATTACACATACCCTTTTAAGAAGAACAACAGTCACTCTCATTCAATATTAGCAGAATCTCCCCATTGATCTCACAAAATTATCATTTTTAATTTGGTGAAACAGTAAAACACTTGACAAGTGCTAGTTCCAAAAAAGATACGACTCTGGAAATAGAGTAATGGAGATGGGTTATTTTTTTCCTTTCTATTTTTCTTTTATTCATAATTGTGTCAAAACTCCTTATTGCATATTCAATTTTGACAAGGAAGTTCTCCATTTCCTCTCTAAGATGACCAATGGATATTTGCATGTGTTGATTATAGTTCACCATGGAGGTTGGTCACTGGTCAATCATTGAATAAATTGAATTTAACTGTAGGTGGGTCTCAAAAGAATGGATTGGATCAGCAAATACCAAAATGTATGTACAAAAACAGATATAAGCTATCAAAAGAAGATTTGCAGGAAAAAATCTCTCTGCCAAAAACTTTTCATGGCGCACTTTTTGAGCAAAACAAATACATCCAAGAGGAACTGTAGAAGCACAGCATTTCCAGAAGAGCATTAAAAATACAATAAAACAAAATGATACAGCTGACAATCTTCAGGAAAAGAAAAACATGCATACAAAACTGATGAAATATAGTTTGCAACTTAGTCACCAGAAGTGGAACAAGTGCAAAAACAGATTTAGACACAACTGAAGATGCAGTTAGCATCAAAATGTACAGATTTTCAAGGCAAAAGTAATACATTTATGATATGCCCTAACATGATGCAAAGTAATAGAACACATGGAAAGTGCCAACAGATGATATTGCCTCTCAATTGAAACTCCACAAGCCAACCAAACTAAATAGGCAATTGACCTTTTGAAGCGGCTTTATTAATGTTGAGGATCCAAACTAACAGCTACAATGAATTCATTGTACAGCAAAAACTAAAGAACAATAGTTTACACATGATGGGGAGATGAAAAACAATTTGAAAGACACAATGGCGAAGCATAACAACTTTTCAAAAAAAAAGAACATCCAGCCTAGCCAGCTAATATGGGAATTGAAAGAATACATGAACTTCATGAAAAATGGAGTCACAGTTATAACCTAAAATGCTTAGCCTAGAATAAGTTATTTAAACACCTTTAAAGGTAAGCAAAATGGAATTTTGTGCAGACCAAATACTAAAAATTGAGATAGAAAATCTAGCTTACCCAGAAATCCAAGCAAAGTGCTATTAGGGTTATGAATCTTAAGAGCACTGTGAAGACCCCATATGACATTGTGCCCTCCGGGAGACTGTCTCCCACAGAAGACCACTCCAACCCTGTGAGAAAACATTTGAAATACGTAAGTTGAACACTAATTGCTCACCAAGATGATATGGACATATGGTAGAAGCAAGTTTCACCAATTATGGACAAAGAAGCTATAAGACTCAAGTTCTAAAGCGGTATGAGGATTCCTATAGTTTCTTCTAATGAAATTGTGTGATGCCTTATTTAAATGATGTTCCCCTTAACTCAATTTTTGCCACATATCTCGCCATCATTCAAATGACGCCACCCACAATTTCATTTTCACCACTTATATGAAGGTAAAAGTGTGCAAGACTATAGTCTAATAAACAATAATTCAGATCAATTCCACTTTGTTTAATCAAACTTCCGTACAAGGC
The DNA here is from genome assembly GCF_017979445.1 of Akebia trifoliata. Lineage (NCBI taxonomy): Eukaryota > Viridiplantae > Streptophyta > Magnoliopsida > Ranunculales > Lardizabalaceae > Akebia > Akebia trifoliata. The sequence goes on from NC_141377.1 coordinate 50,809,572, forward strand.
TCGCTCTAAGAAACATTGATATTTGGCCAAAATAATATGTACTAAAAGACATGAACCTGGTGATAATCATCAAACACGCACCGGATTGAGGGATGCTCTGTTATGATCTGAGCATCAGGGACCTTGGCGGTTGCCCTTAGAAAATGAGCCAAAGGCTGACCATATGTGTGAGGAAAAGACCGGCTGATGGTGTGAGCACCAGAGGGATCAGCAGCAATAGTTGCATCACCAAATTCTACCCTGACTGTAGTTCCCTGTATTCATGAAATAGTAATCCTATGAGTATGACAAGACAAAGGGCCTACAATCTCATAAACCTCAAACAGAAAAAGTAACATCAATCAAGTTAAGAAATAAGAATTAGAAGAAAAAGAAGAAAAAAAAATTACTTCGAAGGTGATTATGAACAGTATTTAAAAAAAAAAGGGAACCATTATACTCTGTTTCATTCTCAGACACATTGCTAAACAAAGGTCATTTATTAGTCCTAAATACATGGACATGCTTACTTTTCAAATGGAATAGAGATCCATTCTGAACAAAACAGGGATCAAACAATCCATAGTGAACAAATATGGATTGCAGAACCATGAGTACATATTTCTAGATACCAGTGACATCAACGATTTCTCTTCGAGACTTATTTAACAAAATACATGATCATACTTCATCATTATGCACATTGTGGACTGATAAAATGTTCACTCTGTTTTTACTGTTCCTATCACTGAGTTACAGATCTCATTAAAAACACGCTTACTGATCAGAAGGAAAAAAATAATAATAATGAAATTTCTATGGGGTACATATTTCATATATACTCTTAGATTTAAATCTTCTGTAAGGTGTCAGATATTGTATCCCTACTCAAAATTCCATAGTGGGGAGTAAGAATGATCAAATACAGTAAGCATGATTTGAAATACAGGAAACATGTTCTCATCACACCAACCCTCAATCCTGCTTTTTCAAAAAGATGTTAACTTTCAGCCGATTGGATTGAAAGCACTTTGCTTGGTTTCTTCTTAGCATCATCCGATTTGTCTCAGTATCGTGAAACAACGGATTAACAAGTTGTCTCAAATCACGTGCCTCTTAAAAGTCAGTCGATTGTGTCATTCTTGAACCACACGACTCAAATAAATAGGAAAACTCGTCCGAGACGCCTCAGTCTCATTCATGGACGAGACGTCAAAACATACTTCTTAGTTTAGCTTTTAACTTCAGTATACATTTTAGTACATCATTTATGCAACAATTTAATGGATCTGAATGAGCAGCAATTTAAAAATAAAATAAGACTAAACTTCCAATTTTCAAATAAATAAACCTCCACCTTTAAAACAAATCAAACCTCCAATTTTCAAAAAATAAACTAGACGGAGAAATATATGAAGCAACGACAGTGATTCATACTGATCAAACAAACTGGATGTATAAGAAAGTCTTTACAACGCCAAATAAAATATCAAAACAAACTGATCTGAACTCTAAACACGGTTTCTAATCGATTTGGCCTCATTCAAGCAGATCGAATGACCAATCTAAGCTCACAATCCGTCAAAGATTCAAAACTACAAAGAGACCACCACCACAACACGCGATCCATGAATCATCTAGTTTCATAATAACCAAAAAAAAAAAAAAATCGATCCAGAACTTCGATTAAAAATGGTATAGTTAAGAGAGAAGATCTAGAGTGAAAGTAGAGAGAAAGAAACCCTAAATCAAAGGGAGAAAGAAGACAAACCTGGAGGCATGGAGGAATCTCTGGCTCATAGAGAGAGCGATGTTTTTGCAGATCTGAGAGTTCTCTGGGGAGGCCATAATCCGAATCCATCGTTATTGCTGTTTTTACAATGTTTCTTCTCTTTTGGCCTCAGTGGACTCTGAAGGGACGGTTTTTATAGTGGGAGGAAATACTATCAAGTATCAAAACGCCACCAGTTTAGAGCCAACTACCAGTGGAGTCCAATTACTAAACTGCCACATTTTGTTTTTTATTATCACGAGAATGCCATTGCTGCAGGGAAATGACTGAATTACCCTCCTACCCTCTTATGCTAGATTTGGTCAGACCAACGACCTTTGCTAATTAATCACCACTCATTTCATAAAATTTACAGGTGTACCATTTTGACATCTTATGTGATTTCCCCATGTGTCTTTCTTTTCCTTTTTCATGTGTCTCGCAGTTGTAAACATTGCTTTCAATTTTGTTATTTTTTATAAAGATATATATGTATTGAATCAAAGTATAAAAATATAAAAAAGGTAAAAGGCCCTGTTTGGTTCATCATATAAATCATTTAAAAATAAAAATATATAAATAAATAAATTGTTTAGTCAAATCAATTTTCTTTTGTAAAAATATAACAAAATAATTATCTTGAACCAAATACAATACCAAGTATCATTTCTTATTATATAATCTGTTGTGGAGATTTTATTTGATACATCTGCCCTTCTGTTTTTACTTTTTTTCCTTCGACTTATTTTAGTTCAATTAAAATTTAAAAACAGTTTTATAATGTTTAATGGTTACTTTTCCCTAACCCCTCACTCCTCACCCCTCATTTATTTAATTGGACTATGCATCTCATGGTCAAATATTATACTTAGGGCACAATACTTTTAAGAAATAAGAACTATCAAAAGAGTACTTTAACAATCGAGTCGACTACACTCAACCAAATTTGAAGTTGACGAGTTTTAAACTTTGCTTATGGTCATAAATATTTAAACCATTTTTTTGAGGAATCTGCATTCCCTTTAATAAGACATAATCCCTGCGATCAAACAGACCCTAAACATAAATAGGATGGAGTAAGTCATTATTTACAATAAATATTTGTATCTCTCGTTCTAAAAAAAAAACCTCCAAATAATTAGAGTTAAATCATATTTTTCTATAAGTTCTAGAGTTTAATTGTTAATAAAATAAAATCAATAAAAATGAGGCTGCATGCCAAATTATGGCCTCACCTAGACCAACACCAAGGGTAAGTTTGTAATCATGCAAACCACTTCTCCTTCGATGACAGACAGTTTACTTGTTTCTTAATTCAGCGGAAGGATATTTTCGTAATTTGATTAGAGCAGAGGCTTTTTACCTCTTACGTAACACTCGAGCAGAATACATTCCCTATTAACCTACCTAACCCCACCAATAATTTTCGGCTTTTGCTTTTGATGAACTCGGCGCGGCTCCATGACTTTGAGCCGTAAGTCTAAGGGATCTCGACGAGATATTCTTTCTATTTTTTCTTTGAACTTCTTAGTATATAGTATATAGTATTATTGGTGGAAAGTGATGAGATAACAATGATCCTGGTATCACGGCACATGGTCTACATGTTTTCGATGGGCCCATCAAATTGTTAAGCGCCCAGTATTATCTTATCAATGGGCTGCGACTTGGGCGGCAGGGGCAGAGCTAGGCTTTTGTGGGGGCAACTTTAAGAGTGGAAGGTCGTGTGTGTGTGTGTGTGTGTGTGTGTCAACAACTTTAGGATTTTTTATGTACTGATGTTATCTATCGTAATAGGTCATAACCTCTAGTAGACTTTGAAAATACTATGTGTATCTATTTGATTTTTAGGAAGAAAGACATACAGATGCTTTACCTGCTTTTGGTCCAAAGGCTAGTCTGCAAGTCCAAAAGGTAACGGAACGGATAGGGTGGGGTGTTCTCCTGTCTTGTCTTTTGTCAATAATTTCTGCTTTAGCCTTATTGCGAAGCAAGGAATGGTGGAAGGCTAACAGCTAAATATAGAGCTTGATGTCATAGAAGACGCGGAAGCTTTCTCCGAAATCTATGGCTTTATGTATTGGGCGATCTATGACTGGTCCTTCGAAGGGGTCATGGCTGAAGCACAGTTTCAGTTTTGCCGAGCTTGGAGCGTCCTGACCGAAGACGTCCGAAAAAGAGCTTCAGCCTCGGCTTAAGAGCGTCTCTTCTCTAGGGGGGGAGAGAAAGGGCATTGTAAATCCGCCCCAATTGGATGGGTTTTCCCAAATTAATGGGTGAGTCTAAATTGAGTTATGTAGAATCCTAAGTTGAAGTATGGGTAAGAATAACTCAATCCAACCTTAATTTGGGTTAAACTCAGATTGAGGCTTCAGGCAACCTAGCTTAACTCGTACCTGAGGCTATATGATAATATATAAATATTTATGTTAATTATATATTTTATTTATTTTTAAAGTATTTTTTTAATTAATAAAATTACTTAATAGATAAATACAAATTAGGCTAGTTGAACAAACCCAACCCCTTGAATCCACCCAAAACTACCTAACTCGGGTTAACTCGAGTTCAATCAGAATTTGGATGCACAAGTAAGGTTGGCAATGATTCAACTTTTATCTTATATTTGATCTAAAAAGCATTGGATTCGGATTTAGTTTATGAATTTTTGGATCGGATTCGAATCACAATTTAAAAGATTTGATGAATTTCAGATCAACACTAATCCAAACCATTAAAAATCTGATCTAATTATTATCCTTTAAATAAAACTCATTCGTCTCCTTCTTTAAGCAAAACCTTCATCTCCCTCTTTAAACAAAAGCCACTCCTGTGTGTGTGTGTGTGTGTCACAGAATCACAGGTCTCTGATTTTAGAAGTTGAGGTTTGAAAGGGGTTATACCTTCAAAATTTAAAATTTAGTGTTTAGTAGAAGAGTTGGCAACAACACCTTCAACTGTAACGCCTGAGTAGGAAGACCATTGCTACCCATCCTCTCTCTCTCTCTTAGTTGATTATGAATCTGACATGTTCTAAAACGCAACCATAGTCATATGAGTTGATTCAGGCGATGAAACGTTAATTGAGAGTATTATTCTCTACAGATGCAAAAATTTGCGCTATCCTGGAATTTGTGATGATTTTTTTTTATCTCCACTCCTCGTGCCTTTGGGTGTGCTTGCAACGCGACTTCTCTAATGCTCAAGTCAAGATTTTATTTAAGAAATAGCATCTCCTCATTTTTTAGAAAAGATTGCACACATTTTTGTGCCTTGCACCTATGTATTTGTAAGGGCTTCCTTCCTTGATTGTTCCTAGATTTTCTCCTTGATTTCTGTTTGGGCGATTCCATTTGATTAGGAACTTTCCTTTATTCATGTGAATACAGTTAAACTCCTTATTTTCAGGGAGTTGAAACTCCCAAACTTCAATTATAGACTTCCAGAGCTTGGTTAAAGGTAATGACCGACCCTTTTTCCTTCTTTGTTGATTCGGACGCTTGGCTAAGTTGTCTCGAGATTGCCACATGTCAACTTTTTTTCAAAAAATACCCTCCACATTCTCCATTTATTTTCTCCTCTCTCTCTCTCAGTCTTCAATCAAGTCGATGGCAAAACTCTAGTTTTTCAATTGATTTAGTTTGGACCAGGGTCTAAAAAAACTTAATTGAATCGAATTTGGTTCATGGGGTAAAATTCTCGGATCGAGAACAGTATGATTCAATATCAAATTGATCCATTGTCAGCCCTAAGCATAAATTCAAGTTGAGCTTGGGTCTACCCTCCAACCTACCCAATCGCCTAAGTTGCAACCCTACTTATCATAAATGTACAAACAATCAAACAAAGTAATGTGAGCCAAAAAAAAGCTGGTATTTTCTAAAATCTAAAATCACCCAAATTCTAAAATCTAAAATCTAATGGCACATTAGTTTGGCTTCTAGATGTGATCCTTCCATAATCAACATATGAAATTGGCTAAAATCATCAACATCTGAAACTGGCTAAAATAGAGTACGATGTTGGACATGTTTCACTATTATAAGGAGAGAAGGCAGAGTCATTTCCATCAAAAATCAATAAAATGATGATCCCGCATCGAAATTTGGAATGAGAAAAATTTCCCTACCTATACATTTAAATTTAGGATGATTAAGAGTCATTTTCATCAAAAATCAATAAAATGATGATCCCACCTCCTTATCATCATATTAGGTGCTTTTTTAACATTATAAAATTATGCCTTTTTCATGATATCTTAAAATTCCATTAATTAATATTTTAAATTACAAAAAGACCCTCATGATACTTGTGTTTTGCACATCCCACTAGTCTGTGGTTTCTATAATTTTAGAATCAGACTATGGATAAAATGAATAGGTTGACGTGACAAGTGCACAGTAAACGTAGATTTTTTTTTCTTGTGTATTCCAAAGAAAAAGATCTATGATTCTGCGCACTCACATGTTTTATCGCGTCAGTTTATAACGACTCTTTCTTGGATTATAGCATTGGGTACGATTGCTGATTTTGTAACTTTAGGTACATAGGACTTTGTCTGAGTCTCAGAGCTTTACAAAAAGAGTGTATTCTCTTTAAATCAATTTTGTAGCTAATGCCTTACTCTAAAAGTCTGAAAATCACTTGAATACAAAGGGCATTCAAATCATAACCTAAGCACAATCAACTCCCTAGTTGACTCGACATGGGAGACTTGAATCCATGACCTATAACAATTTTAATTTAATAGAGAAACAATAATTATAATAAGGGCTTTTAGACTCATAGCTCAGTTGGTTTCACACATTGCAAAAACAACTTTTGAGTTTGTGGGTTTAGGTCCAGCTTACCCATCAAAAAAGACAATAATTATAATAACAAACATCAGTGGTAATTATAATTATAATAACGAATTTAAATATACTAACTAAAATCACAGATTTATGCAAAGGCTGAAACCGTCGACAGGAACAAAGATATTCTCATTGTCAATCAATCAAGAACAAAAATGAAATATTCATACCAATGAAGAATAATTTTGATCAAAGATTATTTCCAATAAGTTGGAGACTTTGGAATGGATGGGTAATGACTCCAATAATACAAGTGAGGCCATAACATGGATGAGTGAAAATGCAATTAGCCCTAGACTTGGGAGGATAAGAAGGGTAATGGAGCTGGAAATGGTTGGTGATGGTTAAATTGATGTCAGAAACAGATCAAAAAAGTTCTGATATAAGATGAACCTAAGCCTATTGAGTTCTAAACTACGCCCCGTTTCATTGTCACACCTAGCATCAACCACAACATAATAATGATCCCCATAAAAATCTTAGAGGTTTTATCAGCGGCACCCTCCATTAAATTCCACTGCAGACCTTTCCCAACAAAGGGGGTTTAGTGTGACCTTCAGACTTTGAATCTACTTATTAGAATTCTTCTATAACCTGTGTACATTTGAGCTTGGCTCCAATCTTCCACCCATACCCATTGCTAACAGGGTCCATCAATGCAGACCGGCAAAAAATCATTGAGAAAATAGAGAACAACACTGAACATTCCACATTGTGAATCTCAACCTTACATTCCACAGTGGAGAAACATTAACAAACCTAGTTTTGAAGACAGTGTGATATAACCTTATAGTACCACATACTAAGCTCTTAAGATTTAAAAGTTACCCCACCATCAACTCCATAAAAAAGAGCAAATATTGCCTACTCACGGCTGCTAGAACTGCAAACCTTTCCTGGTTCCAAAAGTACTAACATAGACACCCTTCGGATCTTAACGAACATCAAGGTTTCCAATCAGAATCACTCAACTCCGATAACTTACCTCCCAAGCTCCCTACAAAGCCTAGAAACACCTTCTTCAACCTTGCATTCTTAAATACATGAATGAACTTTCATATTTACTAACCCCAAGAAGAGCACGCACTGAACAAATCAGTTGGATCCACTACCATTTTAGTAGCATGAAAGTTATCTTGATTAATACCCAAGGCACAGAAATGGGTAATAGGGTACCATCATTTGATGACGTGAAGCTTGAAATGTATCCCCAAGGCAGAGATAATTGTCCTTTAGTCAACTGAAACACTTCAAGATGGCAAGGCTGGATGAGCATTGGAACCCGACTAATGAGAGCATAGCTTCCTTGGGCTCGACTTAATGAGTAGGGTAGAAGACTCATGTAATCATATCACCACCTTTATTTCTAAAAGATAAAAAAAAATGTAGTAATCAGAAACATCACAAATAAGTCATTTCATAATACCAAGGTGAACAAAGAAGATTTTTTTTTTTTTTTCAGAATCTAGTGGGGTTTTCTTAAATAATTCGTCCATTCACATTCAACAGCTATTTGACAAAGAAAATGAAAATAAGAAAACACTGCACAATTAGTTGAATTCTATTAGTATATCTACTAAAACATCCCTAAGATGGTCTCAGTCAGCACGAATTGATATCATGAAAAGTGGTTAGCAGTCCAAACATATTAGGAGTTTTTTATGCATCATTCTTAGTAGGTTTCATAATACAGGGAAGAATGTTCCAGTGTCAGTACTAAGTGCAAAAATATCAAATAGCATGACATATATTTCATATTTTATAGGTATATTACCAAAAGACAATATGTAACATTTATAGTAAAAAAACATCATAAAAACTGGTCAGAATAATTGACACCAGTATCAACATTAAAGAGAGAAGTGGACCAGAGGGGATGAAATTCTCTGATTCTTGGGTTCTATTCGACTGAAGTGATACAATTCTGGTTTAGAGTGCAAGGTCTCACCTACATTAGTAGTTTTCTACCCAATATTGGGAATCAGGAATCTCAATGCAGGGTGAGCTTAAGGACATGGGCCCCATCATGCTTCTCTACCCACCTGAATTCTATTTCGTTGTGGGATTCCATCTGACACATTTTTTTCTGGGATTTGGCCTAATTCATCAAGTATGAGATTCCACTCGTCCTGGAGAATGCAATACTTGACTCGACTTAGGGAATTTACAAGAATCCAATTGATATTGAGAATGTGTATTCCCTTCAATTTTATGAAATGTGAGACTCCATTTGGCTTAGTGAAAGTGAGATTCCACTCAATAGTATTGCAATAGGATTTCACCCGATTAATAGGACAAGAGACTCACTCATTGCAGTTCGTGAAATTACACAGCAAGATTCGTCGACTAGTAGAACCTATCATTCATGGCAGGACTCCAATCAATAAAAAGAAAATCATGGCAGCATTCCACCTGACTTGCAGAAGATGGGACTTTGCTCATGGTAGCTTTCCATTACAGAACATGAGACTTCGCTAATGGTGAGCTTTTGTCTGACATTTTTTTTTTTATAAGCAAAAATTTATTAAGAAGAGGACAAGACTTCCTCAAGAAAGACTACAAACAAGCTTACCAAAACAAGGAAACAAAAACAAAACAAAGAACAAAAGAGAAGCAACCCCCAAGCAACAAAATCAGCTTCTGTCTGACTTGAGAAATATGAGATTCTATTCATGATGGAATTCCTTCCAATCAGTAGGACATTTTTTTTTGATAACTAGCAATCAGTAGGACATTAAACTTCAACTTGTAGAACATGAGATTCCACTCATGCCAGGATTTTTTTCTCGACTTGTACAGTATGATATTCCACCCACGGTATGACATATAGTAAACATTATAATATGCAATCTTTTTCTTCTTCTTTTTTTGGTAAATTATGGCCACTAATATACAATTTGGGTCCAACAAGACAATTCAATCACTAGAAATGCATTGAATTCATGAACTTGACAGTCTAATTGGTCCAAAGATTGTTGTTGTTTTGTGAGGAGCCAACCTCACCACCACCCCAATCATCCTTTCTCCCAAAGAATCTGAATTGCATGAGCCTACATTGGCGATATTCACATACCATATAACCATTGGAAAGTAGTATGCTACCACAGAAAATTACAACTAACAAGAAAGCACAACCTCTTATCTCTTCTGGAGTCTACTAGAATTATCATTGATGACCTCCACGCAGTTTTTCTACAGGGAGCATACCAGTAATTAGGTGCAAAGCAATGAATCAAACAGAAGCTAACGACATAAAATCAAACCACAGATAGTATAATAGTAGGAATGGAGAAAATTAGATCCTTAAGTAGTCAACAGCATCATTTTCACTAAAACTAATAATTAACCATTACCCAAACAGACCACTATGCCATGCTACATAAAAGGATTATAATAAAGAACGTACGAAACATATAATTACCAATAAGCAGAAAATGCCAAGTCAGCTCCACCCCTTTTAGATTTCTCCATAGAACACAAATGGACCACAACCCAAACATCATAAAAACCCTAATTAGTGTCTCTCCTCTCTTTCCCTATTCCACTGTTCGATCCTCGCTCTCCGCTCCTCGCTTCCTTCTCTTATCGGACTCCTAGTATGCCTTGGACTCCCATGTCGCCGCCTCCCTCCATCGCTCTCATACCTCCCATGCCTGTCCCCACTCCGACGTCCATTCCCATGGTAGTCTCCACGATCACGGTGGTCTCCTCCACCTCCACGCCTTTCTGAGTCCCTTCGGTGATGTGGCGGACTTATACTTCTGCTCCGACTTCGACTACCCCTAGACTGACCATACCTTCCAAATAACTTCCTCCTCAAATCCCTCCCAATCTGTTTCACATGCATGAAATTGCAATAACCACCTCGATTACAGCTGTTCTCCTCAAACTGACGACACGTAGCTTCACGAAAATCTGTCACGGGTGAGAAATCAGCAATGATTGGGCGACCCGAGTAGAACCGCCCCTGTAAAGCTTGCAAAGCCGCCGCGGCCTGCTCTTCCTCCTTGAACTGAACATACACATTGCCAACCATGTGATCGGCGAGATTGTCACAGATGTTGAGACTCTCAATCTCGCCGAATTTGTTGAGCTCCTCAAAGATGTCCTCGTAAAAATCCTCGAAGTGTTCTTGGATCTTCCGAGGATCAATGGGTTGCCCTTGGGGATCAACACCAGGCGTTATCATGTCAGGTCGCTGGTACATGTTGGAGAGGAGAATTGTAGGGGAAATTGTGGGGCGATTGTGAAGCCGAGAACATCGGTCTCCGTGACGACACGCACCAATCTTGAAGTAGAATGGGCAATTCACTCTGTCCTTTTCGGTGCCAAAGATGGAAGCTAAGTGTTCCGCCATTAAAGCAAAATCAAGTGAACAATAATCGTAATTTCAATGGAAGTTTAGATTGAGTGAGTTGATAAGTTATGGGTGGGTTTCAGGAAATTTTGATCAACACCTGCGGATTACAGTAGCATTGGTTTACTGAGCTAGAAATATAAAAACCCTACTTTTCATAAACTCTAGAACAACAAAAAATAAAAAAATAAAATAAAACGAACATTTGGTATGGTTTGAAAATGTTCTTGAATATTTTGAAGATCATGAAACTTACAGAGACTTTGAAAGAAACCCTAATTTTCAGGGAAAAGACAAACTTGATTGCAGAACTAAAAAAAATACTTGCCTAGCTATGCTCGACTTGGTTGATTATAAGTGCCCTCGAAACGAGATATATGAACCTTTTAGGGTTTCGCCATGCGACCTCTAGAAGAAACGCGCTTTTAAGGGTCTGTTAAAGCGAGGGATCTGACTTTAAAAGCGGTACTATTTGCACCCACCGTCTATGTTCAGTGCACCCACTTTTCTCTATACATCCCACCCCAGTATGTGTTTTAAGTGGGTTCAGCCAGTGGGCACAAATGCCGGGTGCAAATAGCCTGGCCCATCCAACCAAACCCACAACTTAGGATTAAACCGGGTTCGGGTTCGGGTATCAAGACCCTATCATCCACATTAGGAAAGTCCTGAAAATGTTAAGAGACCTTGTTTGTGGGTGGATACAATTTCTTGCTCCATCTTGTGGAGCGTTGATCTTAATGATGAGCTCCTCGAGATCATCAGTTCGGATGTGCCAATCCTCTAAGATCAAGTTAGTTGCTCGCAAACACTCAAATCAGATATGTAACAAAAATAATAAATTTTTTGGAATGTAAATATAAATGTACTTTATGTTATTGATTCGTTCTATATTTATGGAGGAATCAATTGAATCCTCCTCAGATTAATTGTCTCATTTATCCTTTTCCCAATTTGATAGCTTTATTCACCCAATTGAAATTCATTTCTTATTTGTATTTAGGAGGATCAAATTTCCTTCCTCGTTAAAATTCAGAATTCATTCACTTTAAAGTAGATGAAAAATGTACCTTATGTTATTGATTCATTCTCTATTTATAGAGGAATCAGTTTAATCCTCTTCGGTTGTCTCATTCATCCTTATCCCAATTTGGTATTTTTATTCAATTGAAAAACTATCCTAAATGAAATTCATTCCTTATTTGTTTTTAGGACTGTAATAATTATTTCCTCATTAAATTTTTGATCCAAGGTGTATCTATGGTTGGCAATAGGTTAGATAATATCTGTTTACTTGACTCATCGTACAAATTTGTTATTTGATTAAGAATTCGGATAAATTTATCCACAATTATTTTTATTTGAATATTTTAGGGTTGGATATGGATATGTATCCTATCCAACTCGATTATCTATTTATCTGAGTTTAATACAATAAAATATATGTATAACAAAAAATTAAGGTTTTTTCCATCATGTTCACAGTGAGATGTATATATATTGGATTTGGATATCCACTTGAAATTTGGGTACAAGTCAAATACAGATATCCTTTAAAAAAGTGGATAAAGAGTTGGATATGGACATCCTTAGCATAAGTGGGTAAAAAATTGGATATGGATAAGCGGATATAGAGTTGGATAAGGATATGGAAATAACTTTATCCGACCCACACCCAACCCATCGCCAGCCCTAGGTATATCCCCATATCCCTCAATTTATAGGATTTGATTTAGGACTGCAACCTAAGTAGGTTGGCCCGAACTCAATTCGATTGATGGGCGAACCTGAGCCAAGTTATATAGAATATGAGTTGAGCCAGGGTTAGAATATCTCGACCCAACCTCAATTTGAGTTGAGGTTGAGTTAAGGGTTCAGGCAATCCAACTCAACTTGATGCTATATTATGCATTTTTTCTATTTATTTTCTTATATTAGTTATACATTTTTATTTATTTTATATATTTGTACTAACTAAGGAAAGATAACTTTTTTTACCCTTTTCTTTCTATATAAGTTTATTACTATATATATATGCTTATATATACTATATATGTACAAATTTCTTGAAGATGAAAGGCATTTTTCATATAAGTTCAAAAGAGATAAAAAAAATAAAAAACAAATAAATAATAAAGACTTTGAGAGTTACTTCTTACAAATAAATAATAAAGACTCTACTCACTTTCTCCCTCTTCATTCTCTTTGGACATTCTTTCAATGATGGATTTGGAGATTGTATGCGATTTTATTTACTAATGACACTAGTACAAAAAAGAATTTAGACATTGGTTTTTAACTGATGTTTAAAATTATAGACATCGGTTTAAACATCGATGTCTATTGGGGTGACATCTAAAATTAAATTTAATGTCATACTATGTGAAAAAAATGGTAAACTCAATGCCAAGGTCCATTGATTTTAGTAGAATTTTGCTAAATTCAACGAACCTTGGCATTGAATTTACCATTTTTTTCATGTAATGCTATTTTTTTAAGATATAAATTTTTTTTGTTGATCAAATGAAATTAAGGATTTTCAACTGACACAACCCACTTAATCTGTCCAAAATTACCTAACTCGTGTTATTCCGAGCTCGACCTGATTTTAAAAGCTCAAGCTCAGGTTGAGTAAGACGGCTCTGCCACTTAGGTTGAATTTGGGCTTACCCTCCAACCTGCCTAGGTTACAACATTAACTTTATATAATCCTCAAAATTAGCAACTCAACTCACACATTCTTCGATCAAACAACCCAAGTCATAAGATTGTTCCAACCTATGTTACCCAATTCGTTATTACTAGTTTGACTACGAACTAGTATGAAACAAAATAGTTCATTGTGTGGTCCATACTAGGTTCATAAAATCAAGCGTAATGCCCCAGATTTTTAAACATGTGTCTCAAGGAAATTCATAAGTTAACAAATAAAATATTTTTTTGAAGTTGGAATTTTTCAAAATTGATTACACCATTAGATCCGCATAAAAAAATTAATCGAAATAGACTATAAGTTCACAAAAATCGAAGTTTGGGACGAACTTTTTAATTAAAACAAAACAAATTCAATAATAACCGTTACATCTTTTAACACTATAAATATTAAAAATCACAAAAATTTCTGAATTAATCATCTATTTCTCATGTTCTCTTCTTCTAAAACAAAATCTAGAAAAACTCTAGTCTCCCTCATCTTCAACCTAGGTTTTCATCTACTTAGAGGACATATTAGGCTTCAAAAGAGAAAATTTCTCAATTCACCTCAAACTTTGAGGAAAATCAAAGAAATAGGATTTTCAATCGCATCCGATATGAAATCTTCAATCCAACTCAATTTTTTTGCGCTCTTCAAATATTTCTTAGCATAAATTTAAGGTGGGAACTTCTAGATCTTCTAATAGTCTTAGATTTTTATGCATTGTAGTTTTAAATAAAAAATATATTATTTTAAAATAAAAAATATATTAAAGTTTAAAAACTCTATCATTTTGAAGAATCTATGATTCTCATCATTCGAGGCAAATTTATGGGGTTAACTTCTAAAATCTATTGGGAACTCATTACTAATCCGTTTTCGACGATCTATATATAGTTGGAAAGATCTGAAAGTCTCTTTTTCAAAAAAAAATTGTATTAAAAAAAATTCGACTTGCAATGCAATACTATTATTTTAATATTTTTTATTATTATTAAATATTGTATTATTTTATTTCTGTGTTATTTTATTTTAAACAATATCCTTAAGATGAGAGAGACGCTAAAAATTCTATTAAGAAAGTTTGGACACCATTAGTAGTCATGTAATTTTTATCTATATAATATTTGGTATAAAAAATCAAGAAGGTGTAAAACGGAGAAGAATGAATCAAATTTCAACATTGATTAAGGTAAGTTCTCACAACACATTTATTTATATATACGTAATAAATAAAATTTAAGTATATAGTATGGTTATGTGTTTCTTATGTGCTTATTGATAAATAATGTAAAATATAAATGTATGGTAGATTTTTGTGACAAATCTTTAGTTATCGTGATAATGCTTATGTTGAAATTGCATGAAATGTTCTTTTAGAAGATGAATATGAAATTGCATAATTATGAACACACTTTGGAATGATGAATTGAGCAAGTTATAACTTAAGTCCTTAGATGAAAGACCCTAAAGGCCCTTTAAGAAGATTTCGTATTTTGGAACGGAGAGTTTGATTGAACCAGTGGGAAAATCGATCATCATTGCATGCATTAATTATTTTTGAATGGCTTAGTTACTTGATAATAACATAATCATATATATTTTTTTTATTTATATGTATGTATGCATAGATGTTAGTGTAATGTTGACTTCCTACAAACTTTAGCATATCGACTCTATTGATTTTTTTTTCTTCAGATGATAAACATTGAGATTAGAGTTAGGCAATGAAAATGCAAAATCATCAGTGGACATAACTTATTTATTTATTTTTAGTTAGTTGTTTAGTCTCTTTAGAATTCAAATTTAAAATAATTTGATTTTGCTATATTTGATTTGAATTTAATAAGTATTCAACAAGTATTACTACACTTAATGTTTGGATTAGTTTTAGGATGATGCTCTTCATTTTGATAACTATAAATATCTATTTATTTTAATTATTATTTTTAGATATTTATTTGATATGATTCAATGGTTCTTGTTTCTTTTCATACCTTTAAATTAAGATCTTGAATCGGATTATGGATTAGATCAAGGTTTGAAATTTTTAGGGTGAACCCACTGAATTTTGATTCGATGAACCAAAACATTAAATTTGGCAAACCCAACAATTTTATTCAGTGAACCAAACAATTTTTTAATTGATCTGGTAAACTAAACCAATTTATTATTATTATTTCCATTGTTTATTTTTAAAATTTAAATTGTACATATAACTTTGTATACTTGAATTATATATATGCACACAAGCGAATCAATCTAGCGAACTAACCTAGGAAATCAAAACGAACCAAGAAACGAATTATCTTTGTCTACCCTGACGAATCGGGTTCATTCTAAAGTGGGGAACCACGAACCTGAACTTAAATCGAGATAACCCATGAAGTAAGTAACATAAATCTCAACCTTTGATCTTTCGAGATTGTCCCCGAGGACCTTTGTTTCGGATCACTCGGAACAATGTAAATGTACTCAGATGCATAGGTGACATGGCTTGTTGATTTTACCATCCACAACGACCTTTATCAGGGACTTGTGCATGGTAATTAGTGATTCGAGGTTATGAAAACAATGCAGTTAATTCATGTAATGCCATGTGTCATTTGACCTCATATGACACTACTGGTGATTACCTCGTTATTTGTGCCATCTTATAAAGGGTTTATGACGCATCATTTCCTTGGTTCATTGTGTATATAAATATTTGTCATCTTCAAGTTCTTAAAATCATTCCTCTTCTTCTTCAACCTCCCCGACTTCTTTTAAAACAATAGAAGATGAGGGTACTTAGGTCATTTTTAAATGGGTATTTCAATGAAATTTGAGGTTAAGGGGCATTTGATCAATTGGAATCACCAAAAATAAAGTGTGAATAAACACAAAAAAGAAACCTCTCTCTCAAAGAAGGCTGAGATAAAGGGGCATGTTGTGAATTTGAATAATCGAAAATATAGTGTAGATAAACACAATATCCCTCTCCCTATCTCTCGTTCTCCGTTTTTTAACTTTGTTAAGTCCCACAAATTATAGAGTTTGAAATAGAGGGAGATACTTTGCCTTTGTCATCACATAAAATATTCTCTTCATTCAAACACTAACCCTAATAATTTTTTCTCTCGTTGCAATTTTAATATTAAATTTTTTATTCTAAGGATCTGATTCTTTGATGATTATTGCGATTGATTTGGACTTAAAAATGGATTTTTAAAATTCAAAATGATTTTTAAACTTGAGACAAAGGTTTCAGAATGAATGACTATTTATGCATCTTGATCAATCAAAAATGGTCTAAGCTTGTAAATTTCTCTAACCTTGAAAGATTTGACTAATTTTTTTATGATTTTATTTGATATTTTGCTTGGTTTTGAGTAATCTAGATAATAGACTTGCTTGATCTTACGATCCCTAGAAATATCCACATTTTTAAACAGATCACGCTCGATCATGCAATCTTGGGTTATTTAATTTAATACAATGATAATTTCATAATTTATAAATAAATTGATGTGAATTTGTGTCAATAATACTTGCTCTTCTCTCAGTAATATAGTAGAAAAATAAAATTCTTATTTTACTGTTAAAAATATGTAATTTTCAGTAGGTATTGATCCAACATCCAAGAACTACAAGGTCATGGGGAGTTCTTTTTTTGGTTTCATGCTTTGCAAGTTGGAAGCACACTTCGTTGACACCATTATGAGAAGAATTATGTTTATTGTGTATTATTAGAGCAAATCAACATTTAAATTTTTTTTATTTATTTAATTGTAAATATCCTTGTATTATATTTTTTTGGGGTTTTAAAAGACAAATCCACATTAGTAAATTTTTTAAATTGTAAAAATTCCTTTGCATTAAATTAACTGACACAACACATTGTAAAATCATATTAACTAGTTGAAATTTATAGAATAATCTCTTAACATTCCTTATAACTAGTAGGTGGCATGTGCAAACACACATGTATTATAAGGATTTTCTTTTATTTATAATTTAAAATATTAATTAAGAGAATTTTGAAAATAACATAAAAGAAATGATATTTTTGTAATTTTTAAAGAATCAGAATCAGGTAAGGCGTCCAGTTCCCTATGGAATAAGATAATTTAAGCCGTTTTCTATAAGACATGCAACTCGAAGCGTTTATTGTCCAATAGAAAAATACGTCACGTAGGCACCATATGTTTCTATAGGAATGAGACACCGTTTTGGTAGACTTTCTTTTTTTTTTTTTTCCAATATCCTCGTCGGGAGTCTTGCAAGTTAAGCATCACTCTTTTATAACTTGAATATGAAGTCGAGTTTCATGAAAACTATAAGAAAAAAAATTGCCATGAAGGGCACCCTGGGCATGATTTCAAAACTCAATCAATTCTATACCAAATGGTTTTATTTAACTTAAGATTAGTTGTCAACGATTCAAATTATCTTAATTACTATCAGATAATGGAGATTGAGAAAAACAACAATGTGATTAGGATCGAAAGATGTGGATATTGAAAACATAACATGAAGAATATCAAAAAGTACGAGGAAGATGTGTGGGGGTTTTCATATAATTCTTTCAGCTTTGATTATCCTATCTTCAACTCTTCAATGTAATTCTAGTTATTCGATTTTAACTTCGTCCTTCCAACAATTGTATCTTGAGAGTCAATTTTGACAGAGTAATGGAGTATTTTTTCGACTCCAATTGCGTACCTTTGACTTTGTTGGAACTGTTTATATATGTATATATATTGAAAATCATGGATTGCGTCACATCTTTTTTCTATTTGTATCGTAATTAAAGATTATAACACGTGGCGTCTTTGAAGCTTCTTGAAAATTCATTTGTATAGGATAGCCACGAGCTGGTATTCAGGTGTGGTGTCGTTATGCATTTATCGAATGCATGCCACCATCTATTGTATGATCCATTGGGATTGTCCCGAGAACCAGAATGAAATCCATTCTTATCACAAGTTTTTGATAAAATGGTCGTGAGCTATCATTATGTGCAACCATCTCCACTATAGAAAGCGGGAAAGGTCAAATCCACTAGTAAATACTTGAAAGAAAAATGGGCTTCCTACATACGTATCGTACAAAGCAAGAAGTTCATAATTGCATCTTTTGGGTTTCAAGATTAGGAGTTTCGATGTATAAAATTACTATATTTTTAGCAATTATTTGACTTTTTAGGTTCCTAAAGTCATCTTCAACAATGGAAGATCTCAAATTTGCCAATGTTAAGAATAAACATAAAGAGAAAGAGCACACACATTAGAAAAAATATATATATATATATATATATATATATATATATATATATATATATATATATCGATCGCCCCTATAAATAAATCAAAAGTTACCTACATGGTAGGCCCGATGATAGTTGAGGGAAAGCTCTGGTTCTCGAGTTCATTAACTGGTGCCCAATGAACTCCTCTTTCAAGCATCGGTAACACTAATTCGGGTAAGGCTGAGTCTCCGAGTCTTAAAAGGCGTTGAAACATTCATGAGACTTTTCGAGACGTGAGAGAACCCCTATCGACTTGAAAGTCATTCCAAATTGCAATTATATTTAGCGAGAGAAAACACTTTCTTTAGGTGATAAAAGTTCTGTGACCGCGTCACAAGGTGGCATCCAAAAACATGATTGGATGTAGAATACAATATTTTAAGAACTTTCAAACAAAATATATTATTTATTTTTAAATAGAACACAAATTTTTCTTGTCGTTGGATTTGAATTTTTAATCTTGTAGTTCAATAACATCAATTTTCAAAAGATTGTTGATAATCTCACTAGAAAGTCTTCACTCGGTCAATACTTGGCTGATGTGGCATAGATACAAAATCATAGATCTATTTTCTCGAGATACACAACTGTAAATCTCCATAAAAGATGTGCAGTTGTGTATTTCTGAGAAACCGATATATGATTTTGTGTCACGTCATTTGAGTATTGACTTGAGTGAAGGTTTTCTAGTTAGAAAATAATTATTTATTTTCATAAAATAAAATCATAGTCTTTTAACATAATATATATCATGAAATCTGGAGAGTTACAGTGGTTTTGGACCAGCATGACATGTGAGTCCAACCACTCTTAGTAATATTTCAAAATCTAGTAATAATTTTCTTTTGACTACATCACATTGTGCCATCCGAAATCATGATTTGATGCCACAGGTTGTAGAGAACAAAATTCTAAGAATTTTGAGAAAAAAAATTCAATAATTTTTACTATTGAATTTTAATTGTAAAATTAAAAATTTATTAGCCGTCCATTTTCAACACCTTGAATCAAGTTCAAGATAGATCATTATATATGATTTTTTTTATTTTTTATCTTGAGTTTTTCGATGAATTCTAGAAAATTGTGTTGTTGGATTGCCAATATGTTAATCCATGTGGGTCCAATGACTCTCAGTAAGAATACAAATCTTACTTAGTTAGTAAGACTAGTCTGATTCTTTAATTAGAGAATAATGTTGATTGCACGCTTGGTACTGGCTGACGTGACATGGGCATAGAACTGTACATCTTTTACTATGTATCCCGATGAAAAATGATCTATGGTCTATACTCTTACCGCGTCATCCACGTACCAAATGGCGTACCAAAATCGCGTGCACATCACGACTCTAAAATAAATTAGTGTCCAGCTCATTACAGCCTATTATGAATTACCTACTAAAAGAAGAGAATTTAACTTAAATTATCCACTATGCCACGTCTCTCTCTCTCTCCTTTCCCCTCTCTAACTCTGTTACTAATTCCGTTAAAATACAAATTCTATTCTATTTCTAGTTTTCTACAATCCCTGACCGTCTCTAACTCTGTTAAGTCCTAGTAATATATATTCGAGAGTTTCAAACAGAGAGATACGTCTCGTAGAGTTTCAAACACAGATTCAAATTCAGGATTCAAAGTGATTTTTAAAGGGTTTCGGAGGTCTATTTATGCGTCTTGATCAGTCGAAATAATCAAACGCGTAAGTTTCTCTGATCTCGAAAGATCTGGTTTATTTTTGTTTGATTTTTTTTTTGCTTGATTTTGAGTAATTTAGATTCTAGAATCGTTTGATTCTGAAATCCTCTTCAATGACGGCTCAATCGGACGATCGTACTGGTGTTTCTGAGGTTGATTTTGGTGGAAAGAGCGGTTTGAATTTGACTCCCTGCGAAGATCTGCCAAAGGTCGGTGGTGATTTCAATGACTTTCTGCATGACAATGCAGAGGAGATTGATGTAGAATTGAAATATATTGACGATATCTCGACCAATTTTTTCGAATCCGATTTCAAAACTACGTTTTTGGAAGATCCTACTAAAGGAGAACCCATGGATGAGGAGAAAACTGTTTCAGAATTGAATGTGGGTTCGGAACAAGTCCACATTGAGGAATTGGGAGGAAAAATTGAATCTTGTGATGAGGGAACCGTTGTTTCCTCTGCAAAACAAGATATCACTGCTAAGGATTCAGAATACCAAACCAATGGGGATGAATTAAGGAAGAGTGATACAGTAGAGGAACAGAAAGGAGTAGATTCTATCGAGGTTGTTGAAGGAGATCAGGAATCCGTAACTATGATTACTGAGGTTGTTGGATCTGCTGGGGATGAATTAGAGAAGAGTGATACAATAGAGGAACAGAATGGATTAGATTCAGCTGAGATTGTAGGAGATGAGGAATCCCTAACTGTTATTACTGAGGGTGTTGGATCTATTGGGGATGAAATAGAGAATAGTGATTCAGTAGAGGAAAAGAATGGGTTAGAATCAGCTGAGATTGTAGGAGATGAGGAATCCCTAATTGTGATTACTGAGGTTGTTGGATCTATTGGGGATGAAATAGAGGAGAATGATACATTAGCTGAGATTGTAGAAGGAGATGAGGAATCCCTAATTACGATTACTGAGGTTGTTGAATCTATTGGGGATGTAATAGAGAAGAATGATCCGGTAGAGGAACAAAACAAACTAGATTCAGCTGAGATTGTCGAAGGAGATCAGGAATCCCTAATTACGATTACTGAAGCTGTTGGATCCGATGTTCTTGAATCCAAAATCCATCCGCTCAACAATGGGGAGGCGAAGGTCGAAGAGGAAGGTAAATTACATTCAGAGGAAACTAATGTTGAATCCGAAGTGCATCAGCTTGATAATGAAGAGGAGAAGGAAACAGCAAAACTAGAAGGGGAGATTCCCGTGGCGGAGCCTTCTGGGCACATCGAAGCAGAGCAGGAGATGGATTTAGAAACAGATGCTACAAAAGAAAAAGATGAAAGTGGCGAAAGCGTACCTACTTGTCCCGTTGAACTGACTGTTTCGGAAACTAAAGTCATTAATGATTCTGCTGAAGGCCAAGAAAGCACATCGATGTCGCCTATTGTTGAAATTGAATTGGAATCCAGCATTGTAAACGAGTCTCCCGAAAACTCAAAAATATTGCCTTGTCATGCTGATGACTTGAAATCAGAATCTGAAGTTGGAGATGTCGCCTCTGTTGAAAGAGATGAAAGCGTGTCAGAACCCATGATCGGCGATTGTTCCATTGAAAGTGATGTCATAGCTGTTGAAAATGGAGAGCATTCTATCAGTGGAGAAGAAGTTGAGGGCATTGAAGAGATTGATAGAAATGTGAGCCATCCATCTTCCCCAAAGGGTTTGACTCCTAATGCTTTGGAGGAAAAGAAGGTGGATGATGAAGAGGGAAAAATTCCTTTCCTTTTCTTGGTTCGAATTCCAAAATATGTTGACGATAATAAAATTAATGATCAGATTAGACTTGCTGACCTACATCATCAAGAGAAGACTCGAAGTAGGAATGCTATAGCATTAGCAATTCAATCACAACGGGTAAGTCTTATTCTTTGTAGAATGTAAGATTTATTAATGAGAATTATATTTGTTTGTATTATTGATATTAACTTCTTGGAGTGTTTTAGGTTATTTGTAGAGAATATCGTGCAAAATTTGATTCTGCTAAATCAGAAGAGAGAGCCGCTAGAGATGCACTCAAAGCCAAACACAAGGAAATGGAACCTGTTCAAGCTGTGATTAACAGAATGAAGGATGCAACATCCATTAAGGATATTGATGATAAGGTAAGAACTCATATTGTCTTCATCTTTCTTCAATGATGGAATTATTGATTTGTAATTCTCTTGAATCGGTGATATATGAAACAGATATCTAATATGGAGCATAGGATAGGACATGAAACCATGCCTTTGAAAGAAGAAAAACAGTTGATACATGAAATCAAACAATTGAAGCATGACCGTGAGAAACTTCGTTCTAGTTTGGGTGGTCAGACTGAAGCCCAGCCAACGTTGGACCAGAGAAACAGAATTGAAGAGCGTGTTAAAGTATTAATACTTTGTTGCTATATCATCAATTATTATTTGATTATGAATTTTTTTTTTTTTTTTTGTGGAGATGCTCATGTACTTTTCCATGCTCATAGATTCTTAAGCAAGAATTGGATTCCACCAGAAATGAGCTTTTGCGAACTGAAGGGATCACCAAAGCATCTAAGAAGATTTACTTTGATGAGAAGAGTAAGCTTGCAGAATTGAATGCTCAGCATAAAGCTGCGGAGGATCTTCAGAAAGAAGCATATACACAGTTACGCAATCTCAAGAACCAATTGAATGAGAAGGTAATTTCTCTTTTGCATTTGTAGTGTATGATTGAGCCTATTTCTCATAAATATTGATCCTTTTAGATGATATCTATGGTAAGTATTATTTGGGTATTCTTTTGGGACACTCTGATAATCTTGGAACAATACCGAAGATTGACATGGTGTGTTTATAAGGATGATGAGCACAACCCAAGAAAAAGTCCAAATTTTAGGTAGCAAGGAGCGTTTGGTGATTGATTGGTCTGGAGAAGAGAAGCAATATTTCCAAATACTGTCAGAGATGACCTTAGGGCAAGGATCTTGAAAAATGACTTTGTAAGCAATAGATTTTTTATCCTCAAAGGCTCTTGCCTTATTCAAAAGGCATTGAAAGCTTACGCCACACAAGAGGCCCACACCTTTTGCCTAATAAAGCGTATGCCTTATGAGGATGTGTTGCATTTTTTCCCAGTTTTTGTAGGTTCAGTATATAAGAATCCTTGAAATTTATAATATCGTCCCTGCTGTAAAATTAATTTACTTAAAAAGTTATTATGGTATATACTAGAAAGATAGTAATGTTAGAGGGGTATTATTGGAAAAAAGGGGGAGGAGAGGAAAGACAAATTGATGGAGAGGAGAAGAGGAAAGGCAATAAAGTGTGTGGACTCCAAACCTTCGTCTGGGGTCCACTGTTGTGTTTTATTATATAGATATACATTACATATTTTATTTTGGCCCTAATTTCTACAGGACCTAGTAGATTTACAACTCTAGCAATTTTTGGTTCTTATTCTTCTTTCACTATTACCTTGTTTCTTCCTATTTCTGTATGTCTCTCTATGCCGAGCATACTCCTTTGTTTTTCTTAGTGTTGGAATAGTTTATGCTTTTCTCTTTTTTGGTTAGAGTGGTTGTTAAACTTTAAGTGTGGCTTTTCACCTGGGGCTAAGACATTGGAAAGTTTTATAAAACTACGGATGTGGTATAATTTTCATTTGATTTTGATGCGTTTGAACATTGATATCAAACTTTGGAACGTGAAATTTTGGATTTTCATAAATCTTTGGTAGTTTTCGTTGTTTTTTCTCATTGATTGGAATATTTATTATTTATTAATTTGTATATTTAATTTGTTATCTATTTAAAAAATGCAAACCTTGAGGCTTATGCTTCAAAGGCTTTGGTTGGAAATGCCTTGCCCCATGCATTAGCATTTAAAAAATACTGGTTTAAAGTCACGGAGATGGTCCTTGGGATCATCTTACAACTGAGTTGACCACAGTCCACTGTGATTTTTAAATCATTCATCAATAATAATATTCAATCTGCACAGAGACTTAAATCCATGTTTCTGCCAATGTTTGTATAATTTTTTATTTTATTAGTTTGATTGATGTTAATAGAATCATTCATATCATCTGGAAGGATCAGTGCTGATTGATTGTGTAGGAAGTAGTTGACTGGAACACGCGCCTACATTGCAATTCTTCTTACGATGCACCTTTTGTTCTTGTTTTGTATTTTCTTATTGAAGGTCATCTTCCAAAAATAGAACAATAATAAAAAATGAATCTCCCCCAATGAAAAGGGGAATATCATATTTTTATTATTACTATTAATTCAAATATCCAGGTTCCCTTTAACAATTACTAGATGATAGAGCAGTATCTGATCGAGGTAATACTAAATTAGACTCCCAGTTAGATTGACACATTAAGAAAATGTAACATCTAATCATATTTTATTTCATTAAAAAACTGAAACAAATGCTACTACATTTTGGGAAATTTTTGATGTTTGTGAGTATGAATTGGAATATTCGCAAATAATACATTGTTGACATGGGTAAATCTGACACTAGGATTCTCTATCTAATGGATGCATCAATGTTCCTTTCTAAGATTATATTTTGCTAGAATGCACTCCATAACCATTAAGTTTGTCAGTCCTCAAAAAAGGGTGTGCTGCCCTTGTCTGACCCTTTAGTTGTAAGTGTAAAATTCTAGATTCTCACAGCCAGTTTTTTAATGGCATAGATTAACGGAGGAGGTAGTATGTCCTTGTTTTAAGTATCTAAACTAAATATAGATAGATGTTCATTCAACAGTTAAGTTTGAATTATTCCAGGTTTGTCCCTGTAGTTTTAATGTGTTGGATGAATGGTCATGATACTGAGATTCCTTAAGCTTCCTATGCGATGTTTCTTTCTTTCTCTTTTTTTTTTTTTTTTTTTTTTTTTTTTTTTTTTTTGGCATAAAAAAGAAAGGGACCCTATCAAGAAGAAAATATAATGTCCCTTTAACCACTGATGTGAACTGTTGGAATTTGCAGTATAAATATTTCGATCAGTACAAGGAAGACGTGCAGAAAGCTGTAGATTATAAAAAAGCTGGAGATAAAGAGGCACTACAACATCTTTGTGTTAACCAGGTGAGCTCGTGTTTCTATCTTTTTTCCCTTTATATGGTGAAATCAATATCAAGGAAATATGAGTTATTAAAATATAAAACATCATGTTTAGGTGGAGACTATTATGGGACTATGGAACAAGAATGATGAGTTCCGAAATGACTACATCAGATACAACAAAATGAGTACTCTTCGGAGGTTCCATACTTTGGATGCCCGATCATTAGGTCCTGATGAGGAGCCGCTCGTACTACACAATGTCGTAGATAAGAGAGTTGATGATACTCAGGTCACTTTGGCCAAGACTAATTCAACTTTAGAAAAAGGAAAATCAGTTCTACCTATAGCAGTAAAACAGAAGAATGCAGAAGATGTGAAATCTGTGGTAAACTTGGAACAGAAGAGCTCAATAGCTAAATCCAAGAAAACCAGCAAACCGACTGCTTTGGAGAATGGTTCTGCAATTGTTTCTGGCATTGAAGAGAAGACAGAAGAAGAGAATAAGCAAACTAAAGAGGAAGAAGAGTTGAAGAGGAAGGAAGAAGAGTTGGCGAGGAAGGCAGAGGAGTTGAGAAAAGAAGAAGAAGCGGTCAAGTTGAAGGAGCAGCACCGGTTGGAGGAGAAGGCTAAAGCCAGGGAGGCAGAGGAGAGGAAGAAGCGGAAAGCTGAGAAGGCCAAACATATGGCTGAATTAAGAGCACAAAAGGAAGCTGAACTCAAGGAGAAGGTAACTCATTTCTACTCTTTAAATTTCATAAACCATATTACTTAATCGGGAAATGTCGTTAATCTTCTCTTATACATTTGCAGGAGAGAGAGAAAAAGATGAAGAAGAAAGAAAGGAAGAAGGCTGCCGCGGCTACTGCAGCAGCAGCAGCAGCAGCAGAAAGTGGTGGAATTGAAGGAGATACAGCTTCAAATTCTGAAACTATGACCCAGGAACCTGAAACCAAAGAGAAGGTTACAGAAGTGGTGAAGAAGAAGCCTCAGAAACCATCAGTACTGGCGAGACAAACGAAACCAAAGGTTCTTCTTCCTCCGGCTCTACGGAACAGGAGTAAGAAAAGGATGCAGCCATGGATGTGGGTCCTTCTTGCAGTCTTTGTTGTTCTTGCCTTATGCTTGGTGGGAAACAGTGGCTACTCTTCTAAATTTCGTCTCTCTAGCTTTGGTTTCTGAGGAATTATTACTATTACAGCAAGTATATAGGTAGATAGAGGTTTTGATATACATATATTTTCTTACTTTACCTTATATATTAGATGGAGGAATATATCAGTGCCATTTATTTATTCCCTACTTAAGAGGTTTCTTTTCTTTGATGTTTGGGTCTGTCATTTCATACTACTCTAGAAGAGATTGGTTTTATGTTATTTACCATATATATATATAGACAGAAACAACTCAACTCTTTTCAGGTATTGCTTTCATCCACCAATGTAATACAACAATAAGAATGATTCCTTACATATTTCCATTTACATATCTCTCTCACGTCCAACGTCGTTAGTATTTAATGTTCAAACTGTATTTTTTCCTTGTGTGCCACTACTATGAGTCGGCGAAAGAGGACTGACAGTGGTGGTGGGGATTTGCCATTCACAAACGAGTTTAAGCTGCAAATTTAACAGCATGTCTGACCACTGAGCCACAAATGTTTGTCACACAACACAACCTTTGGGTTGATCTGAAAACCGAAACTCGGGCTGAATGATGAGCTACAAACCAATAATCGGATATATATATATATGGGAAATGTTTGGCACCCTACGCTTTACCCTACGTATTTTGTCCTACATGGGTAAGAAGTTTTGGAATGGGTTGATTTTTAGTGAGGATGATCTCTACGGTTAGAAGATCCTCATCAAAAATCAGCCCATTCCGAAATTTCTAGCCCCATGTTTACTAGTTGAAAAATTGTGGACCGTCCAATTTTTTTGTAAACTATTTTTGATGGGGTTAGAAGTTTTGAAATGGGCTGATTTTTGGTGAGGATGATCTTATCTTCATAAAAAATCAGCCCATTCTAAAACTTCTAACCCATATAAGATAAAACATGTAGGGTAAAACGTAGGGTGCTGAATGGGACCTATATATATATATAGGGTCTCATTCGACACCCAACCATTTTTATCTTACATGGGTTAAAAGTTTTGGGATAGGCTGATTTTTGGTGAGGATGATTTCTACGGTTAGGAGATCATCCTCACCAAAAATCAGCAAATTCTAAAACTTCTAGTCTCATCAAAAATGATTTATAAAAAATGGACGGTCCATGATTTTTCAACTTGTAAACATGAGGTTAAAAGTTTTAGAATGAGCTGATTTTTAGTTAGGATGATCTTCTAACCGTAGAGATCATCCTCACCAAAAATTAGCCCATTTCAAAACTTCTAAGCCAAGTAGGACAAAAATGGTTGGGTGCAGAACATTTCCCATATATATATGGGTCCCGTTCGGCACCTAACCATTTACCCAATATGTTTTGTCCTACATGGGCTAGAAGTTTTGGAATTAGCTGATTTTTGGTGAGGATGATCTCTACAGTTAGAAGATCATCTTCACCAAAAATCAACTAATTCCAAAACTTCTAACCCATGTAGGACAAAACATATTGGGCAAATTGTTGGGTAAATGATTGGGTGCTGAACATTTCCATATATATATATATATATATATATATATATATATATATATATATATATATATATATATATATATATATATATATATATATATATATAGATATATGGGTTTCGTTCACCACCCTATGCTTTACCAAACATGTTTTGTCCTACATGGGTTAGAAGTTTTGTAAACATGGGGCTAGAAATTCATGGGTTCCGTGAGTCAGAGCAAAGGTTGTGGAGTTATTGAACTCTCAATGTTCCCTGAATAATTAATTGTGACTATGTAGCATCACATGGATTTATTGTAAATCTTAATAACTTGAGCAATAAAACTACCAGAAGAGTTTTAGTGGAGACGACTCCTTTATATTCTTGGATCATAATGACTACACATATTCAGCACTCCCAAACAAGAAAAAAAGAACTACTTCAGTGTGTCCACGGTGAACAAGGAGGCGAATAAAGGAATTTAAAGGAGTTAAATGGAACACTTTTGTTTCTTGACATTACTTCCATTCTTTCTATGGTGAAAATTACTTAAAAGGATCTTGATGGAGGAATTTATTTCTAAATAGTTCTTACGTTTTGTGTGATAGCTTGATAGGATATTTAGTGAACTTTTTATTTTTTAATGATCCCTCATCATTGGCGAACTCACTGCTTTTTTATTTACTGCCGGGTTCACCACTTTTTATTTGTTGTCGAATTCGATGCTTTTTTATTTAGTGTTGAGTGCACAATTTTTACTATCGAACTCACCACTATTTATTGTCAAACTTGTCGTTTCTTTATTTAGTGTCGAGTTCACAATTTTTACTGTCAAACTCACCACTATTTATTGTCAAGTTCACCACTTTTTATTTACTGACAAATTCGACATTAGTAAAATCCACCCATTTTCAATTTTCGAGTTTTTCGACAAAAATACATGGAAAGATCTACTAAAAACTTGAAATAACAACTTGTTTAGGTGATTTCAAACCAAAAGAATCATTCTTGATCGATTTTCATCAAAAAAATTAAGAAAAAAAAAAGTGAAAAAATCCTAAGTTTTTTTACATATATTTCAAAATATTTAAAAATCCCATTGTTTTCAGACTTCTTCCTTCTTAAATCCTTTCTAATGGAATAGAACCTCCGAAACTTAATTGAAATGTCAAAAATCCAATTTTTTAGATGAAAATGATGAGTTAGATCAGTTAGGACATTCAATTGTGAGAAATATGGGAGATGAGGTTCAGGGACTGTTAAGAAAAATAAAATTTATTAAACATACTATTAAGAGACTGCCCAAAACTTAGGGATTATTTAGAAAAAATCCCTCCATCAGGTCCTTTTTAAGTAATTCACCTTTTCAATAAAAAAGAAGATATAAAGTGCAAGGTGAAATTTCATGTCTCCTTCCTGTATCCAGCATTCACACCCTACACTACAGATGTCCTTAGCTTCCAACAATCTAATTTATATGTATGTATCCACACACTCACATCTATCTATCTATTAGATAGGTCAAACTAAGAGAACCGGCTATTGTTGGGACCATAATGGGCCTTCACCCTCACGCCTCATCCAATGTTTGTACTTTGTAACCTTTATATGATCAGAAATGACCTAACTTTGAGGTGGTCAACTTTAAGTTACCTAACATACATTGAAAGGATGGTCAATACTTACAAGATAGAAAAGCATGTGTGTTTTGTTTTGGGATGGAGTTACGGGACACCTTTCTCCACATGTTGTGTGGCCAATATGCATCCTCCTCCTCCCAACTCCTTAATATATATGTGCAGAGCATGTATTTATGCTCTTCAAAACTCAAAAAAAGTTAACTCCAAAACTTCTGAGTTAACTCGGATGTGTCAAATAAAATTATATTAATTTAAAAAGAAAATTATTATTAATAATTAAAAATAAAAAATAAAAAATAAGAGTCTTGATGGGGTGACATTGGGATTTACCATGCGATTCTCACATGTCTGACATGGGGTGCACACATAATCGTAAGTGTGCTTCCTCAAGATATGAGTAAAAAACATCTACAATTATATGTGCACCTCTACGTCAGAAATGTGAGAATCACTGTGGAATGTCACCTTAGCATTAGTGTAAAAATAATATTTAATTTCTGTTCTTACAAAAAAAATAAAAAATAAATAACATATATAATTCTATTAGTCATTTTTCTTGCTCCATCCTTGTTCTTTGAATTCCTTCTTTGCATGGATCAAGGAGGTGGTGGGTACTACGAAATATAAAAAAAATTAAATTAGTCAATAATTCAATAAAGTTTTGATTTAGAGTCGTAAAGATTGCGTACTTTTACATTTGAAATATGTTCTTTGTAATTAAAGTGATGTAGATTTGTGACAAATAGTGGCCTTCAATTGTTATCATGGTGATTCTACGATATATCATGCATTAGCAATCAATGAATGTAGGTCAACTTCTTTATAGGTTCGAAACACATTTTATCATGGGTGAAGTCAGCTTTCCTCATCATTAATGAACGCGGCGTCTTCTCAAGGTAGTAGATCGACCTCCCAGAGTTTATGATCTATATCATCTACTCCAATCCTTAGGAAATCCTCCCTTGGAAAATGCAAAAAAAAAATCACCTATTCTTTGTAATTGTTCTTTTTTTTTTTTCATGGAAGTATCTTAGTCTCAATTAGGGGTGTCAATGGGTATCCATTTAACTAGAATTGGAATTTGATAGGATGATTCTTGGTTTCCTTTTTTATCGGAATCAATTACAGTTCGATCTCTTGGAACCGAACTGATTGAGAATGAAATCCACTAGGAAACGATAAAAACATTTAAAGAGTGTATCTATTGTTCTCCAATTCTGATTCTATTGATTTGAGAATTTGAATCTGAACCTATAGGAATCTTTTTTCCAAAAAGGGTTCAAGCATCATTCTAATTCGACATCAAAACTGGAATGGTAAAAAAAATACACCCACCCTTACATCTAAACTTAATAAGGTCATTTTCATCCATAATTAATAAACTTACAATCCTAAAATCAGATCAATGAGTTTTTAAAATTACAAAAACATCACCTTTTTCAATTTTACCTTCAAAATCTCCTTAATTAAATATTTTAAATTATAAAAATATCCTTATAATATATTCATGTTTGCACAAACTCTTTTAGAATGACTAGAAGGTGGTATGTGCATGCACAAACACATGTATGAGAATAGTTTATTTGTAATTTAAAATATTGGTTAAAGATTTTTTAATATTATAGTAAAAAAAAATATATTTTGTAATTTTGAAAACTAATCAAGGGTCGTGACCTCGTGGGTTTCAATTTTCTTGTTTTTTTGACTAAAATGATCTTAATTATCTTTAGCATTATAATAAGAGAAGGTGGAGTAGAAAGTGATTCAACACCAAAATTTAAATTTAAAAAATGCCCTCTACTTTACATTTAAAGTTAATATAATCAAAGTCATTCTAGTCAAAAATAAAGAAAATTGCTATCCACTTCCCTTGAATCACAGTTGTTAGTTTTCAAAAATATCATTTTATATATTCAAAATCATTTAATCAATATTTTAAATTACAAATAAACCTTTTTGATACATTCACGTTTGCACATTACATATGCCTCCTTATAATAATTATCATAACAAGCTTAAATGTAAATGTTCAAATTTTGATGTAGAATTTATTCTACACAGCTAAATAGTTGAAGCGGATAATCTGCTTCAAAATTTTGGAAGAACCCTCTTCGTTATAAAACATGTGGCTTTTTATTTGATATCTCTTTAAAAATGCCACGTGTATTTCAAAGAAGAGGGTTGTACCGAAATTCTGAATCGGGAATGAGAAAGGTTTTTCGAGTTTGGCAATCTAGTTGTTGACTGGAGACCAATTCTTGTAACGAGGGCTATTTATGTAATAATACCTCTTTTTTAATCTTTGACTATTGTAATTGAGAGATGGCCCAATAATTGTTTATTTACACCCAAGAGTCCTGATAAAATGACTTGCAAGCTGACATACTTAATCGAGTCACTGATGTGGACAAGTTTGAAAATTGTAGATTTTCCCACCTCTCTAGATACTAAGAGAAGGCCAAATGGGTGTTTGTTGAAACCAAAATTTGAAATAATAAAATATCCACACTTTTACATTTAATTTGACTATTATCAAGGTCATTTTAGTCATAAGGATTATAATTTCAATCTCACCACCTCTTATAACCATGGTAATTAGTTTTTAGTTTTCTAAATAAAAATTACAAAAATATTTTTCATTATTATTTTATATGCAAAATCACATTAGTTAATATTTTTAATTATAAAATACCTTTATAACATATTAAATGATTAACATAGTTAGTTATTTTTCTAAAATAACCTTTTATAACATTAAATTTTTTATTGCCGCACCAACTTTTGCTAATGCCTCACCAATTCGCATAGGATTTTTTCCCAAAATGTGAGCAACTTATGTCCAAATTATGGTTTCAGCACACTGTTCATTTTAATTCCCAAAACATGCATTTCGAGTAAATTCGTCACTTTTATAATCTATGAATTCGTAAATATTAAAAGTGACGAACTCACGAGTTCGTAAGCTATAAAAATGACAAATGCATGTTTTCGGAATTAAAATAATGAACAATGTACCAAACTCAGAATTTCGTCATATTCAACGCATGAAATGGAGATTCACCCATTCCAGTCTTATATAAATCACCAATGAATTGTACACAGTTGGAGTGGCAATAGTATCTTTCTTTATTAAGTCCATTAAATCAGAACCAGGCCAAGGCCTATGATGTGACCTGAGCTGGCCTGGCCCAACCAAGCCCAAAATAATATAACGGATGCATATTGTCTTATACAGATATAACAAATGACTCGTGATAATATGACTCGCCAGGTGGCATTCTCAAATGACTTCATGAATTCGGGAACTGTAGAACTAAACACCTCGAGATTCACAATTACACTTCCCCATACAAAGATGTATCCCGAGGCATACATATCTATGGTTCCCAAACATATCCACATAATGGAGTCATTTTAGTATGCCACCTGGCGAGTCATATTATCAGGACTCATAATAAATTTACAAGAGAATTACAAAAAAAATCTATTTTCCCCGACTGTTTATATGTTAAATCCATAATTTATGGATTTTTTTTTTTCTTTTTTTGCAATATTTGTTGTTGGAAGTTTAATCTTGTACTCCTTCTAGACTAAACACATGGCATCAAAAAGTGTGTATCTCGATGTTAGATATATTTTGATGCAAATCCTTTAAGTGCACATCCTTAAGTTTTGCATTATTCTAAAAGAATCCCAAAATAAAAAGACCCCTAATAAATGGAGAGGTTACCTTATTTTGATCCTTAATTAGAATACATCTCTTTAAGGTTGGGTTTAGGGCCCAATCCCATTTTTGTTTCCTCGTTTTAATTTCCAAGGTTATGTTATTATTTGACGACCTTTTGTTTTAAGGAAACACCAATGATGAGCAAAATAAGGACAATTGGGGGAGTGTGTCCCCCAATGAGATTCTCTCATGTGAGAAAAAAAGATTTCTACTAAATAATTGAGATTCCCCAACTCCCTCTCTCATGGTTTGTGGTTTTCTTCCATATTTAATCTCTCTCCTTTTAATTTGATGGTAAATTTTAATTCTCAATCTTTGGTCCCATTTACACTATGATTGTACTTTGATGATTAAGTCATTATAAATTTTGGTAGAGCGATAGGATTATCGGATTAAAATTGCTTATACATTTGTCATTATGACCCACTTTTAATCATTATTTTGACCTTTAAACTTTGATGTCGACGAAAATTATATCAGAGCTTCCTCGAAAAGAGAGTTAGCTCTCTGATTTCGAGGAAGTGTTCTTCCTTGGAATCTAATCAATTGTTTAGTCCTTTGACTTGGTATGATGCGGATGTTTGTTGCATCTGCAATTTGTATATCAAAGACTATGTTCTCATCGTACAATTCTCTCATTGTCTCTCTTATTTGAAGGCAAAGTAATGAGTTTGCAACAATGTTTACAAGGAAAAGAACCAAAAATTAGATAATTGGTATATATAGGAATATTTTTTAGGTTTCTTCATCAATTGATCATACAATCACATAAACAACAAAAATAAAAATAAAGAACAAAATGATTTATTTATGGGATTCATCGTGAAATCAATCGACTATGTTGTCAGTGCTCCATGAGTACAATTTAACTATAATCTAGAATAAAACTGACTACATCTCCTTCTCCGGTTTTTCCTCCCCCAACCTCCCTTTAGGGACCGATTAGTTGCACACCCAGCACTATCAACTGCAATCCATCACTTAAAAATTTTCCCTTGCAATCCAGTTCAATGATTGCACTAAAAATTAAAATATTGCACTTTTTTTTTTCTTCCTATTCTTCTTGAACTGTGCTCAAATAAATTATTGTTGGTTCAATGATTTTTGTAAGAAAGACTTGATCGTATAACAAGCATGTTTACAATTTACAATAGAAAAGATGACAAAAATCATGAGAAGTGAATAACTCTAAATCTTAACAATATCAATAATGATGTGCAAGTACCATGTTAAAATATATGTAATAAAAAGATGGTTATTATTCAAGATTGGTGTGCAACTAGCTACTAATAGTGTGCGACTAATCAGTCTCTAAAAGAAATCATAATCCCCCTAAAAAGGAAGGCAAATCAATCTATACTTATCTAGAATAGTAACTCTTAGATTCATGTTTATCCAAATAAGATTATGCCAATTGGCATGCTTATCGACGTACTTGATTTATTAAACAAAATACCATTTTTTTTTTCTTCTTATGTAAATACTATTTGATTTAAGGACAATAAAAAAAATTAAAATTATCTTAAAGAAACATCTTGAATTTACTTTGTGATGTCGACTTTGGACTTTGGTGGTACATTTGAGAGAACCATAAGCCTTTTCTTTAACCCTTGAAGCGTAACTACGTATCATTATTAGTAGGACCTCTCTTTTTCTCCCTCGTCACTTCTTAGTAACCTTCGTTGGAGTCTCTTATTGTTTTTTCCTTTCAATGACTACTTAATTTGAAATGATTAACACGAGTCATGATATTCTGACTCAAAAAATTTCACTTGATTTGTATTTGGTTGACATGGTAAGTGTAGAAAATCGTATATCTTTTTCTTTGGGATACACAAGGAAAAGAGATCTGCAGTTTTGTGCATTTGCCACATCGACCGAATCCAAACCGAGTAAGTCTTTTCAAGTCAGATTATCATTGGTCAATTAACAAATCATTTCTCTCTTTTTCTTTGAGTCATCCATGTCCATTCTCTAATTCATCTCCCTTTTCTTATCAAATCAAGAAAATGATGTGGGTTGTCCAAAGAGAACTTCAAAATCAAAATAAAAGTTTTAGTCAATGTTTTTAAGGACAGACCTCAATATTTGTCAAATTGATTGGATTACTGTCGGAACTTAATTCAACTCAATTGAATATATGGATATTTATAAAATATGTATACATTTAAAAAAAAAATAAATACTCATAGAACGATTTGGTTCAATCGAAAAATTTGATCAAATCCAATTGGACCAGTGGCAATTTGGTTTTAAAAATGACTAATGATTTTTTAACTCAACCTAAAAGTTGGACTCAAAAACTTATTGACATCTCATGCGCAAAGAATCGTAAATTGTTTCGCTCGGGATACACTACTACAGATGGTAGGTAGTTGTGTATCCCGAGGGACTAAATCTATAGTTCTTGCCCATGCCACATCTGTGAGTTTTGAGTCTCCCTGTTAGGTTGAATTAAAAAATCAGCACTCTTTTAAAATTGGTTTAAGCCCTCGAACAAATTTTATAAGAGAAATAATAGTCTAACAAGAATCTGGTCGTAGCTTGCCTTTGATATTCAAGGAAAAAGGCTTTTTCCAATTTAATTTTTGTTACTTCCAAACAGACCCTACACGATTATTTGGTTCTTATGACAAACACATTAAAGTCGGTGGTGCTTTTTGAGATCTAATTTAGCGAAGGGTAAATGGGTAATTTAATTGATTTGCAAATGGTGTGAGGGGTCTTTTCGTAAATGTACTTAAATTAGAAGACGTGGACGAGGTACCGGACAAGATGAGATGTACAGCACTAATAAGTTTAACGACAAGGAGGGAGCTAGGGCTTTCGTGATAGTGAGAGTACGTTAATGGACAGGTCAGCAATTACATTGTCTACGTGGCAATAAGGTCTATCTTCGAATTTCGATACCTAAACTTATCTATAATTAATTAGAAAAATTTATTGGACAAACCTATTTATTATAATTTTATTATAAAAATTCCTTTTATTTTTACAAGTTTGTTAAGTAACAAACCTTAAGAGGCATCTAAATGATTAAATATCAATAATATTTTTATTTTTTTAATTAAATATTTATTTTATAAAAAAGAATTAAGGGTATTTGAATATTTAATCTTTATGAAAAATTTAGATCCCATTTCATAATTTATTAAGAAAGAAAAACACTTTCCTTACTCAATTAGTAGGAATTTTTTTTATCACATGTTGCATTCAAAAACATGATCTAATGCGGTTGTAGAGGATTATATTCTAAGAATTAAAAAAAAAAAATCAAAAAAAGAATTTTTATGATTGAATTTTAAATTTAAATTTAGGAGTTCGATGATCGCCTGATTTCAATACTATAGATTAAGTTTAAAAATGATTTTTTTTTTTTTTTTTAATCTGAGATTTTTTTATAAAATTTAAAAATATATTGTGTTGGATTGCAAATATGATAATTCGTATGAGCAACGACCCATAGTAAGATTTGAAATGTTACTAAGTTAGTCAGACAACCTATTTAGGAAGAAAGGTATGTTGAGTTAAAAACTTGTAAAATTAAGAGGGTTTATGTAATAAAATTGAAACACACAGGACTACTTAGTAAATCTCTATATTAATTATATCCACCACGTGTAAAACTATGTCAGAAGAAAAGTCCAATACAGGTACTTGACCATAGTTAGTAACCACAATCCTGGTTAAGTTAAAATTCTGACATTCCGTACGGTCTGGGTCTGTGGTTGGTTTGAATAAAATGGGGTTTTGTGCGTCCGTGCGGTTCGATGGAAACCTGCATTTCTTTTTTAACGTGAAGAGACAGCTGGCGATTCAGTGCAACAGTGTCCGGAAAGCAACATTTGATTAACGTTAAGTGGACCCGTACTATCTTGCCACGTGTATACACGTATAGTTGTTTTAGTACTGATTGACACGCGTGATGCCCCAATGGTGATGAGTCCTGTCAACATCGCAAAGTTCCAATTACTATGGTGCATGCCACTGTGTGGTAGCACCAGGTTCTAAGAATCGAATTTTCGGATCGAATCGGGTACAGCTGACTCCGATTTGAACCAGATGATTCCATTTGTTTGATAAATTGGTATGGTTCTCAAACCATTTCATATGTTTATATTTATACCTCTAAATATTAAAGTTAAGAAGATAAAATATCAATTACTATTAAAGTATTGTTGACCATTCTCTTTTTCTTTGTCGAACTTCATAAGATATTGTGTTTCTTCTATTAATTAATGTGAACGAGATTATGTTAAATGGTGATAATATTTGCTTTCTTAAATCTTTCATTCGTGGGTTTGGTGGAGACTTTTTCATAAAAGATCTAAGCTTTCTTATTTTCTTGGAACCAATGTTTAGTTTACACTTCAAGGCCGTCATATTTTTTCTTTGTCTAAGTATCCTGGTGAATGATTATTTTCATGCATAGATGAAGTCCTTGTTGTATTATTCTACTCCATATCCCAATCATTCTCATTATTGTAGTATTTTTAGGG
Organism: Akebia trifoliata; assembly: GCF_017979445.1. Classification (NCBI taxonomy): domain Eukaryota; kingdom Viridiplantae; phylum Streptophyta; class Magnoliopsida; order Ranunculales; family Lardizabalaceae; genus Akebia; species Akebia trifoliata. Next base: position 50,847,747 of record NC_141377.1, read on the forward strand.
TTTACTTGGTACCAATCTATGGCTTGACTTGATCGACCTTTCTCTAGTGACACTATTTTCCAATTTATGGATCATTATCAATATCAAGTTGTCAAACGTGTTCTTCGATGTATTAGTGGTATAATTGACTTTGCCTTATAGATGCTTGTTAAGAGTGCATGATTTATATGCCTCTAATTGCTTGTCTTGGAGTACCAAGAAGCAATCCACATTTGTCTGATCCAATGTTGAAGTTGAGTACCGAGTTATAGGCTCTACGATTGATGAGCTAACGTGGCTATCCATTTATTCTTTGTGATATTGCCGTCATGTTACCTAAACCAACTACTCTATTATGTGATAATACCAATGTCTTTACATAATAGTCAATCCAGTCTTCCATACTTGCACGAAGCCTATTGAAATGGATTGTCATTCTATGTAGTAGAAGGTAGGCCTTGATTGCTTGTAACAAAGTTTTTAACTTCATGTCAAGAACTTTGATATTTTTACCAAGTCTCTAAATAGATATATATTATTGAGAATCAATTCGGGCTTGTGGCCTAGAGCCCCACCCGAATTGAGGGAGGTGTAATAGAGAAGTATAAGAATTGCTTGATAGGTTGTATCAGTGAAATGTTTGTGAGATTTGCAGCACATTAAAACTTTCTTGCATGTCCCAGTTTGATATGAGGAATTCTGTTAGGCTTTCATTGTGGTGATCAAATCGTGGCCGTCATTTCCTTACCTGATAAGAAGAACATGATTCATTTTGTGTTCTTATAGATCATGGAATCAAGAGTCTCCATTTAAATAAAAATCTATGTCTACCCTTTTGTATATAATTTATCTACATCCCTTTATAAGTTGTATATAATCAAAATAACTCCTCTTTGTAAATCGAAAATGTTATTATTATTATTATTATTTATACATTAAAGAGTAGGGACCCAAAATGGTGTCCCATACCTGACCAAGGTCAGGTGACACTCAATTTTATGTCATGTGGCATTTTTGAAACCCATTGATTGTATGTATATGTGGTCCATCCCTCGGTGAACTTACGTACCAAAAATCATAGTATTTGATAACTTGCATCCAATAGATCTTAGCACTTGAAAAAAGGTTTAAATCCAACAATTAGAAATCATTCCTAAGACAATGCTATAATCAATGGATGTACTTCACCAATCAAACTGATATTTGTGTGTAGATTCATCAAGGGATGGATCACATATCCATATAGTCAATTGGTGATCTAAAATGCCATGAGACATAACATGGTGTGCCACCTAACCTTGGTTAGGTACGGGACACTGTTTTGGATCCCTACTCTACATTGAAACCTTATTACATGTGTACCCCTATTATATGAGGAGCCCAACTAGTTTTTCAATGTGATGAGGAGATCGTGGATGTCAATTTCCCTATTTTATGTAAAGAAATGACTTAATACGTGTCCCTTGTAGACCAAAGTGTAAAGAATGTCCTTCTAGATGGAATTCTATTTCTATACTTTTGTGAATAATTTATCTATATCCCTTTGTAAATTGTATATAATCAAAATAATTCTTCTCTCACTAAACCAAAAATGGAATTTTCTTTTATTAATCTAAACATTCATATTCAATTAGATCAAAAGATTTCATTATGCATAGATATTTGAGATGGGCTTATCTTTAGTACATGTGTTACATCAAGATAAAGTATACTAAACAACTAAAATAAGATAATTGATATGGAATGAATCGTCATGTATGACATTGACTTGATAAGTAAGTCAATATTATTTTTGAAAAATTATAGCAAAATACCAATAAAAGCCTGAAATCAATAAAAAGTGCAAAATAGAGTCGTGTGGGGGGAAGGAGTTTTTTCTTGAAAAAATAAAACTAATTTCAAATTTAAGTATCGAGTGTCCCTTATACAGATTTCAAAAAGTTCAACAACTAGAAAAAAGATTGACCAAGACATGAATGTGGAAGTATGCAAATTCTAGATGTAACTAGCTTGATAAATTTTGTGGGTGTTGATATCATAGACTTAAATTCATAATCCATCTTAAAACATTCTTGATGGCAACACCAAAAGTTTTATCATCAAGAAGGGTTTATCTGTAATTTAAAATATTGATTAAAAGTTTTTTGAAAATTACATAGTAAAAAAAAATAATTTTGTAATTTGTGATCTAAATCTTCACTAAAATGACCTTAAGTACGGTATGTTTAAATGTAAAAGTATGGGCATTTGTGAGATCCAATTAGTGTGGAAACATTTCTACTTTGTCTTCTCTTATTATAATGGTAAAGAAAATGTCTTCCTTGGACTCCATACTAAAACCTATTTTGATCTTAAAATAAGAAGTACAGGAAGCAGATCTCCTGTAGCGTGGTTTAAACAATTCAAAGAACGCTGCATCAACAATATAATTAAATTTCATTATCCAAATTTTGAGAGTTCAATGGCTGTTCATTTCCAAGGACTTGGATTAGTGGAAAAAAATGTTTTTGAATTTTTTTTTCTTTCTAAATCATATCTAAAGGATGCACAATAAAGGGTTGAGATATCATATTTTTTAAACATGACTCTTTTCTCCTTCATCTGTAGAGAAAGTGCTACAAGATTGTTTTGCTACAGAGGATCTACTTCCAAGAAGTATATGATAAGCCAATAATTATAGAAAGATTCTATTGTCACACCAACTTTTGTTAACGCCACACCGATTCAAACGTAGATCACCAAAGAATTAGCACATATCTTGGGGGTGATGTTAGCATTTAGAATAGTTGGTGTGGCAGTAGAAGTTCTCTACATGTGTTAGCAGTTGTGTCACAAGTTCACGCGCGAGTGAAATTCCAGCCATGACTGATGATGACAAGCACATTATGATACGGACTTGTGTGCTCAAACGCGCGCGTACGACAAAGACTCCAACTTTGCTGCACATGAGATGCATCAAATGTGTTGATACACGTTACCTCCGTTGTTCAACCCGTTTACAAATTTGTGATTAAGACAGGTGTCCTACTTCCATTAATTACAACGAAAATGGCGCATAGTGGAACTAAAAAGTCAAAAAAATTGCAATGTGAGGGTTAATTTTGTCATTTCGACTAAGTGATTTTGCCAATGTTCGAATCAGCGATAATTCCGTGACGCCGAAGGTATCCTCTTTTTGAGTCGGTGGTGAGAAAGAAGAAGTCGATGTGTCAGCATCTAACGGAGCCTCGACGAAATAAACGGTGATTACCACTATGAGAATGGTTTGTCTTTCTTTCAGTGCAAATGCGTTAGTTAACGGTCTAGAATTAAAGTTGCAATTAAAATCAAATATTCACAAATGTCTCAAATACCCCTTTATCAAAACTTCACCATCATTCAACCAATTTTGTACTTTTATAATCAACAAAACTGTTATATGACATTATAACTACCTAACAAATTACAATTAATAACATCCCCTCCTTCAACCTCGAAAAAAATTTATTTTTAATTTATTTAAATTCATCTTCAACCTAACTTTCTCAACCTTGCCTTAACCTTATTTAAAAAAACCCTTGATTTATTTATTCGAAATTCCAGCATCTTCTATTTTTTAAAATATATAAATAAATAAATAAATAAATAAATAAAATTCCTATCTTACTCTTTGAAGTTGAAATGTGAAGTAGATTAAATCTTAGGATTGAAGGTGACAATTAATTTTTTTTTATTTTTTTTTTAAATATTAGAAATTAAAGATTTGATTTGAAAATAAAAATTAATGGTCATGGAGTAGATCATTTTTAGTGCATTATTCTTATAACAACAGTGTTTTTCTAAAGTTGCCACCTCCATTTTTCAACTAGTTCCCCTCCTCCTCCGAAGGAGTTGAGGTGGTATTTTTTTTTTTCAACGTGTCGCTCTCCCTCAACCATGAAAAATGTTTATAGGTGCCCTAAAAAAATGTACTACAAGGATATATTCTCTTGAATAAAGGTTGGAGACAACAACATTTGGCACATTCTTACGAGGCCTAATAAAAAAGACTAAGGTCAAAAAGACCATCTCATTAATTTGGAAACATGGGGGTATATCAAATATTCATCAAAGCACAATTTGGATATTTAAAGTTGTTTGTACATTCCCCTACCTTGGATTTTCCTTAAAGTGCTCTACAATTTGTTGAATCAAAGCTTAAAAGAAATAACATTTTAAATTGTTTAAGAAATGAAAAAAAGAAGTAAATAATTCATTCATGACATGATCCAAAAGATTATATATGTATAGTTAGTTTTCACTTTCTCAATTTTTTAAAATTCCTAAATTTAAATATTTTATGGTAACTAATAGGTGGTATGTGAGTTGCACACGAATTATGAATATTTGTGGTAGAATTGTCTTTAAAATAAATTTTAGAGATTATTTTAAAAACTTTAAATAAATAATCGAATCTTATAATATATTATGTCATTACCACAATGCAAAGGTGATAATTTTGGGAAAAAAAAAAAAAACTAACTACCTTCAACAAAACACACCCGTCTCCCACATTAATAGTAATATTAGGTGGGATGTGCAAGTGCAAATGCATTACATAAAATAGGATTTGTGCAAATTTTTAAATAGATAATATTAATTTTATATTATATTTAAAATATTAATTAAGATAAAAGATGACAGAGTAAAATGTTATCTTATTACGATTGTCTTTGTAATTTTAGAAAATTATCTAACATCATTAGAATGCAATCGTGCAGGAGTGATGGTGTTACTCATTGTGTTTCACACGATATCGACATGGTAGATGCCTTTCCTTGAGATACGAGTAAGAAGCATCTATGATTCCTTGCATACTACCATGTCACTGCAGTGTGAAACGTCTCAGTCCAACATTTTCTTTATTGAGTTTGACTAAAGAAATTTTTTTTAATAATAACAAGGTTAAAATGTAATATGAGGGCATTTTTTTTTTTTCTGTGTAAACAAACACATATTTGCTTTCTCTTTCTTTCATAATGGTAAAAGATAATTTAGTTTCACATGTATTTTGTGGATATTTTCTATGCATTTAGATAGAGTTTCTTGATGACTTTTGCTCCTGCGGGAGTTAGTAAACGTTTAGATGGGTTTTTGTTTTTGCGAGAAGAGATTTTTTATTCTTTATTGAGAAACTTCAAGAATCTGTCATTTCGCAAAGAGATTTTTTGCTCTTGCGGAAGAGATTAAACTTTTACTCTTGTGCTTGTGGGAGAGGTATATCCACACATAAACTTTTTTTTTTCTAGTTTTTAATATTCAAGATCTATTTGGGAGGGGTAAATTTGTAATTTTATAAAGTAAATAAATCTCTTTTGTCATTAATTATAGAAGTGAGGGTATTTTGGTAATTAGGGAGGGTGGGTTCATGTGAATTGTGGAGTAGGTTGAGATTTGGTGAAGCATCATAGGAGTCTTCATTTGATGACTTGTTAAACAGAAAGGAAGTAACATGAAATAAAGTGATGGAAAGAAAAGATCCATCGTGAGACAAAGAGAGAGAAATTCCTCTAAGCACTACTAGGAAATAATTGAAGGTGGTGTCCGATTCTTCGTTTTTGGCCCTGTTCATCACTTGCGGGGCCAACCCAAGAGACAAACCTAACAAAAAGCCCTTAATTTCAATTGATATTTACCATTTCTACCAACAACAAAGCAGAAACAAAGGGGAAAGTCATGAAGAAGAAATTACAGAAACATCTTTCGTCTCCTAAATGTTCAAGTCGGCGCTTTTCTAATTTTAGATCTGGTTATTGGTGAGTACCATCTATGAATTTTCAAGATTCGATCTTTAATTTTATTTATTTTTAGTTCAATTTAATTTTCAGGAGATTTTTACAACAAAAAACAAGAAACAGTCAAAGATCTCGATGTAGATTTTTCCAACTTCGACGAAGATTGAAGTTTCAGTTTAGAATAATTTTGATACTTTTGTTTCTTTGTCAACTTTTTAATGTTCTGTTTTTGATTGAGAAGTCAGGATTGTTAAAGATTTTTTTAATAAAAGAGATCAAGTTTGTTTAATTAAAGATTTGTTTCTCTGCATCAGATTTCGTTTGAGGAACGATTCTCATAGTACTTGATGATTTAGGGGTTCATTTTTGTGTGATACAGAACAAATCACCTTATTTTGTTTTGAATTTGTAAATTTTTATCCTAATTTTCGATTTTAATTGTTGTAGATTTATAGGTTCCAGTGAGTATTGGAAGAATTGGGGGGTTCAAATTTTTCTGTGATTTAGGGTTTCGGTAAATGGAAGAACTAGGTGCGCAAGTCGCTCATCCATTTTTCATCCACCAAGCAATTCCTGGTGGTTTTCGCGAAGTGGCATCGATGGCAAAGAAGCGTGATCTACCATGGCAAAACCCTAATTTTCAGCAGCAGCAGCAGCAACAACAACAGCAGCAGCAGAGATTCCAAAACACAAAGAGTAATTGGAACCCTACGGTTTGGGATTGGGATTGTGACAAATTTGTGGCCAAACCATCAGAAGCTGAGGTTGTGCACTTGGGATTTGGTCAAAAAAAGAAAGGGCAAGAACCCTTGAAGCCTCTGGGCTCGAAGAAGAATACTGTGGATGAAGATGGTGAGAATCTTACTTTGAAGCTTGGCGGTGGTTTGTATTCTGTTGATGAGCCCGTTTCGAGACCCAACAAACGGGTTCGATCTGGATCTCCTGGTGGAGGTGGTAGCTATCCTATGTGCCAGGTTGATGACTGTAGAGGAGATTTGTCTAACGCGAAGGATTATCATCGTAGGCATAAAGTGTGTGAGGTTCACAGCAAGACCACTAAGGCACTTGTGGGAAATCAGATGCAGAGGTTTTGCCAGCAGTGTAGTAGGTAATACTAATAAGCAATTTTTTTAGCAAAACTCCTCAATTCATGTGGGTTTTTGCTTTATTTCTCCTAAGCTCTGTTGGGTTGAAAATATTAGGCCTTCAAAGTTCTTATTGTAATAGGTAATAAGCAATTTTTTAGCAGAACTCCTCAATTCATGTGGGCTTTTGCTTTGTTTCTCCTAAGCTCTGTTGGGTTGAAAATATTATGCCTTCAAAGTTCTTATTGTAGTTGGTAATAAGCAATTTTTTAGCAGAACACCTCAATTCATGTGGGTTTTTTGCTTTGTTTCTCCTAAGCTCTGTTGGGTGGAAAATATTATGCCTTCAAAGTTCTTATTGTAACAGGTAATAAGCAATTTTTTAGCTGAACTCCTCAATTCATGTGGGTTTTTTTTGCTTTGTTTCTCCTAAGCTCTGTTGGGTTGTAAATATTATGCCTTCAAGGTTCTTATTGTAGTAGGTAATAAGCAATTTTTTAGCAGAACTTATCAATTCATGTGGGTTTTTTTGCTTTGTTTCTCCTAAGCTCTGTTGGGTTGAACATTTTATGCCTTCAAAGTTCTTTTTGTCTGCGTCTTAGATCTTATTTTTGGGAGATCTTTGCTTCTGGTTTTGCATTTGTAGGTTAGAGCTAGAGTGGGTTATGTAGATTCTCCGTTGATTTTTTGTTGTTGTTGTTGTTGTTGAAATATGTGGTAAGTTTTCGATATTCTGATCCCCTACTACCTCTTTTTTTACATGGTCTCATCCAAATGATGGCTTTGGTGCTTTGTTATACTTGAACCCATGCTGAAGTTCTGTTTCTATTTTGCAGGTTTCATCCTCTATCAGAGTTTGACGAGGGAAAGAGAAGCTGCAGGCGTAGGCTTGCAGGGCATAACCGGCGAAGAAGAAAAACCCAACCAGAAGATGTTTCGTCTCGGATGTTACTTCCTGGAGTCCCAGATAACACCGGCAGTGGTAACTTTGATGTCGTCAATCTGTTGACCATTTTAGCTGGTCTACAAGGTGAGTTGGAGACTTTTCTTATCACATCGGCCCATGTACACTTGTCCATCTCCCATGATTTTTTTTTTTGGAACATAAATGGTTTGAATTACAGGGAACAATGGAGAAAAAACTACCAATGGTGCATCAATACCTGATAGAGACCGGCTAATCCAGATTCTTAGTAAGGTAAATTCATTACCCGTCACTGCCAACTCTGCTGCAAGGTTGCCGCCTGTACCCGGAGGTTTCGATCTGAATGTTTCACAACAAGTTTCTTCAGAACAGCCGAACAAAACGAATGGAAACACATCTGCTCCATCAACCATGGACTTGCTTGCAGTTTTTTCAGCTGCACTGGCTTCGTCTTCACCTGATGCCCTTGCTGCTCTGTCTCAGTGTATTCGCCACAGCGGTGATAATAACACCAAGTTGAACTGCCTTGACCCGGCCACTGGTTTCAATTTACAGAAGAAACTAATTCCTGGCTTCCCTTCAGTTGGAGAGAGAAGGACCACTACATATCAATCCCCAGTAGATGCTTCGAGTTGCCAGATACAAGAAGCTCGATCAAGTATTCCATTGCAGCTCTTTAATTCCTCGCCTGAGAATGAAAGCCCACCAAAGCTGGGGTCTTCCAGAAAATACTTTTCCTCTGACAGTAGCAATCCCATGGAAGAGAGGTCTCCTTCATGTTCACCTCCTGTTGTGCAAAAACTGTTTCCACTTCAGGCTGAATCAGAAATTATGAAACATGAAAGTTCGTCGATCAGTGGTGAGGATAATGGGACAGTTGAGGCCAGTACTACTCGTGGTGGTTGGTGCTCATCTTTGGAGCTCTTTAAAGAGCCGAATAGAAAAGTTGAGAATAGGTCAGTTCAAAATGTAACTTGGCAAGCTGGCTACACTTCCTCTTCTGGGTCAGATCAGTCCCCTTCTAGTTCGAACTCTGATGCTCAGGTAATTCTGTTCCACTGAAACCTGTTCTGTCTTAGATTTTTCTGTATTTATGTTGTGTTCTGTTCCTTCCCAACTTTGATGCTGTTATTGTGGGATTGAAATGGCTGCGTTTTGCTTCTCTGCAGGATCGGACTGGGCGTATCATTTTTAAACTCTTTGACAAAGACCCAAGTAAACTCCCTTCAACACTAAGGACACAGGTAAGGAAAGATGGTGTTTTTTAAGGTGCCACCTTGGTTAATAAATAAACTTGCTTTTGGCTGTGCACTTGATTATCAAGTTATTCTGATTTTTGAAATCCTAACTACTTTGATTGTTCCTTCTTTCAGATATTAAATTGGCTTGCTCACAGCCCCTCAGAAATGGAGAGCTACATTAGACCTGGTTGTGTGATTTTATCGATTTATATATCAATGTCTGCCATGGCCTGGGAGCAAGTAAGTAAAGTGATGCTTTTAACATAAATGGGTATTCATATTATAGCCTTTTTTTCCTGACCACTGGCAGGGTGTGTCTTGGATTTCAGCTCAAACAAGACCTTCTTCAGCGTGTCAAGTTGCTAGTTCAGGATTCGGATTCAGATTTTTGGAGAAATGGAAGGTTTTTGGTTCATACAGACAGACTACTGGCATCACATAAAGATGGTGATTATTTATGGATTATTCCTCATATGTTTAATTAATTTAGTTATTTGTTTTAGGCTTATGTACCTTGATCTTAGTATTGTTCCAATGGGGATTTTCATAGCATCTGGAGACTGAAAAGAGCAAGGGGACCTAAAATGGGTCGAAGTTGGCAACTCGGAGACTTTTTTTTTTTTTCTATTGTCTATTAATATAACTTTTCTAATGCTGTGCTTACAATCAATCTTCAGGCAAGATCCGTCTGTGTAAATCGTGGAGAACCTGGAGTACCCCAGAGCTAATATCCGTGTCACCTTTGGCAGTTGTGGGTGGACAGGAAACTTCTCTTGTGTTGAGAGGTCGAAATCTGACTGTACCAGGCACCAAGTAAGTTGTGCGTGTTTCTTGTATGAAATGGTGCATAGAAGTTTCCCTTTTTTTTTTTATAATTTTTATAATTTTTTTTATTTATATATGTTGGGAGATGAAAATTTTAAATTTGCAGGATTCATTGCACGTATATGGGAGGATACATATCAAAGAATGTTATAGGATCAGTGGGAACTACATACGATGATACGAGCTCGGAAAGTTTCAAAGTCCCCAGTGGAGCTCCTGACGTCCTAGGTCGCTGTTTCATAGAGGTAGCATCGACGGCCAACTATTATCAATCTCACCCATATCTATTGTCTAAATAAATCCTTTAGAAATCATATGGTGGTTGACATCTCCACTAATTGTATGGTCAGGTAGAGAATGGTTTCAAAGGGAACAGCTTCCCTGTTATTATTGCTGATGCTACCATCTGTCAAGAATTGAGGCTTCTTGAGTCACAGTTGGAGGGAGATACTACAGTGGGTGATGTCATTTCAGAAGACCAAATTCAGGATTTCGGGCCACCAAAGTCAAGGGAGGATGTCCTGCACTTCCTAAACGAACTTGGATGGTTGTTTCAAGGGAAGCACATCGCTTCCAAGCGTGATGGTCCGGATTTCTCCCTTACCCGGTTTAAATTTCTCTTAACATTTTCCGTTGACAGAGACTGGTGTGCTCTTGTTAAAACTCTCCTAGACATATTAGTGGAAGGAAATTCAGGAGAGGATGGCCTATCACGGGAAGCCTTTGAGACACTCTCGGAGATTCACCTCCTTAACAGGGCAGTGAAGCGGAAATGCAAGAATATGGTCAACTTGCTCATTCAATATTCTCTTACCACCAGTAATAACGATTCAATTAAGTACCTTTTCTTCCCAAATCAAACAGGACCTAGTGGTTTTACACCTCTACATTTAGCTGCTTGTATGCATGATTCAGAAAACATGGTGGATGCCTTAACGAATGACCCTCAAGAGGTATCTGAATTGAATTTTACATTTATACGAACAGCTCTGAATATTTTACACTGATTTTCCTGAAATTTTTTTGGATGAATTTTTTGTATAGATTGGGTTGACCTGCTGGAATACTTCACTGGATGGAAATGGGCAGTCTCCATTTGCTTATGCCTTGATGAGGAATAACCACCAATACAACAGTTTGGTGGATCGGAAGCTTGTTGACAGGAAACATGGCCAGGTTTCTATATCAGTTACGGATGAAATCTCATTAGGTCGGACTGAGAGGCTGAGCGTCCAACCATTGCAAGGGCCGAGATCTTGTGCGAGGTGTGCCACTGTGATGACAAAGCATTACAAGCGGATATCAGGTACCCAAGGGTTGCTTCACCGTCCTTATATCCATTCGATGCTTGCAATTGCTGCTGTTTGTGTTTGTGTGTGCTTGTTTCTCCGAGGTGCCCCAGACATTGGTCGTGTCGATCCCTTCAAGTGGGAGAATTTGAATTTTGGTACGATTTAAGCTCTTTTGGGAGACCAAAAGTAAAAGAAAAACAGAAGAATATGGAACAAAAGGGAAAGGAAGCAAATATAGATGGAGCCCTAGCTCTCACACTATAACTAGCTGCTTGTTTCTTTTCACTAACCCTTGATGTGGGCTATTTTGAGTTTGGAAAATTTATAGCCATTTGTAAGATGGGTTGGTTAAATTGATTCCATAGGGGTTTCCATGTTGTCTTGAAGAAAGAGAAGCAAAATACTTGAAGATATCTGCGTTTTCTTTTGTATGTGAGAGAGAGAGATGGAGAGAGAGTCTGATTGTACACTAATGAAAAGGAGAAGAATGGGATGTGGAAAGCATGATGAAGGTTGGGGAAGAATGAATTATGACCACGGATTGTTGTTTGTGTGATCAGGATCAAGAACTGCAGAATATATATTTAAAAAAAAAAAAGAAAATATTTATTCAAGTATATTTTTTAGTGATAATAAAGTATCATCTCTTTATGGTTGTGCATATATTTATTTATTGGTGTTGCTTAAAGGTTTTTAAGTCAAGACCCACCACCACCACCACCACCGATGGATGGATGGATGCTGTTGAAGGCCAGTTTGGACTTTGGAATCAATGTAAATTGAGTGGGTGCTTGTGTAGTGAGAGAGGGAGGGAAGGAGGGAAGGAAGGAAGGCGTTGAACAGAATTAGATGTGGTTTGGTGGATTGGGTGATTTCCTTCCACCCTGTTTTCAAATCGATTCTTATAATTATTATTGATGGTGGTGAGGATTTTCAATGGATTCTCATCGGATTGGGTAGATATGAGGCCCCAATTCAATAAGGATCTGACTAGACCCAGAACTAATCTGATAAAGAAGTGGATTGGATCTCAATAATAGGATCCAAATCTGACCGATAACAATTTGATCAGGTCTAGATATATACATGTTCTCTCACATTTTACGTACCTGTTTGGTGGTTGGCAGAAAAGAGTGAAAAAAAAATAACACAGATCAGTCAAATCCAATGTAGCACGAGTACCATAATTGTTTTGGATGTGGAAGGGTATTTTGATCTTAAAAAAAAAAAAAAAAGAGAAGTAGTTTGTTTGATGGGTGTCGTCCCATCCTATTTTGATGCAGAGATGGGATGTGTGGAGATTTATTTTTTTTAATACCTCAATTTTCAAATTTTATATTACTTGGATTCGATCGATTTCTAGGTGATTGATTCAATTATATTCATTCATTCATTCCTGTATCACTAATAGAAAGTATAGACCTAACAAGATATGATATGATGAACTGCATCATTCATGAGTGGGCCCAATTGGGGTGTGGTTAACAAACTCGTGTCTCATTATATGAATTATGATGCATTGTCCAATAATAATTAAAAAAAAATGTTATCGTGAGAGGATTACTTGTGTCTTTGACACGATGGAACATTTAAGCGCGAACGTACGGCTGGTCGTAGTCGTACGCAAAAGACACGTTGCCTTGATATAAAACACGGTTCTCTGTATCCATTAGAGAAGGGCCACGTGTCTCCTCCGCTATAGACGGTGGTAGATTGGTTTTGGTGGTCCACTTGATGGGATGGGAGCATGACACATCCACGTATAGGTCGATGGGGATGGATTGGGCCCTAGGATCATATCATATCTTCATGTTCTTTTGGATCATTTTGCTGTTATAGACACCTCATCTATTACTTATTACACCCCTATTAAAAAATAAAAATAAAAACACACTTTTCAAATATTACAAAAGTTTGGCTTAAATTATAAATCTCAACAATACAAATCATTATAATACTCAATCAAAAAATTTCAATAGTTTACAATTATTATTAGACTCATATAAAATCCAAAACCCAAAAAAATAAAAAAAAAACCTAATAAACATAAAATAAGAGATCCCAACTTTTACTTATTCTCAATCATTCACTCATTTTCTTTATTTCTTTTTTACTTAAGGTGTATTAAGTAAAAGTTAGGATGCCAATAACAGTTTTTTTTGTGTGTATTTATCCATTTAGTCTAGGGGAAGGACTCTTTCTCAAATACGAGAAATTGATGCATAATAATGGTACCCTTGCTTAGTCGATATGGGAGAAATCTTTAGACGTAAAAGGTTAAAGTATATTAATATTAAAACTGAAAGTTAGGATTATCTTTTTAACCCAAGAGCTTGAAGATGATTCGTCCTATGAACAAAAATCTAAGTGCTTTTGATTTCAAGTTGAAGTCGAGAGTAATAGGGTCAATTTGCTTTAGTCTATTAGAAAAGACCAAGGTTAATGGTGCATAAATGCGATTTTTGGTGAATATTTGGGCAACCCTATGACATTGTCTAGATGACTTGAGTTTTTTTCATTGACTAATGAGAAATTATCTAAATACCCTTTTCTTCAACCTCTAACAAATACCCCTTGAATTTTCTACCTAAATTCAGTCATCTTCAAACTCTTCAACTTATCACTAACTATAGTTTCCCCCTACAAGAAATTCTTAATTCCACCCTAGTGAGGGTGCCAAAGGTGGATACCAACGCTTGCTCATAACTAAAAAGGATCTTAACCATGATCTTAGCCTTAGGAAACTTCTCAATATGGAGATGAGGATGAAGCCTATAAAAGGATCTGATCTTTCAAAATTTAGAATTTATGCATGGTAAAATTTTTTTAAATATATTTATAATGACTTATAAAAATATATTTAAAAAAAATATATAAATAGATAATCTAATTAAATCATATTTTATCATTTAATATATTGTAAAGATTTTTTATAATTTAAAATATTAATTAAGACGATTTTGATGATAACATAATAAAAGATTATTTCTATAATCTTAAAAAATATATTGTAGTGTAATATTTTGACAAAGATGTCCTTACTAATAATAAGGTTAAATATAAATGTGGGGGTATTTTTGATTTTTCAAATTATGGTGTCAACAAACACTTAAACGCCTATTCAACATTATCTCATTGATGATAGGGTCATGGGTTTCAATTTTTATTTTTTATTTTGACCAAATGACCTTTGATTATATTAAATTTAAATATAAAGATGAGAGTATTTGTAGATACAAATTTTGGTGTCGAATCAGTTCTATTCCGTCTTCTCTCATTATATATATATATATGGGGAATGCTAACATCTAAGACATCATGACACATTAGCATTCTCCAACATATTTTTTTTTTTCATAATACCCCTATCCATTTTGCATTTTAGTGAAAAAGATAGGGGTATGTTGATCTTTTATATAATAAATACGTGTTTGCATTGATTGTCAAAGCATTTATCTCAAACAAGTTATTTAAATCTAAATATTAAATGCCCTCAGCATTTAAAATAGATTTTAGTGAATTGTGAGGGGTGGATTCAAACTTTTATTAAGTGGGTGTTGTGTGTGCACGGCTTCTAGGAGGTACCGCAGACTTGTTTACTAAATCCGAAATGGACAAAAATCATGGTCGGATTCAACAAGAAGAAATGGAGTTGTTGTTGTCATCCAGTTTTCATGAAGCCTTATCTATGCCAGGGATCGAAAAGCCCACAACATGAAGCGAATGTGTAGTAGGCTTTCTAAGCTGCTTCTTCTTCTTTCATTGATGGTTTGTTGTATCTTTGAGAATTGAAGTACTCACTTTCAACGACAGGCCATGGATATATATATATATATATATATATTCTTGTGTGATTCTTTTATGTACAAATGAATTTTCTACTCTTGTTCTTAAGTTTATTAGTCTCTATTCAAGTATATCATAAACATCTCTTAGTAATCTGTTTTTGTTATTTCTAGACCACACACACAAAATTATCTGAATTTACAAAATAATTGGCAATATATCAATTAATCACTGAATATATATGGCAACATTTTCACCATTCATCCTCAAAATGTTATTTTCTTCAACATTCAAATCTCATGAACAATATATTGAATTTTTAAGGAGGTTTAAGATGATGGATTTTCGGAAGCAAATCGAAAACATCATTTGTATGATCGACAGAATTTTCTCAAATTCGTTACGCAAGTTTTATGAATTTATCTGAATTAACTGAAATGGACCTCTGTCGATTAGTTGCCATAGCCATTTCCGAACTTGGTTTCTATGTTCTAGATCATCCAAACCTAGGTGTTCTCCAACATACACAGCCTTCCATTAGTAGAAATCATGTATTGTTATATTTTGTTATAGTTGTTTAGGAAATTTATGTGCATTATTTGCTCTAAATCATGTATATTGATGTCTCGAGCAATTTTGTGGTGCATGTTTCAGGATTCATATATAGGTGGGACTATAATCACTATATATTGTCTAAGCAACATGTGGTCATGCTTCAGTTTCGAGAACGTTCAATTCTTAGAAAATGGATCTTTCAGGGGAAGTAAACATGAGAAATTCTTCAAAAAAAATGGAGCTTTACTACTAGAGAAGCTGATTTCTTGTTGTGAAGGGTACGGTAAGCCTATCCGGACCTTCTCCGCAATAGGACTCAAAACCATGACAAACAACTATGCTTCGAATCTAATTGTACGTAAGACTTGTACTAGTAGCACTTACAAGGGAATCCATGACAATAGAAACGTCACTATAAAGAAGTATAGGTTTGGAAGGCGATGTTCTCGTGCTGTGGTCGCAAAATTGTATATAAATGAAGCTGCCATACTATCACGTATCAACCATAAGAACGTGTTGACTCTCTTGGGATGTTGTTTGGAGACCGAAATTCCGATTTTGATTTATGAATTTTCTTCTAATGGATGTTTATCCCAATATTTATATAGGGAGTTGCATTCAGAAACTAACCCATCATTGCCATGGGAGAGTAGGTTGAGGATTGCCATCGAAATAGCGGACGCAATTTGCTATCTCCACACCGCCACTTTTGAGCCAATCATTCATAGAAATATAAAGTCTAGCAACATTTTCTTAGATGAGAATTATGTTGCCAAGTTGTTTGGCTTTGGGTACTCGACACTGATCCCCGTAGGTGAGACATATGTGGAATCAAGTCGGGTGAAAAGCTCATCTGGGTTTGCTGCCCCTGAGTACATAGCTACGAGAAAATATACAGAGAAAAGTGATGTTTACAGCTATGGAGTCGTGTTGCTTGAAATTTTTGCTGAAAGGAGGGTTTCTACTGTGATAGCGAAGTACTTATCTAGTCCCACATTCGAAGTAAATAGTGGTGTATGTAACGAGGAGGGTCTTCACCAATTTCTGAAGGCTAATATTTTGAATGAGCTTCGAACATGGCAGGAGGTCGCGTGTGCAATGTTGGCCTTGAATTGCTTGAAATTTAACTGGGAAGAAAGGCCAACAATGAAGGAAGTGGCACAAGAGCTCAGACGTATAGAAAAAAATTAATGAATCCTCGTGAGGAGATGAGACGACATTCAAGTGTGAAGTTAACTTGGAGTTTCGAAGTACACAAGTTTTTTTTCACCTCTTTTTAAGATTATACATGTATGTTATCAAATTCATAGACCTGTTCTAGTTGTACGATCTTCCCATATAGAAAATAAGTTCCATAACATCAACGATGGCTCGAGATCAGTTATGAGAAGTGCATTGGTGAATGGTGGTGTTGGCATCAGGAGTTCCCAATTTGATACCAAGGTTAAAAGCAGGCCGTTATAGCTGTTATTAGGCATTCTAACGTTATGGTGTCACATAAATCAGGTAGGACTCAATGTAATGTTTTGACAGATTTTGTTAGAGGGCTGCTGCCTGACAAGGAAACTCAAAAACTCACTGACACCATAGATTATGTCCCTCGGGATACACAATCGACTTGACATCTGCAGTTGTGTATCTCAAGCGAAAGAATCTATGGTTCTTTGCGCAGTCCACGCTGTCAGGTTGAGTTCAAAAATCACTAGTCATTTGGTTAATGTGTGCCCTTAGTGCATATGTTAAAGCGCATTAAATACACGTAGGGATCTGATTTTTGTACTGAAACTGCACTCCAAAATTAATTATTTTTACCAAAGTGCTTGTTCCCAACGTGTATTTAATGCATTTTACTGTGTACCCTTGGGGCAGAAAGAACAAGACCCTATTATAACATAACATTTCTGAAAAACTAAATTTAGAAATTTGAAAACAAGTCTCTTACAGTTACATATAACATTATAATGGTCATTATCTAAATTTTTACATCATTTATTTGTAGCATGATAGGTCGGCCGTAAGGTATTAAGGATAATTATGATTATACCACTGTTATAATGTTATTTTTATCCATCAATGATGAAACACATGGGCGCAAATGAACCACAAGAATGTGCCGTGGTGAAGCTCCTCGGTTGTTGCGTGGAGTCTCAATTTTCTTTATTGGTCCATGAGTTCATCCCCAATGATTCTCTCGAGATGCATATCACTGCATTAATAGGTCTCGATAGCATGACTCATATTTATCTGATTTATATAAGTTGGGGATCTCACATTCCACGAATCTCAAGGTGACATGTGACAGTTTAATTTTTTATTTTTGCCATCAACTGGTTGATCTCAAACTTAAATTTTCAACTTCGCTTATGAGGAAAAACTACCACTTAAATCAAGTTTGCTTAAGAAACTTCAATGCAACTTACTCAAATCCGTGCGGGTCCATTTCCAATTAAACAATAATTATACAATCAAAGACTTTTAATACAAGGGAACTAGAAAATAAATAAGCAGTTTTCTGTAATTTCTATAAAAATCAACTCCAATAATACTAGTAATCTTCAACTCTTGTAAACCGTGTGGGGTCCCTGACTCCAACAATAATTATACAATCAAATACTTTTAATACAAGGGAAATTGAAAATAAATAAGGAGTTTCTGTAATTTCTCTTAAAGTCAACTTCAATACAAGTAATCTTCAACTCATGTAAACCATGTGGGGAACCGGACTCCACCAAGAAGTTGAAGTTAAACAAGTAACTGCCACGTGTACAACTATTGACTGGTCAAAGAAAGTATGCAACTTATTTTCAATTTTAAAAAAAAAAATAATAATAATAATAATAAGAGCTGCTAGTGGAACCACAATTTTTATTTATAACATGTCAATTAAAATTTTAAAAAAATATAAGTGAATGATTGAGATTAAATAAAAACAGGGGTGCCAATAGAAGCTCCCTCTCTTTTAATTCATAGATTTTTATTTTTTGGGTTTATGATTTAACATGAGTCTAATCATAATTGTAAACGATTACTGAAATTGTTGAAGGAGTGTCATAATGTTTAGATTATAATTTAAGCCAAACCCTTGTCACGTGTGAAGTGTGCGTTTTAATCTTTAACAGGGGTGTGATAAGTAATTTAAGAAATTTAGGTGTAATAAGTAAAAGTTGAGGCTCCAATAGAATCTCTTTTCAGCATATTATAAGGTCAAAGTCGCTTGCTTAGGTGCGTCCACCTTGTTCTCTTGTTTCATAAATTAAAGAAAAATTTGAAATATGAAGCTACCTAGTAAAAGATCCAAGGAGGCATATTCTCTCTCCTAAGCATTTGTTACTCATTCCTACATCCAAGTTGTAAGTATATCTAATCTTCTTTTTTCAATTCATACCTCCAATCCATCAAGAGCACAGAAATTAAACAACGTTTGTAACTTAAATTCTTCTCTTGGGGGATTGTGTGTGATGAATTACGTAAATTGTAGATAAACTATTTCTCAATTGTAGTTTGATCTCTTGTTTATGGGGTTATTCTTCTATTAGACATTAGTTTGTTCTTGAGGTTGTAGAAGAGTAGATTTGGAATATCTAGATTGATTTGAAGATATAGTAGAAAATGTTGATAAATTGTTTCTCAATTGTATTTTTGATTTCTTGTTAATGGGTTTTCTTGAGGTTTTATTAGAGTAATTGTGGAAGATCTAGAGTGCAAAAGACATGGTGGATGCGGTCGTCGGTGTGTTCTTGGAGAAATCACTTAATGCTCTTGTTGAAGGGAAACGTATTGTACTCGAATTCGAAGACGAATTCAAGCAGCTGAAGAGTGAGCTTCAGCTTATGCAAAGCTTCCTCAAAGATGCAGAAAAGCTGAAGAGGAAAAAAGAGTCTCTTCGAACAATAATGATCGAATTACGAGACTTGATTTATTCAGCCGAAGACATACTGGCGGATTGTGTAGTTCGATCCAGTGGAGGTTCTAGTAATCCTCGTTCCTCGATGTGCTTTTCACCTTCGGAACTTCCATTCAGATTTCGAACCCAAAAGTGTCTTAAAAAAATCAATGAAAGAATCACTAAGCTCAAACAAAACATCTCATCTTACGTTGGAGTACCACTGTTTGATCAAGCACCCTTCACGGAGGCTCGTAATAACCAGATTTCCCGATGGAGTTCTTCCCTCTATGACCATACTCAAGTTGTTGGATTAGAAGCTGATACGAAAAAATTGAAAGATTGGCTATTCGAAGCGAATCGTCATAGTTTACTTGCAATTGGGATCGTGGGTATGGGAGGAGTCGGAAAAACCACAGCCGCTAAGGTGGTTTTCAATGATAGAAAAGTAGAAGATCACTTCGAGACGAGAATGTGGGTGTCGGTTACGGGGACACTCAATGAAGAACAAATCATGAGAAGTATGTTGAAGAACTTGGGAGATGCGTGTGTGGGCGATAACGAAGATCTACTTTTGAGAAAAATTAACCAATATCTTCAAGGGAAGAGATACCTTCTAGTGATGGATGACGTGTGGGAGGAAAACAATTCGTGGTGGCTTCGGATTTCCGAAGGGCTACCGAAGGGAACCGGAAGCAGTGTTATAATCACCACTCGAAAGGAGATAGTTGCGAGGAAAATGGGTGTGATTGAGGATCGAACTCATCGACCTAAATTCCTTAGTGAAGATGACAGTTGGTTGTTGTTTCGTAAGATTGCATTTGCTGCTACACAAGGTGAATGTGAAAACCCTGCATTGGAGAGCGTTGGGAAGGGAATTGTGGGGAAATGCAAAGGCCTTCCTCTGGCAATCAAAGCGGTAGGGGGTATGATGCTCTATACACAACCATCCATCTCTGAGTGGAGGCGAATTGCGAATAATTTCGGTGATGAATTGGTGGAGAATGACGAGTCGGTGAAGGATTTGTTACAATTGAGCTACGACGAGCTCCCCTCGTATCTCAAGTCATGCTTCCTCTGTTTCTCTCTCTATCCCGAAGATTGTGTGATAACCAGAAAGCAATTGGTGCATTGGTGGATTGGTGAAGGTTTGGTTCCAGTGAGGAATGGTAGGTTAGAAACAGAAGCCGGGGAAGCTTGTTTTTCAGGATTGATGAATCGGTGTTTGATAGAAGTGGTTGATAAGACTTATAGTGGAAGGATCGATACGTGCAGAATGCATGATTTGGTTCGTGATTTGGCGATCAGATTGGCAAAGGAAGACGCATTTTCAGTATCAAATGGGACGGATTTCCTTCGTTTAGGCCTAAGAAATGACATGGATGGAAGTTGCCTTCAAACTTGTTCAAAGTTGCGGGCTATGTTGTCCACGACTAGGAGCGGTGAAGTTAACAAGGTTGCTTCAAGTGATGCGAAGAAGTTCTGCCAATGTCGATACTTGAGGGTCTTGGATATTTCAAAATCAATCTTCGAAGCTCATCTCACGAGTCTATTGGATCAGATCGGATCGCTCCAACATCTTACATATCTCAGTTTAAGCAGTACCCACCCTTTGATTCAACTCCCTCATTCCTTGGAGAAGCTCCATAACCTCCAAATTATGGATCTAAGTTACTGTCAGAATTTGAAGATTCTCCCACAATACGTCACCACCTTGGAGAAGCTGATTGTCTTGGACGTAAGCAATTGCGGTTCCTTGGAGTATTTGCCGAAAGGGTTGGGAAGGCTTTCAAATCTTCAAGAGCTGTTGGGGTTTAAACCTGCGAGACCAAATCAGTTGGGCGGTTGTCGGATTTCAGAGTTGAAGAGCATGACCCGACTCAGGACACTTAAATTACGAATAACGTGGGGTGATGAGGTTGGAGACGACGAGGTAAATGTGTTGTTAAACCTTCAACAACTCCAATTTCTAACCATAAATTGCTTCGACAGTCATGGTAATGATGTCATAACAAAGCTGGATAAACTCTCCCCACCTCAACAACTTCATGAACTCTGTCTCAAGTTCTTTCCAGGGACTATAAGCCCGACATGGCTCAACCCCATTTCACTTCCTATGCTTCAATATGTATCCATCTTGTCGGGAAACCTTGCAAAGATGGATCATAGATTTTTGGGTAATGTGTGGAGGGTGGAGGGCATTATGTTTGAATCATTGTCGGATTTGGAAGAGGAGTGGGTAGCAATTCAACGAGCAATGCCATTGCTTAGAGTCATGCATGTTAGTTGGTGCCCGAAGTTGGAATCTTTCCCAATTGCAGATGTCGGGTTCAGAGGGGATGTGTGGAAGAAGGAATGAATAGAACATTTTTATTATTCAATCATTCTATCAATGTATTTTCATCATTTTGTTTCATTTTTGAACAAAGAACTTGTAGCAATGAATAGTACGATTGAAATGTATCGGTGGATCCTTTGTAATTGTTATGTAATCTAAGTAAACGTTTTGCATTTAAATTAAACATGCAAAAAAGTTGGAATGTTGAATTACTCATCAAGTTCATATGTGCTTAACACTACTGCCATGAGCACAATCAGCACCCCAACACTCCTCCACTCAAGATGTATATCATCCTCAAAGCCTTATCCCAAAGATTTTGTGGTTCACTAAATGAATCATGTTCTTCCATTCCATTATGTCTAGAACCATGTCTTTTGTTATTGAAAGAACATTCACGTCCGCTAAAATCCTATCTTCTTCGTGAAGTTTGAAGGTTGAAGAAAATATAATTTTTAAAGTTAGAAGACAGAATAAAAAACTTCACCCAAAAAATCTGTCGTCTTCAAGGTGTTAAACTTTACCCATTGTTATAGCCTTGTAGTCAAGAGCTTTCATGCTCGAGATAGTGTTTTTGGGACAGCTCCAGCTCTCTGCTCATTCCTTCTTCAATCCGGTGATAATGGTATTAGAACTCCTTGACCTTCCAAAAATGTGTAAGAACTCTTTGGCCCATGGTAATTTCTTATGGAAAACATACTACAAATCAAGCCAGTAAATAATTGAGCAGAACTTCGGCTTATAAGAGTATAAATTTGTACCTTTGCATTCATCTCTCATCTTTTTTTTTTGAGTTAGGATCTTTGGTCCTAGTGTTTTTGGCTTGGGCATATCACTAGTAGGATGGTGACACGTAGCAGCGTGGAAGTTTCTCCATCATGAAATTTTTTTTCAGTTTGCATACTTTCTTGGTCAGCATGCGAGCTTGGTGGGTGTAGATGGAACTCTCGGAGCGTTTCAGCGTGTAAATGTTGCTTGTTGACATGGTGCCGTGTAGAAGGTTTTCACTTCTTTGCAATGGTTCAAGTCTAGCATAGCATCTTGTTTTTCAGGGCCAGAGACTCTATATCTATATGTAGCAGTGTCGCACCATCACCGTCTCACTACTGAGTGCTTCATTTTTTTGGCTTCCTCAGCAAGAGCAGCCGGACGGACTACTATAGTGAATTGAGTGACTACCAGAGTAGAGTAAAAATGTATGGTATAACATCCTTTTCGAGCGAGCCTTTGGGATATCTTGTAAACACTCATGATGCTAAGATTGTTGCCGGCAACAACGGAACTGTGAGGACAATCGATACTGCCACGGAAGATGACGGACAACGAGGACTTTCTCCCTAGGGCTATAAAAAGGAGAGGGGGTCTAACACGCAAAGAAAACTTATCTATCCATTACAATGAAATACTTTCTTATCAACCTGTAAAACATAAGGTGAGATGATCTCAACAAATCATTTTTTTTTGTGGGGTTGATTGATTCCTTAGTCTTTACATTGAGTGTCTTTGCAGCTGAAACCCCAGATTTTCCCATTTACTTTTCACGATATCCTCCAAAGTCTTGATTGTTTTGATAACAGACGAGCACTTTCTCTTCGATATCACCATGAGATACACTCTCCCTATTTCTTTATGTTTGTTTTTCACTCAAAGTAAACTCTAGTTTTGGAATTAACTTCATTTCTTTCTGCCATCTCAACTCCACCCATCCATTAAACAAGCTATGTCATTAATCCTATAAGGTTTATATAAGAATTAATGCCTTCTAAACTAGAAACATCATTTGTATATGTGGAGGATGGAGAAAAATGGAGTTGGACTTAAGACGTAATGGTTTAGGGGGCAAAGGACTTTCTGATATCTATTAGTAAAAGGCGGGTGATCACATGAGGTCCCATCTACATAGGTTTGTATGGGTATATATATTTCTCGTTTTTGGTGAAAATGTGTAATCTGTAATTGTGAGTTTTCTCTTTATAATAGAATTCTTGTGATCCGTGGATGTTCCTCAATTTTATGGGAATCACGTAAATCTATGTGTTTTCTATGTGATTTATGTCTTATTTCGATTCTTTTTTTGATTCGATTGCCCTTGTTTTCTTAACATACTCTACTTTCAAAAAGGCCTAGTTGATGTTGAGAATCTAATAATTAAAAAAAAAAATGTAATTTTCTACGCTCCTCTCTTGTTAATATCGACTGCCTTATTTAAGTAGGAAGGAGAATCGGATACTCGTTGTTACCTAAAGATGTTAAAAGGACTAAAGTGTAATAACCGAGTAATTTCTGGTCTCTATTTTGAGATACCAAATGTTGTTGCTTCGAGGCACCTTTTTTTCTAAAAAAATTCCATAGAAGCTTTCAAGTTTGAAGAACTTCAAAGCAGCCAGTCGACTGTTCTTATTGAACTTACAATATACAGCCTCACTTTGGCTTGAAATTTACAAAAGTTGCCATTGTTTCAAGAAGGCTTCTGTTCCTTGTTGAGAGGATTTAGTCTTTACTGAATTTTTTTTTTTTTTTGTGGAAAATTACTTAATGCACCCTGATACAAGGACATGTCACTTTTCAAAAAGATAGATATAGGGACTTATTGCTAAAATCCCTTGAAAAATTACTTAATGTACCCTCATACAGGGACTTATGACTTTTCAAAAAGAAAGATATAGGAAATTATTTCTTAAAAAACCCCAACTTTTGGGTGATAATTTACTCCAGTCAGTATTAATCTTTTTCTTTAAATGCATATATTAGTGGCCAAACAGATCAAATGTTCAATTAAATCTTCAAAATTATGAATATATCATTCTCTATTCATCATTCATTATTGCAAATTATTGAAGTAGATTGAAAATTACATTTAAAACTTTGAAATTATGAGTATATACTTCTCCATTCATCATTCACCACCACAAATCGTCGAATGGAATGTAATCGCCATTGAAAAACTTAGCTTTTAAAGTTAAAAGCAACGAGAAAATGGTATCTTGGGAAGTGTGTCTTATGGTTAGGTTAGAGGACATTAAGAAATATTTTTTTAACTAATTGGACTATTAAGCATTTAAGCTACTGCCCAAAAGTACTTCAGCAGTATTTAGCAGTAAGATTTATTTAAGGATGCATGAAGTAATTTTCCCTTCTTTTTTTCCTTGAACTAGTGCTATAGATTTGAGCTTGATGAGACATTGAATCATCACCCGATCATGTTGGAGTGGCTTTAAAATTTACATGGATTCACACCTTGGCCGATAAAAAACATCTACGGTTCCATAGACACATACATATAAGCAAAGTGTGAATCTTAAAGTCAATCTAATATTATTCATCATCACCAATGTCTATAAATCATTAAATCCATTGCATCTCAAGAAAACATAATTAGACAATAGTTATTAGGAAGCATATCTTGAGCCATAGATTTTTGATCGATTGAATAAATTTATAGAGACCTTGAGTTTAAAGACATTGACTCTCTTTAATTTCCTTGAATCTAGACTCACCTTCTTCTCTCTTTCTAGTATGGATGGGCTGAGATTTCTTATAATGACCAAGTATTTTGCTAACAAAGAACCTAACTATATGGGGAGGGCCGTCCTTCGTAAGAAAAAACCTAATCAATGGTGGGATCCCTCTCTTTATCTTTTCATAAAGAGTGGTTGTGATTTAATCTAATTTTGATCATGAAATAATTTTTAACTTTATTGTCTCGAGAAATGTTGAGCACCCAACCATTTACCTAACAATTTGCCCAACATGTTCTGTCCTACATGGGTTAGAAGTTTTGGAATGGGCTGATTTTTGGTGAGGATGATCTCCACGGTTAGAAGATCATCCTCACAAAACACCAGCCCATTCCAAAATTTCCAACCCTATATTTACAAGTTGAAAAATCGTGGATCGTCCATTTTTTGTAAATCCTTTGTGATGGGGTTAGAAGTTTTGGAATGAGCAGATTTTTAGTGAGGATGATCTCCTCATCATAGAGATCATCCTCACCAAAAATCAGCCTATTCCAAAACTTCAAACCCATGTAGGACAAAACATGTTGGGCAAATTGTTGGGTAAATGGTTGGGTGCCGAACAGGACCCTATTGTCTTTCCTTTTTCTGAAGTAAAATACTTTCCTTACTAACATAGTAAGATTTTAAACCTTACTAAGGGTCATTTTGCTCAAATGGACTACAACATTGATAATCCAACACCACAACACTTTAAATTTCATCGTAAAACTCATATATAAAAAATCAAAAAATAATTTCTTTTAAGCTGAACCAAGGTTTTGAAAATGAACAACTACCGAACATCCACATGACTCCCAAACTTAAAATTTAAATTCAAAAATAAAATTTAATTTTTTATAAAAAAAAAAAATTTCCCCAAAGTTCATAGAATTTTGTCCTCTACAACCCAAAAGCAAATAAATCATGTTTTTGGATACCACAATGTGAGCCCAAGAAATCTCTTATCAAGAGTGAAATCCTTACTAAAGCTAATTTGACTCTTTTAAGAATATCCTTTCAATTTTATTGTCTTTCCTATTCTAATAATCCCTTCTCCAAGAATATTCCTCCAATTTTATTGTCTTTCCTCCTCTACCACCTTAATCCCAAAGAGGAGGCTCGTGCCTACCATCCCATAAGTTCTCAAATTGTATTTTGGGTCGGTTTTGGTTGAAATCCTTACATAACTAATCTTATTTTTAATAAATAAATGAGATTGGTGAAAGTGGGAAACGCATTTTTTTTTCCAGCAAAATGAGGCTGCTAATTGCATAAACAAGGAAAATATATAATCCATATTTGGTGAGTGTTTTCTTGTAGCCAAACATCTCCTATTTCGTTACATTAAATTGGAGATTCATCATTTCTGTAGCTAAGTGTTCATAGCAAACTAATGATGATTAAGATTTAAGAGATGAAAATTCGCACAAAACATAACTGAGGGCGACTTAGTAATACCTTATGAAAACAAGGGCAATACCATTAGAAAGAACGGGTAACTTCGTTAAAAAGAAAGAAAGAAATAAATAAATACATTTAAAAAAAAGAAAAAGATAGAGAGAATAAAGATTAGTTATGCTTCTTAGTACCTGAACTCAAGCAGACTAAATATTGGCCCCTCCATGTAGTTCAAATTATTGAAGTCCCCCCTCCCAAAAAAATGCCACGTGGTACTTAGCCAATCTCCTGCTTGACTGATAATTTTCATTCTTCTACTAATAACTTCTTTCTTGATTGATTAAGCTCCCTTATGGACCTGTTCATGAAGCCTATATATATATATATTAAGCTGTTAGCTGGGATGAACCAATTACTCAAGTTGCTATATAGAAGTCGTTTGTGAGAGCAAATAAAACTTAATTTTCAGAATTAAAGCTTTGGAGGTTTGATCCCCACCATCTTCACTTTATCTTGTAAAAGGGAAATGAACCAGAGAGAGAGAGAGTTCAGTTTACAACTTTCTTATGGTTCAATTTTGTTTGTCCCACTTTTACCAAAGACAGATCCGAATATAATCGAAAATATGTATTATTGAGTCGATTCCTCATGTTCTTCTTTCATAAAGTAAAAGTGGAATCAAATTAATGTTAAAGAGAATATGGAAACAAATAAAAGAAATATGACTTGCAATGCCCTTCAGTAATCTATGGTCTTAAATATATAATAGGCCCACAGGTGCCAAATGAGTTTCTGGACCCAGAGTACACCTCCCAATGTCCATTCTGATAAAAAAAAATTTAACCCAAACCACGATTCCAATGGACTTGTATCCTAAATTTAATTGATTAAATATATATGAGAAGTATTCAGAGGCCTTAAAGAGAGCTAAATATTTAGGGCCTTTGAACGCTTCTCATCTCTATGATAAAGAGATCATCCTCATCAAAAATCAGTTCATTCTAAAATTTCTAGCCCTAATTCACAAGTTGTTCATTCTAAAATTTCTAGCCCTAATTCACAAGTTGAAAATTCATGGACTGTTCTATTTTTGTAAACCACTTTTAATGGGGTACACAATGTGAAAAAAACCCAAATTTGACAGCCTTGGACTGTCAAATTTCATAAAATTCGATAGACACAGAGGTCAAATTGGTGTCGAATTTTTCATTGTCAAAATTTTTTTTTTCGACGGGTCAAAAGTATCAAATTAATGAAAGATGAGAGAAATTCGACATCTCTAAGCCATCAAATCTAGGAATATCAAGAATTTCGACGATCCTAAACTGTCAAAATTCAGTTTCTAATATTTGTGGGCCTTGGCTCATCAAATTTTCCAGTTTTCACGTAGTGGTAAGAAGTTTTGGAATGAGCTGATTTTTCTAACTCATACATTGAAAAAATGTTTGGCACTTGTTTGGCTCTCTTTGACCTCCGAACGTCACCCTATATATAGATAAAGCACACCACTTCAAACTAGAGAACACGTTAGAAACCAAAATAAGTTTTTCTCTCTCCATATGTAATTCTAATCTTACTATTGATTTAATTTGATTTTTTTACTTGCTCACTTCAAAGTTGGTGTATACATTGAGAACAAATATTTTAACAAAACTAGATTGTGTTGTTTCTTGGAAGCAAATTTGTCACAAACCCAATTATAACTTCTATTTCAATGCACTAAATTATGTGCCTTGGGAAGTGCTAAATGGTCAGGAAAAATGTAATCAAGGACAATTTTGGGAAACTTTTATTAATAATATAAGTTGTGAATATTTGTAAAAATAGACTATCAAATAACTATTAGGAGGCGTTAATCACACAATTAGAGAAAAAACTTCCCTTCTCTGGCACTAGATTTTGTCAAATACTTTCTTGACACTTCACTCAACCCCCTACTCCATTTTCTAAGGTTCCCACAAATCCACCAAAGTTATTCTCAACTTGTAACTATTAAACAAAGTAGATGCTTAGAAGAATGTTAGGACACCCCTTTTTTATGTTTTTAACTATTCAAACCCAAATCCAAAACAGCCTCCTAATTACTTTCCTCCTCAATATAAACAAACCCATCTCTCCACTCCTAACAACAAAGAGAATAACTGAAACAAAAGGATTCCAACATACCCATGAAGATTGACAAAGAGATTTCTCACCCCACCCACCACCACAATCTTAGGCTGGAATACTCCGAAATCCCATTCAATTGTGATGGGTGTAAGGAAGCTGGCATCGGCCTCAAATACAAATGTGAACAATGCGAGTTCGACCTACACAAGGCATGTGGCATGGCACCTCCTATCATCACCCACCCTTTCTACAAGAAATGTGAATTTGAGTTCTACTATCGAGCTCCTGGCACGGTCACAAGGATATGTGACGCATGTAGGAATGATGTTCTAGGCTTTGTGTACCATTGCAAGAGATGTGGTTTTGATCTCCATCCATGCTGTGCAAATCTCCCACAAGTCCTAGATGATGGAGAACACAATCTCTACTTGTGTCTCAAGCTCTCTAGCGCGTGTCATCGTTGCGGAGGCAAAGGACTTGGTTGGTCTTATAGGTCTGAGTGCAAGAACTATTACCTTCATGTGTCATGTGTGAAAGAATTGCTTGTAGAGAGTTGGCAAGCTATGTATCTTAATGTGGACGAGAACAAAGTCAGAGAGATACAAACAAGAATCCCAAGCCTTAGAGGAACCTTGCAGAATCATCATAGGAGGAGAGGAGGTAAGGTGAAGAAGTGTTGTCAGATTGCTGGTGGTGCAGTTCGGGTTATCGTCTCTGCAATTCTTGGAGATCCAACGGCTATGATTGCAGCTGTGGTTGGGGGTTTCATATCCAAGTAACAGAGGAAAACTTAACAGCATGGGGTTGGGTATTATTGCTTTATATTATGTGTGCAATGTTGTTTTAGTATATATATATATATATATATATATATATATATATATATAGGTGTTTTATTATGCAAAAATTACTAAATCAGCCATGTTTTATGATATGTACGAAAATAGGCATATACCCAATTTCATAATTATGTGATTTTACCAAACTGGTTATATATTCTTTACTTTTTCAGCCTTCTTGTAAACTTACATAACTGAAAGTGCATAAAAGTAAATCCATCAAAATGTCCTTACAATGACCATTCACGAGAAAACCATTTTCGTAAAAAAAAAAGTTATGAAATTGGGTATGTTATTTTCTTAAATATTGAAAGACATGGCTGTTTTAGTAATTTCAGTACTGCTTTAGTAATTTCCCCTAAGTTAAATGGGTCATATATTTAAGTCAGTTAATGTATTTAATCATGTGTGTACAAAGTAAAGATTACATGTTGCTATTATATGTATTAAAATTTACATCATATTATGAAAAGTATTGAAGAGATTTTCTTTTAAATTTTCTGATTCTCTACTCCCTGAAGTTGAGTTCCAAACCCATCACCTTTAATTTTCAATAGCGTTTGTCGCACAAACAAACGGCCATGATTGAACCAACGTTTATGGGACAGGACAGCTTTCTGGTTTAATCAGTAAGGAGTTGGCCCACATAAAGGATTGCTAGATACATAAACCACCGATTATATAGGATACAGGGCCAGGCCCAATAAAACTTGATGATGTTTAAGCCCACAGGCCGAAACTGTCAAATTAATGAAGGATGAGAGAAATTCGACAGCTCTAAGCCGTCAAATCTGGGAACATCAAGAATTCCGACAGTCCTAGACCATCAAAATTCAGTTTCTAAAATTTGAGGGCCTTGGCCCGTCAAATTTTATGTCGAATTTTCCAATTTTCACGTAGTGTGGTATGCAGCTGACGTGGCAAGGGCACAGAACCATAGATCATTTTCATCATGTGCCCTTGCCACATCAGCTACGTAACAAGACCGCGTGCATTCATCATTGTTCCAAAAAAAAAAATCAAGCAATTCGTCTGATTTAATTTTGTGTGTTGCTATTAGGGCTTAAAATGGGTCAGTTTTGGGTCGGATATGTGTCTACCCATATCCATATTTGGATTTTTAATTTCGGTTCAAATCCAGATCCTACTAGTTCAAATCATATCCGATTTTTTTTACTTTCATTAAATCCATATCCGGATCTAATCCGAGTGCCGAATTAATTGATTCAAGTCGGTCGGGTTAGATAAAAAATGTGATTTGAACACAAGACCTCTCCCCTTTTGAAAGGAATCTTTGACCATTACACCTAATACTCATTTGTTGACAAATGATAGACTAAAAAATATAAAAATATAACATACAACATACAAAAATAATACATCATTTGGATATAGATGGATATAGGGATGAATCCATATCCGACTCGGGTCAAGGGACATCAACCCATATTTTTATTCGGATATGCTTGAAGAAAATCCGCTAAAAATCGGGTTCGGATCACTCGGATTTCAAATAAAATCCAACTCATTTTAAGCCCTAGGTTCTATCAATGAATGGGCCAAACGTTCATGGCCAATTGAGCCCAAAAAAGTGTGCTACAGTAGGCCGAAGAGATGGTGGACCCACTCCCAGAAATACAGAATCTGGACTCTTTCATAATCTGAAACTTTGAGTGGGTAAAGGAAAATATTTTCAGTTGGGGGAAAATTTTCCTGCATTTCATGTCAAAAAGTATTTTAAGTTGTATTATTATGGGCACTGTCCTGTATTCATGATATATGGGGATTAAGGTGAGAAAACAATTAGAATTGGATTTATTATTGGATTAAAACCATTATTTTCCAACGTAATCTTCGTCAAACATCTCTCATAAATTGTCTAATGGTTACCATCTCTCATAAATAGCATATTGATCCTATATAGGTCTCATAAATCACAATAAAATCCTTAGAAGCCACAAATCGAAATTGGGCCCACATGTTTGAAATGTCCTCCTATAAGCCTTGCATTGGGTTGACGGGCCGATTAAGAAAAGTTAACCACTGATTGAGCCATGAAACCCATCATATATATAAGTCGGCCCCAGACTCAAATAACTTGATCATGGACTCTACAACTAAAGAGAGAAATGGGGCCACCAAAAATCCCTAAAATTAAACCACAAAAATATAGAATAAAATAAATTTAGCTTATAGATCAATTAATTAAACCCATTAAGGTAAAGTCGCCATCCAGAATGGTGTCTCGTTCTTATAGCACCATATGGTGTCTATGTTGCACTTTTTGTGGTAGATTAAACATATTGGGCTTCATGCCATGTTGAAAAACTACTTGATTAGAAAGCCCGATGTGTTTTAAACATCTACCAAAAGATGTCACACAGACACCATTCCTATTCTATAGGAGCGGGACACTATTCTAGATCTTGATTCTAATTTTAAAGTCATTTACATCGTATGTTTGTTAATACGAAGCCAAAGCCATTTGAGAGATCCTAGATTATTTTGCTCTCACAAGACAAAAAGTCCATCTTTCAAGAAGAAACTCGCATGCCCTCCTTAAGAGAAGAAGTAAAGCTCTTTCATGATAAAAGTCTCCTTTTTAGCCTATCAACTTCAAGTATAAAGAGAAGAAAAAGCCTCTACAATCCTCAAGAGAAGATAAGCCTACACCAACTTTATCGATCAAAGTTCAGTCCATAAATAAGAAAATCCTTACACCAACTTCATAAAACAAAAAAGCATTATAAAAAAACTATTTAGAGAAGAACTAGTAAAGTGCAAAGTATGGAGAGAAGAAAAGTCAAATCAAGTTATAAAGAAGTACAAGTAATGACTTTTTAGCTATAAGTTGAAGATGATGGTATTTGAGGTCATTTTTATTAGTATAATAGTGTAGAACAAGGTTAAAGGATGCACGTTATCTGTTTGAAAACATAAGGGCACCTCAAATATTCACCAAAACTTGCGAGTGTACGTCGGAATCACCCTTTCTTCATATGGTCATTTATGAGTTGTAGATGATGACAACTCAATTTGTATCTTCAGGGAGCTCATGAACCTAACATACTTCTAATACCATATCATGATCTTGATATGGAACATTCTACACAAACTTTCAGAACTTATAAGTCGTAAAATTTGAAATAATTGTAGAACTAATTTAAATATGTGAAATTTGACTCGTGGAGACGTAAGGGAGTTTTTTTAGAAATTACATCACATTAGTACAATAAAAATCAATATAGACTAGTCAAATTGACTAAAAAAAAATTCAACGTAAAACTTGATTTTTACAGAATTCAAACTTGGTTCTATATGTCTCTTAAGATTAAATAATAGTTGAAGGTAAGAACCCTTACGTCATTTTTTCACTGGTCCGTGAAGATCAAGGTCAATGGATGCATGTTGTAAGTTTTAAAAACACAGAGGTATCTCTAATATCGATCAAAACAGGGCGGAGGGAGGACCTAAATCACTGTTTTTTTTTTTCCTTCCAAAAGGTTGATGGTGAGGGCCCATAAGTCATTTCCCCTTAGTATAGTCTCTGAAAATCCATGCCGAGGGATGCATGTAGTTAATTTGAAAGGCATAAGGGTCTCTATAATAGCGGTTAAGACTTGAGAGTAGGTCTAAAATTTTATTTTTTATAAAGTTGAATGGCCCCGCAAGTGATTTAGGGATGTATGTGGCTATTTTGAATATCACACGGGTGTATATCTAATATCAATAAAAAAAACATGGGGCTAAGTCATCTGATTTTGTTTTTCAAAAGTTCAGCCCCTTACGTGGCATCGCCTCTGAGTAAAACCAAAGGGTATAAAGGTAAAATCCATGGATTGATTCGATCAAAAGTTTAGAGGAAAAGTAATAAATTTATCGGATTACATAAATATTTTAAAATCATGACAAATTACATAAATTCACAAAAAATTGATCTGTTTCTATGTTTTCACCTTTTCTTTAAAAAAAAAAAATAATAATAATGAAATCATTCATCACGCCCACATAACAAAATAAGGAATTGAATGATAACCATCTCGCTTTAAGAAAATCATGTTCTTCAAGAATTTTTATGAATCCAAAAGAATGAACCCTTAATTGTTCGTGCCATCGTTGGGATGTTTTCTTTTTGTCTTTCATATATTGGCCAAGCCAATATCAAATTCTATAATTTTTTCTAATCCGAATAAAATCATCACACGCATTCAAAGGCAAAGACAAAAGCAAAGGCAAAGGCAAAGAGAGAGAGAGAGAGAGAGAGAGAGAGAGAGAGTTTTTTTTTTTAACATGGTGTCCAAATCCGTACGCTCAACTAACAGGGGCAAGTCAATTGATCTCTTAGTGCACCATATCTCATCCAAATTCCTAGGACACATGTAACAGTAATATCGCACAAATCACATATATCAGATAAATTGAGATAAATCCTTGTGGATGGATAATTAAAGATAACACGTCATTGACGTGGCAGTGTTGTAGAGAAAAATGTTTATGATTTTGTACACATTACCACAAAACGTTGAAGTCAGTTTAGCATTTTTCAATATATATAAAATTCAAAATGACAAACTATAATCTAGATGAAAAAGTTTCTTTATAATCAATGTCATTCTCTTGATTATATAATCTTTCATCACAAGTCACACTTTGGATTAATTCTTAGTGGTGCCATATGCGTCTCTGTTTTTCCTAGGATGATCGATCAAGAAGAGTCCAAGTACCATTGTTATGTAGAGTCAAATCATTGACTAAAGACTACATATGCCAAAGCTTTGGGGACGGAGATGATGTTGTGTTGAAGATGGTTCTACAACATCGGCTAAGAGAAAGATATTGCGAAGGTACAATCCACAATTCAAGTGCATCATCATCAATATCAATCATCACAAGTAGCGAATTAAATGCCAGAATATGTATACTTTTCGGCTCGCTTGGTCTACATATAATCCATAAAAGTGGTGGCCCACTGTGCACCAAACCTTACCATTGGTGGGCTGCAAGTGGTTCATATGTTAGTGCGACTGGATTGTGTAATAAGATTGATTGGGCTAATCAACCATTGGTTTTTTAAGTATTATTCTTTTATGAATATAAATAAGTGTGATGATAATATGACTTATCAGGTGGCTTACTCAATCAATTCCCTGACGTGACAAGTTCGGGGAAACGTAAATTTGTTTGCCTCTAGATACACGATTACACTTTTCCATTAAAAAAAGTGTATCCCAAGGGAGTCGTGTCTCCTGAAACATATGGTTCTCAAACTTGTCCATGTTAGATAGTCAATTGAGTATGCCACTTGACGAGTCATATTATTAGGACCCTATAAATAAAGGTATTTTAAAAATTGGTGGACATATTTTTTAATTTTTTTTAATAAATTCAACCAAATTGAATAAAAGCCCAACCAATTTGATAAAGATTCAGTTTGGTTTTTAAAACATTGGGTCATCTGAGGGGATGAACCATACTAAAAGAATCTTAGTGTTTAAATTATTGGTAGTGTTTTAAAAATCGGACCAAACTGTTGGTTCAATCAGGCCAAACTGGATTTTGCAATAAAATTAATTCAGTTAGTGAACTTTAGGTTTTTGGGAATGTAATCTGTTTTATGAAAATAAATTAAAGTAATTTAGATATATATAATTATTTTTGAAAAGGTAAATCAATCGAACAAAATCAGTGTCCCATAAATTTGACAAATTTCCTATCCAATCATTAATTTGGCTATCAAAACATTGATTGGTGTTAAATTGGAATTCTGTGAGTGGACACATTCAGAAGTTTTGTTCCCTTATAACTAAACAATTATTAGGCTAACCTTAAGATGGATCATACAAATTGAGTAACTTTTGTATTTTTTTTTTTTTTTCCAATTTGATATGTATTCTATATAGTTGATGTATTCAAATACGATTAGTTGATTTTAAGTGTACCATCATGGATCTGATTATTTTTCTAATCGATTCTAGTTTGTCATCTTAGTGATTCGATAGTGAATTTGCTTTATTGAACTTAACTTATTAATTTATAAGGATATTAGAAAGTAAATATATTTTAGCAAAGTAGAGAGAATGTGGAGTCTTCCTTTTTTTTTTTTTAATATTAATTTCTTTTTGCACAAATGTTGATTTATATTTTCTATTCCTTCTTTATCTTAACTACAAACAAAGATTCCAAATCATAATTTTTAAAGTTTTTTTTCCAAAAATTTGATTCACTTGAAGAATTAAATGTCAATTTTTTTATTTAAAATTAATTATCTATCTTATTAGGTTTCAATAGGAACACATATTAATGAGGTATGTCTTGATTTCAAACGTTTCATACCAAAAATCTAGTTTTGGGAGTCAAAATTTATCCTATATGAGTTAAAAGTTTCGGATTGGATTAATTTTTTGTGAGGATGATACAAAAAATTCAGTTAATCCTGAAACATCCAATCCCATCAAAAGTAATTTACAAATTACTGAAAAAAATTTAAGATTCACTATTCTTCAACCTGTAAATTAGAGTTAGAAGTTTCAGAATGAGCTGATTTTTTATGAGGATGATTTCTATAGTATCATCCTACTAGTGATCAGTTTAATAGAAATAACATCACAAAGGCTTGTTCAACCTATTGCAATTGCAAAGACCATCAAAGACCCCATAAAATGCATGGGAGGCTTCTCATTTAAGGAGACCGCCTTATCATTATCAAGCCCTTCGTTTCACATTCTACGATTGATCGGGTTGTTTGGATGAGTGCTTCAAGTTGAGCGTGTTAGAGGATATAGCTCAAAAAACATTGGATCATAACAAGGATATGATCATGTTTCAAAGTTGGAAACTTGTTCCTCCAGACAAACTATGTGAAGTTGGAAAGATCAAGGTTTAGATTCAGTGGACGACAAAATTAATCAATATTTAATCCTTTAATCATCATCCACTAAAATGGAAAGAAGGTTGAACCCACTCCTAACATTAGAAAATTAAAAGAAAAAAGAAAAGTAGGCCACATAAAGTTGAGTACTTTACTTCATCTTTTAACCCTTAAGTTTCGTTTTTTTAATATTTTCAAATAATTACGTGCCCCATTTGTCGTCGCCCCCCCCCCCCCAAATCTTTTGTTGATGACATTGACTTTCTCATGTACAAATTGAAAATGACCTAAATATCCTTTTTTTTAATTTCTAATAAAAAACCTTCTAAATTTCTCCCTAAAACCATCATCTTCGACTATACAACTAACCATAGTTTGCTCCCACTAAAAGAAAATTCTAGCTCCTCCCTTGAGGTCATGGCATGTAGATCACTTATCATATCTGCACTTAATACATCTAATGATTTTAAAATTAATCTAAGATCGAGATGACTCGTGCAAATCATTCATGTATTAGAGTCAATTGGGTGAAATGTTCGATGTGAATCATTAATCATGTTGATTTATCCAAGATTTAGATCATTTTCATCTAATATTTTTAAAAATATTTTTCAAAAAAAGAAAATTCGGGGTATAAAATAATATTTAAATATTTTATATCTATATAAATTTATACTATAATGAGAAAAATATAATTATTTAACTATAAATAAATTTAAAGTGGTTTGACTCGTCCTAACGAGATGACTCGGAGGAGTAAAGTCGGTATCATTGAGATGAGATACTTTTTGGGATGAGGTTATTATAGTCATTTTGCAGCAAATCATAAGGGTGTTTGTGTAAATAAACATCTTCATGGGACCCCAACACAGTACTTACATCCGTAAAAGAACGACCGCTCTAGTAAAATTTCAGACAGGTACAACCAGCGAATCACAACGATGCCATCACGTGCCTCGAGTTGACACGTAGAGAAGTCTAGGGACATGTGGATATCACACGTGCATTTGGAGGACCCCACCCCAGATGTGACCACCAAAGGCGGCAAGAAAGTCGGCGCAAGCGTCACTAAACGGCGAGACAAACACGGCTGTTATCTTTCCGTTATATTTGACGGAAAAACCTGACCGCCTTTTACAGCTTTGTAATGTAATTTTTTTCTACTAGATTCATTTTTACATTCCATGCTTTCGCCTGATGAAACCAAAACGGAGATAATAACAAAAGCTTCTCAAATTCTCGCGAGAAAATGGATAGAAGTTGATAACTTTTATGTTTATT
Organism: Akebia trifoliata; assembly: GCF_017979445.1. Lineage (NCBI taxonomy): Eukaryota > Viridiplantae > Streptophyta > Magnoliopsida > Ranunculales > Lardizabalaceae > Akebia > Akebia trifoliata. The sequence continues at coordinate 50,885,401 of NC_141377.1, forward strand.
TTTCTTAGTTAAGGTAGAACTTCTATAGTGCATAAAAGAGAAAATAAACAAAAAATATATATAAATCAACTATTGCTTATCCTAATTTTTTATTATTTATTATTAAAATCATTTTTAAAGTCTTAAATTCTCATAGAAGAAGTTTGATATGGAAAGAAAGAAATGATATTTAGAGCCTCCTACACTAACATCCTACACACTTTCTACAATACTAGTTGTGCAAAGAATCATCAATTTCTCGAATGTATAACACTCATAACTTAAAAAAAAGTATAGACGGTTCAATACACATCGCCACAACCGTATAGTGTTGGGGCAATGTTGTAGGAGTCAATTTAGAATTTTTCATGGTGTTAAAGTTGATCGTGAATCAATAGCATAATGTCACGTGTAGAGAAAAAGTTATGAAGCAGAGAGAAAATTTAGGAAAACATCATTAAACAGTTGCGTTGCTTGGATTTTACACTTTCCGTTATTCGTAAAGCAACATTATGTTGATTCATGAACTTAATACTGACACCTATTTTTATTCAAAATAAATAAATAAAAATATAACTATGATTTAATGAAAAAAAAATGATTGTAAAATTAGTGAGTTAAACCAAATTTGATGACGAACTACAAAAGAAGAATGTTGTCGGATGAGAATAAGTTTCATTTGATATTCTATGACTTGATATGAACCAAATGAAAAGATTTTATGCTTTGATTCAAACCAAATGTAATGATAATGAAACAAAGGATATAAATTGAATCTTTAATCCAATCTAAAATGAGCACTACGTGATAATAAGTTTTTGCAAGGCATTTTTTTTTTCACTAATAACCAAATTGGCTTTGAATTATTTACTTTCTTGCTATAAGAAAATCTTTTTTTTAAAGGAAGATGCTAAAATCCAATACTTCAAAGGTTTGTAGCACCATTCATTATGATGGATTTACTATTAATATTCCTAAAAATTATTTACTATTTTATCATTTAATATAATAGAAACAAAAAATATATATTTATTATATTATCATGGTGCTGTGGTATTTAAATAAATTTCACACTTAAAAATTATTTATAAAGATTTTTTTCATAATGAAATTATTTTTCAGAAGGAAAATGGCAATAGCCAAGAGTTCAAAGTTAAAGGACTTGACAGTCTCCACTAAGATGGATTATCCATCAATATTCCCAAAAAGTATTTAATATTTTTTCTTTCAAGGCAAACAAAAGAAGAGAGGGGTGTTATGGTCATTGTGTAAAGGTATTTTAGCAAATATCAATCTCAAGAGAGTTTTCTATAAGTTTCATTACAATGTGTGAAACGACACAACAAAAAGCACACAAAAAATAAAAATCACATGAATAACATAAGAATTTACGTGCTTTGATAATGTGCCTATGTCCACGAATCAATATCAATCTTCTTCATTCACGAAGAAATCAAAGGAGAACAACATATAAAAATAAAACTCATGGTTTTAATCCCATCCTAAGCCCTAAAATCCTTGTACACCACTCTCCCTTTCTCTCTTAGATCCTAGAAGAAGAAATTTCTTGTAGTTTTTATAGTCTTAGAGATCTCTATTTATATAATCAAGAGTTACTAAAACGTGTCTATCTCCCCAAAAATAGAAATCCCAAAATAAAAAAATCATCATAAGAAAATATCACATAATTCTCTTTTTAGTAATCCTAAAAAGAAACAAAATACAAGAGAATTGCATAATGCAACATGATAACAAGAAAATTATTGTATTTTTATTAAAAGTGAGAAAATAGATTTTCTTTCAAATGACGTTTAGTAATGGTTGTGGAGGTTGCTAGTATCCCTATGAAGTATTGAACACCAACATTCGTACTAAAAGTATTTTAAACAGATTCCCATCTATCTTTCTAGTGCATGTTGCTTGCACAATATATAAATGTCATTTAAATAATGATTCGTGATACATTAATTTGTACTCAAGAAATCTGATTCGATGATACGTTAATACTAAAAGTGGATCATTTTCTAAAGCAGTCTCATTTCCTTCTCAATTGAGATAAAAAAATATTAGCTTGGCAAATATATGTTATCTCATCAAACCAATATCATCCAAATATGGTACATTCGTTAACATCAATGAATTAGGAGTATGAACCCAATTCGTAGCTTGATGAACAAATCGTCAAAAAAGGACAAAAAAATAATAGAATGATCTAATTGGAGGTAGATCAAACCTCTTGGACCAATTCAAGATAATCAATCTCCTAAATTCGAAATAATTATGGATTCCCTCTATAATTTGTTCATTTCCTTATTTAATATAAATATACGATAAACTAACAAACAAGTACATGTTAAATGAATAATTATTCAACAAAACTTACTTCATAAGTTCATGTGATAATTACCCATCTACAACTAAAACCCCTGTAACTATAAAATTCTTTAATTAGATAAACAAATTTTACTATTATATAGCCTGACTTATAATATTATCATATTTTAAATAATATTAATTAAGTTCATAACATTCTACCACTCTTAAAAATAATTTTGTCTTCTAGGTAAAAACTCTCAAATCTTCAAAGATATTGAAAGCAATTACATCCATCTTAATAAATTTCTTATAGGTTCTTTGTCTCTTATAGGTCATAATGATACTTCCATAAGCAACATAATTGTTTTTGATCTCTTCATATTTGTACATCTAGCAAATTGTTGGTTTGATAAAGTATGCATCGAATTCAACGAGGAACACAAAATCAATTGTCTCTTTTTCTTTAAAAATCTCTCCTACATTAATGTCTTCTTATTTGCAATTCTTTCTTGTCGTTTATCTTCAGTGTGTTTGGTGATGTACCCATCTATTGTTTTTTTCAAGAGAGAATGATTGCAAGAAATGATCTGAAAGCAATTGATCTATATTTTCTCCAACTCGTCTATTTGAAGCAAGATTTTAAAGACTTAATAAAGAGAGGATTTTGTCATGCGATCTTCAATCATATACGAACACACATTTATAAGATGATCTACTTTGAGACATGATTTGCTCTCTTTGGAGCATTAATTTTTTATATTAGGCAATGACATTGTTCCAAGTTAATACTAATCAACTCTATTATTTTTCATGCACATTTCATATGACTTATTGATCATCATTGCATTTAAATGTGAAAGCATTTAATCAATCAAGAGTTCATTTATGTCAAGTAATTACTCAAGTGGATCTTTTTGAGATTGTTTGGTATGACTTTGAGACTTAATGATTAGAAAGATTTGTGTATTGTTGGAATTAGTGAAACTGTTTGGATGGTGGATTAAGAATCAATATCTGTAGGGACTGCTTCAAAGTGTAGGTTTAGGGTTGTTTGGGCATTGCTTTAGGGGTAAATCGGATGTTAGTTGGGAAATACTATTTTATCTTGGGCATGGGTCTTTATGTGGATTGGTTTATGAGTGAGTGAGATTTACTAAGAATCATGTCTCAAGGGGAGTCATTAACCCAATCATTTTTAGTTGACTTTGGTGGTTAACTCTTTGTACTGAGTGGGCTCAATTTTTTATTTTTGTTTTTTGTTTTTTGAATCAAGTCAATTGTTCAAAGAGGTTTAGAACTGTATGGGCATGATTTCGTATCAAAGTAAAGCCATTGGATCCTCCTAAAGATATGTAACCTATCTAGTAAGGAAGAAATCAAAGCAATCCCGAGAAGTACTCTCGAGATGCCCATATGAAAGTAGTGGAAAACAAAGGCTGGTAAAGAAGTTAGAAGGGGAGCACGTAAGTGGAAGAAGGATAAACCAACTCCTCTTACAAGGCGCTTGGGGGAATCAAGGGATACTTGCCAATTAAGCTCAGATCCCTAGAATCATAATCATGAAAAAAATCTAGGGATTGAGCGTGATCTTATCAAATTAGAAGGAAATTTAATTAGAAACCAAAACGAGAATGGAAAGAGATCCAAATAAAAGGGAAACCCTACATGTATAAATATAAAGTAAAATTTTTCTTCGAGGTTAAATGATTTTGATTGAATAATTGGAGTCATTTTTTTGCTCAGTGTCTACAAACTCTTTAGTGCTTGCCACGTCAAGCATACAAGAGTAGTTTTGTGACTAAAAAAGGTATTTTTGTGAATTAGGAATGCCATTCAATACATGTGGGTACATGTGATTCGTGGATCCCAGATTTTTATGAGCAAAATTTTTTTTGAATAATTGTTGGGAATTTGACCTAAGCATGTCTCTTTGGCAAGTAACACTACATAATTACTCAAATATGTTCTTCTCGTAGGTTTGATCCGATTGTGATATGAATCTTGAGGTGATGGTGGAAAAGCCCCCACAAGAACTAAGGGTTGGGATTGGTTGACTCAAGAAATAAAACTCGGAAACAAACACCCAATCCATACTGTTAAAGCACAAAATCTAACCATTGGAATAAAATAGGAATCTCATAATATAACTACCAACTGTTGGATTTTGTGTTTGACTATGTGTATTGTGTGATTTTTTTTATGAGATTCTTTCTCGTGAGTTTACATATCCTGGCCTTAAATTAGTTATCGTTTTAAATAATAAAAGACTTAGTTTTGGTAAAAGTGAAATAATGAATCAAGATCCATTTAATTAATTTCAAATTTTTACAATACGATTTTGGTATTGTATTCTTTAAAAAAAATTAATTAAAAAAAAAAACTAAAATGATTGAGATGGGAAGATGTTCATGGTGATTTTCTAGAATAACGAATCTTTTAAAAATTTGTATTGATTTAAAAGAACTTATGTTTTCCTGCCAATCTTAGAGGCAAGCATGAGCTCTTAGGTAAACATTGTCCAAAGCGAAAAAAGTCTATAAAATACAAGAAATGAAGAAAAAAAAAATTCTATCCTCAAATGAAATTTAATGCACAACATCAAACATACGACTAAACTGGAGGGAAAATAAAGATTTTTATCAAATAGTGTACCTAGGTATTGTATACCCCATATCTGCCATCTCTTTGATTATGAGACTAATAGTTTGCAAAAAATATTGTAACAAATTTTCAAAAGAAAAAAAAAAGAAAAGAATATATAAAAAAAACTAGTAACCTTGACATAATATTTCAGATTTTTTCATCAAACAATAAATTAAGATAGAATTGCATTAAAAGATTAATCCCTAGAAAATCTTTATTGAATCCCAAGAAAAAGTATTTGACATTTAGGAAAGGAAAATGCTGATATGACAAAAAGTTTTTACTGTGATACTCATAAGTCTGATGCGAGATGTGCATTTAACTATAGATGTATTTTTTCGAGATACGAGTAAAAATCTTCTACGATTATGTATGCATGTCCACGTCAGACTTGTGAGAATCACAGTAAATCCTGTGTCACCCCAGCACGATTCTTCAGGAAATTTGTGTGTTTTTTTCATGGGGAATCTCAAACAATGTTTGTAGTTTTAAAATCAATTTTTACATGATGAAGAGGCTGTGACAGTGTGACTAACAAAAATAACAAAATAAAAAATAATAGAGGAGAGAGAGAGAGAGATTAGGATTTTTCATATGAGAGAAATGCAAAATATCGCGATTATTTACTGGTTAAGAAATCGTGACGTTAATTCGTCAAACATCTGCTGTTTCGACTCCCTTTGTTTTAGAGCCGTTTATTTTTGACCCGTTTTATTTATTTATTTCTAAATAAAAATGAGACAAAACTTTAATGAATTTGGTTTTATTTAGGGTTTTTAAAAGATACACAAAATCAAAAGAAAATAAAATTTAACGGCTGAGATTAGAGAATCTCTTTGCTGTCTGTCTCCACATCCGTTAATTAATTTGCCGTCTCGAACCTAAGTAAGTTTCTTTCTATTTTAGAGACCGCCTCTTATATTTCCTCACTAACCCTCTAACCCTTCTCCTTGCATCTCTCTCTCTCTCTCTCTCTCTGTCGACTTCAGTTCTGAATCTCAGCTAAAAGGTATAGTTTTCAGAGCTCATCAAGACCCATTTCTCTGATTTTGATTTTGTTATTGTTTTCTTGATCAAACAAAGAGAGGAAAAAAAAAAGGTTGCTTTTATGGTTTTCTTAATGTGGGTTTCTTGTATCTTCTCCAGCTTTGGCTCAAAATAATATTGGACAAGCTGGCTATCGAGAATCAACAACAGAAGATCGGGGTTGTAAAAACCAAGCAGAAGAAAGTCATGGTGAGAAGAAGCAAGAAACACTAGAATCGATTTTCGATCTTTTAGATAGTTTTTTTTTATTTTTATTAATGGATTTGGGGTTTTTTTTTTTTAGGTCGGTCCTATGGTTCCAATGGAGGTTGATGATTTGGGTCCACCATGGTTGATACCTCTATTGAAGGCCAACTACTTCATTCCATGTAGATTTCATGGGGATTCAAACAAAAGCGAATGTAACATGTTTTGTTTGGATTGCATGGGAAATGCTCTCTGTTCTTATTGTTTGGTCCCTCACAGAGATCATCACATTGTTCAAGTCGGTCTTCAATCTCCCAAATTAATCTTCTTTTTTATATTTTGTTCTCTCTCTGTGTAAATTAAAACCCATGGTTTTGATTTTTGCAGATAAGGAAGTCTTCATACCATAACGTGATAAGGGTGAATGAGGTTCAGAAATACATCGACATCTCTGGGGTTCAAACCTACATTATCAATAGTGCCAAGATCGTTTTTCTCAATGAGAGGCCCCAACCAAGGCCAGGAAAAGGTGTCACCAATACATGTGAGATTTGTTGCAGGAGCCTTCTTGATTCCTTCAGGTTCTGTTCTCTGGGTTGCAAGGTAACTAAAAACTTACTTGTTTTATTGATCTCTTACAAATCCATCTCTTGTTTTCATCTTCAATCGATCGATTCTTTAAATGCAATTTCTCTTTTTTTTTTTTTTTTCTTCTTTTTTTCTTTTTTGTAATTTTTTTTTTTTGGGCTTCTATTTGATTGAATCTGCCTACATCAAATGTTCACTAATTTTGATTTCTACAAATTACCCAGTTCTTCAAACATCAATATATCTTTATATGTTTTGATTTTAAACAAAACCCATTTCTCTATTTCATCTGTTTTCGACCATTGATTGGTTAATTTCTCTATTTCTTCTGTTCTTATCGACTTGCTCTGTTTTTGGGTTTTTGGGTTCTTGTTTAATGGCAGCTTGGAGGCATGAAACGAGGTGACCCAGAGCTGAGTTTCGCATTGAAGCAGAAACATAATCACTCAATAGAATCGGACGACTCATCAACCCCGAAGAAACTTCGAAAGACGTCTGCTTTCAACCGTTGGATCGATACCCAGGTCTCATCAGACGGTCACAAGGACTCCGGCGATAAGTATACAAGCTCCGGCGATGAGGCCGGAAACCACATTTCTCCTGGAACTCCTCCGATCATCAATTACCGTACAGCCAGAAGAAGAAAGGGTATTCCCCATCGTGCTCCATTTTAATTAATAAAAAAATGAAGGAATAATCCTAAAAAAAAGATGGAAAAAATAGTGGAGAGAGATAGAGAGAGAGAAAAGAAAGTCTGTAAAAAAGGAAGGAAAAAAAGGGTCTTTTAATCTTTATTATATAACAGTGAATAAATGTGGCAAAAAAAAGTTATAGATGAAGAAACATACAAGAATAGAAATGGAAGTAAAAAAAAAAAAATGTTAGTTGCTTTTGTTATTAACTTGTGTAAATAGAAGGAAAAAAATAAATGGGAATCTATAGCTTAAGAAGTCTGTCTCTCATCTCTCTTCATGTTTACTGATACTTTTAGGGAGGATATAACAGTATTCTTTCCTTTTAAATATTTTAGGTTTTTTTTTTTTTTTGTTGTAAGCTCTTAGTTATATTATCTGTGTACATGTATGGTATGTGTCATGGGTGTGGAAATACAGGGTTGATAGATGTACAAAATAATAATAATGAAAAATGTTGGTTATATTTATCATTATTGTTTGGGTTTGATGGATGGCTGGGTTAAATCTTTTTTCTCTGAAACTTTTGAGAAAAATCAGGAATTAATTAATGGGAAATCTATGTAGGACGGTTTTCCTGATAAGCCATTTATTACTGGATTTCAGTGATCCATTTATAGAATGAGAATATAACGCCATGGCACATGCCTCTCAGATTATGTGACTTTGATCACATGTGCTTGGGACCATGGTAGTAGTTTGTTTCCTTTGTTCTCTTACATTTTTTAAGAAAACTTGTTTTGATGATCAGAGAGGAGAAAGGGTGAGTAATTGTTTGAAGTTTGAATAATAAATCAGCAAATGGGCCTAGTTGGAAAAAATAGCTTTAAAGACACGCAAGACTAGGGTGTTTGATGCGATTTTGTCTTTATAACTCCAGAGTTATTAGATTATGACTCTGAAAGCTAAGTTTAATATTATTATTTATTAGTGTGGAGTATTGAGTCAAACTCGATGAGCGTAGAACGAGTTAGAGCTCAAGAAACTCAAACCACTTTGTAGTTGTTTTTTACCATCGAAATTCATAGAAACTTGAGTTGAGAAGTGACAGAGAAACTCTAGTGCTCGAAGACAAGGACGTCCTCTTAAATGTTCCCTTCTCCATCCTCCACCAAGAAAATAGTGAGAGAGAGAGAGAGAGTCGTAAGGAATCTGAAAGCCTGCGTGACCTTTCCGTTCTTCATCCAACCTCTTTTTCTTTATGTTTTATATTTTTTTATTTATTTTTTGATTAAGTTATTAAGATGGGTTTTCATCAATTTCATGTCACCCTCTGTAAATTTAAAGGTTAGATTAAATTAAGAGGACTCGTGACGTTGTAAAAGAAAATGAGAGAGAGAGGTGTGCCACGCGGTCACTCTGTTGTCCTCTAAGGTAATAACACGTGCCCACCCCACTTGTCCAAGAATGGGTCCGTTTCTATCCTATCCATCTAGTTCTCTAGATGAATCGATGAATCTGTGTGTATTGTGTTGTGTGTGGATAATGGCGTCTTTATTCCTCTTTTCTTTTCTTTTCTTTCTTCTTTCTTTTAAGATTAGATAATTCCATAACTTAATAAATTAATGGTTCTGGTTTGTTGCTGCTACCTTAGATAAGGGTTTACATCACCCAAGTCGTCATTCTTCACTAATTGATGGATATTGGGTTTTCCTACTCTCTTGAAATTACATTAAAACCCCCCACTTCACTACTCCTCTGTTTGGTACCTCAAATTATTCTGTCCCCCCTAAAAAAAACTCTTAACCTCAATACCCATTCGTGTTATTAATACTCACTGTTGTACGCATTTATTAAGTAACAAACCTTAAATCATCTTGTAAAGGTGGACATGTGGTCCAACATTGTCCTCGGTTTTGAAGAGCTAATCCACATTCCCAATAATATTCTTAAAAGTTTGGTCTCCGTCCTTTGGCCTCACTTTAACTTCATATATGGCAGGTTGGCCTACTACTAGTGGTCTCATGAACAAAAAAACAATAGTCTACCAAGAGTAAAAATACATATGATTTTATTTGTTATAGTTACCTCAATAAACACATTATTCGATAGTCAACTATTGAATTTGAAAGTTAACAATAAGAGTTAATTATAATCTTGATGTTTGGTTGACTCGCTCTCATAATTCATTTTCAAATTGTAAAGATCTTTAATATTGATAACTATGGTATGCCCGTATCGAAAGCACATGTATCACATCCTATTTAAGGTTTAGAGGGGTAAAAAAGTAAAAATAAAAAATAAAATTAGAAATGTATTATTAAAAAAAAAAGTGAGTTTAGAGAGATAAAATATGAAAAATAATAATGTTGGAAATGTATCATTAAGCAAGGGAAAGATGAGAAAAGATATTAAAGTGGATTCAAGAGATTAAAAAAAAAAAAAAAAGATAATAAAATTAAGAGGGGTCAAAGAGGAAGGATAGTAAAATTAGCTAGATATTATTTAAAAAAAAAGGAAGGGGTGGAAGGAAAGAAAAGATAATAAAATTGAATGGGTGAAATGAAAAAGACAATAGAGTGACTATGGTGAATCCCACAAAATTGTATTTGAATGAGACGTTTATCCTCACAAAATAGTGGTTAGATGAGAGACTTATCTCTTTTAGTTGTGGTTTATTATGACTAATAATAAACTGACTAAAACAAATACCCTTGAAATTTATACACTGACGTGGATGTGTATACAGAACCATAGATCTTTTTCCTTGTGTATCCTAACGAAAAAAAATCTATAGTTATGTACACATGGCACATCAACAAGTGATTTTTAGTGGTTTTTTTTTAAATTAGTTTATTGTTATTCTTTTATGAAATAGATTTTCAATTTAGATTGTGGTTGGTGGGATGGTGTAGATCCTTTAGTAGAGTCGGTGGCCCACCAAGAGTAATTAGTGTAGATACTCTGGAAGTTAACAAACCAGGTTCCTAAACTCCAGGAGGTTGATCAAGGTTCTTAAGAAGAAAATATTTCATTAACAGAAAGCAATAATCATCCAAGCTAAAATGTGTATGGGAGTTATAAAGCAGTTGACCAACATTCCATAACTGCTTGTGCGTAATATGTTGTGGAAATACTACAATAACACGTATGCCATGCACGATTACAAACTAAAGTCACAATTTGATTCACAAAATCCATGACATTGAGAGACTTTAAAAGAGCATGATTAAAAGGTGAAGGCATGCAGAGAAGCTATTTCGGTGAGAATGAGGAAAATAGAATATGGGTTATTAGCACAGACAGTAGATTTTTTGTGCATTTGTTTGTAAGTCTTTGTTGCTTTCTTTCATTGTTTCTTTCTCGGAATCCATAATTTGGTTGAGTTTGTTTTCTCAAAGGTAGCTTTCTTCATTTGGCTAGTTTCTCTTGGTAGGATTCTAACCTTAAGTAATTCAATTCGGCGTGGGTGGATTATCTCAAATTTATGTTACTTATGTAAGAGAATGGGCAGTCGGTCAATCATACCCTTATTCATTGTCATTTCCATTCAGAATTTGAGTACATTGTCATTCTCTTTTTTAGTTAGCCTAGGTCCCTTCCTACTCTTTTGACAGGGTAGACTCAGAATGTTTTCTACAACTATAAAAGATACCCATTGGGTCATTTTTCTATATGCTATTTGTTAGGTGCTTTGGAAGGAAAGGAATAAAAAGGAGTTTTAACCTTTAGGTGAAGGAAAACTCCTTCCAAATAGTGATCCTAGAGATATTGGGTTTACTCTTCCATTGATGCAAGCAAAGCAAGGATTTCAAAAGAGTTTGTTGTGAAGATTTTGTGTTCAAATGGAATTCTTTGTGTGCCTTGTACTTGGTTTTGAGGTTAGGTTTCTTAATTTTATTGTTTTCTTGTAGTTTTTTTTCTCCTCTATCTTTTTTCTATTCTCTTGTATGGGGGGTTATCTTAAACTTTTTTTTTGTTATTAATAAAATTTTATACTTATAAAAATAATAATATGTAAAGACATGCAATTTGGATGATACTAAATCATTACTTTGTTGAATCATGATCGACTTGTTCGTTGGAGCTGTTTTACGTGGTAACCATCCCATTTAATTAAAGAACTCGATGAGAGATATAAGATGAGTTATCCACTACTTTCACTTGATAAGAAGTTATAACTCTCACCTCATAATCTCATAGGTAGAGAGTTGAAACACTTCAAAAAATGAGCTAAAATTTTACGAAGTTGAACGTACCAAACATGTATAAAATATATATCTATCTACTTTCACCACCAACTCTTTCCTTCCAAAGTGGTTAAATATCTATGAAAATATCTCAAAAAAACTTTATAGATAAAATGAATAGTTAAAGAACTCCGAACAAAGCATCTAAATATCTAAAGAAACTTGATAAATAGACTCGTGATGATTAAAAATTAAAACATTGTCAATGATCAATATCAACACATATCTTGAGGATATATCGCGTATCCCTAAGACAAACCCCCACTTTATTTATATAGACAAAAATCTTACTCGAGTGACGGTGGCCTTTATGGAGTTGGAAGTGATGGGAAGAGACTAGAGAATCCCTTGTACTAGAAATCTAACTACCCAAATTTTCTCTCTCTTGTAGTCGGCCACTACACGTGCCCACGTGCCCTGAAACACTCCACTCGAATTGTTGGGTTCCACTATCAAACTTTGCTATTCAAGATGGGAGAGCAAAGTTTTTCCCCCATACAACGCCAAAAGTCTTCGTACCTCAAATAGTAACTCGCCATTTTTTTCATTTCTTTATTTCTTTATTTTTTTTTTTTTGTGAGTTTAGCTATGGTTTGATAGGAAAATGCTGAAATAACATTCAAAATAACATTGTTTGAGACATTGGTGACGTGGATGTGTCTACAGACCAATAATGTTTTTTTATCGAGATACGACCGAGAAGCATCTATGATTCTGTGCACACCAATATCCAAAACGATGTCAGTTGGAATGTTACGTAAGCACAACCCGATTAGATATTAGGTGAGGGTACGTGTCAGTTTGACACTCTTGCGTGTCAACTCATGAGAAATCCAAGTCTTTCGGGTTTCTTCAGCTTTCAATTATTAGTAATAAAGAACGAAAATAAAGTTAAAAAAGGAACCCACGTAAGCCCTTACGTGGCTTCCCATCCGAGATAAATAAAGAAATGGACTTTTCTCCATCTTACAAGTCAGTAGTATCCTCCTAGGGATCAGCACTTTTATTTATTTTAAATTTAAATACATTGGATAACACTAATTTCTCTATTAAAAAAAACGTTTAAATGTTAAAAATTATCCAAATTTAAATTTAATATTCGAATTTTTGGGTTTCAACCACTTTCATTTTACTAAAAAATTGTCGAGACGAATCATCTCGTATCCTATGAGATAAACTATTTAACTTGATTGCAATTATTTATTAAAATATATGTATAATTTTTTTATATATAAAATATAGTAGATTATAAAATCATTAATCATTGTCATCATTTTAATTTAAATAATTAATATTTAAATTAAAAAATATTTTAATTAAAAAATACAAAATTTCAATTGATTTGATCGAATTTCACTTTTTTTACCAAGATTTTTAGAATATCGTTCGAATCATCTCTTTTATCTCATGAGATGATATGAAACTTAACATACAATACAAATCTGTCTCGTTAGTGAATGATATCGAGACGACTCACGTGAGTAGTCGAATAAATTCCATAGTTTGTATAGTAGCCATGCCAACGTCGATCCTTTAAAAAAATTGAGTGTCAGAAACACACACGTGCGATGGACACGAGATATCTCAGGTGTGGGTGGTCACGTGTTCTATTACATTAGCTCAATCTTAAAAAACGAATTAGATAAAAAGACGCATCTAACCTTGGGAAGATGATCAATAAATAACCAAAATTACGGAACTGATGTGGTAATTGGAAAGTATATAATGTGTACCAAGGACATTTCTCAAGCTGATTTGGCTTTCGCTCCGCAAAAAAGAGTGCTGCGCAAAGCACAATGGCCATTAATTTTCCAACTTCATAAAGTATTGAAAAGTCTTATCTTTTATGCTTTTCTATAGTTTAAAAATGGATTTTGATTCCTTGGGATTCAAAAAAGACTCAAATTAAAAACCTTGAGACTTATGCCATCTTTTGTCAATCTAACAAGTACATGTTCTATTGGTGAGGAATGAAAGTGAAAATTCCCTCTTTTTTAATCTTTTATTAAAATAGGGAGAGAAAAAAATGACTAGCTTGGTTAGCATTTGAGCCGTGATAAATAGACGCGACAAAATATATGCGGTCTGTACACGATTGATGTGGCAAGGGCACATAATTGTAGACTATTTTCTTTGGGATATACAAGGAAAAAGATCAACGGTTTTGTGTCAATGCCACGTCATTTGTGTATAGACCTCGTATGTTTTGTGACGTTGGAAAAATCAAAATTTATTTTTATCCAATTTGATGTGGGTCCCACTTTGGATCAAGATATCATCTAGTAACTAATTAGGTGGGATGTGAATCTGATTCAATTCTTATCCTAATAGTTCGATATCTAATTATTATTCGATTAGACTCAAATTTAAATGTTAAAATCCAATAAAGATTTGATTATCCAATAAAGATATGATTGCATTACAGCCAATCCTCATCATTATAAAAGAAATATCGTTGAATATGGATTAAATTTTTTTTTTTCTGATGACGTGGGCTCCGGACTTGTAAAAGCGAGGCAACTGACCTCTTAAAGCACCATATCTCACCCAAATCTCCTGGGTTCATGTAATACCCTCACAAACCACACATACCAGGTAGGCAGGGATAAACCTCAGTGGGTGGCCATCAAGTGAGCTTGCACTCAAGACCTCTTTTTTTTTGGAAAAATGCCTTGGTCATTGCACTCAACACTCGTTGGTTGAAGATGGATAATTTTTCTTACTCTTTGTTCTTGTTTGAGATAATGGTGGGTGATTGGGGATTAGTAAATGGGAACCCTTTCATTGCCCCGATCATTTCTCTTCTCTTCTCAAAACTTGTATCTACCAACCATTTTCATTGGAAAGAAATTGGAAGATTGGGTGTGGCGTTTAAGGAAGAGAGAAAGAGAGTGAGACAAGAGAGAGAGAGAGAGAGAAAATAATTCTACCTATTGGATAACATTTATACAAAAGTTGTCTAAGTTGTAATGATTGTTGTGAGATCAAAGCATCGTTTGGTAACTATTCTTTCAGAATTAATTATAATTCAACTATTGATTATGCTAAAATTATTTTAGCATAATCATTTCTTGGATGAATGCTACAAAAAAAAAGTAGAATATTTTTTCTCCTCTCCCCATCTTTCTCTTGTCCTTTAATGTATTTCTCAATCCATCTTTCTTGTTGAAGAAGAGAAAAAGGGGAAGGAACAATAAAAGTATATTAATTTTGCCAAGCCAACCACCTATGGTTGACGCAGACAAGAACACACTTATAGAGAGATTGACAAAGATTATCCCTATTCAAAGATATTTTGATAATGATCAAATAATTTCAAAAAGATTGGATAATAATGATGTAGATTAGTGGTAGGGTTGTGAATAATTTGGATCAAATCAATTCAATCCCTAACTTATTGTAAACCTTTAAGTAATTAATGTAAACAATTGGGGAAACTTCTTGGAGAGAAGAAATAATGACCCTCAAAGGATGATTCTCCTTATATAGTATGAGAAATACCTACATTGTTGTAGAATCCTTATTCAATTTTGTGTCTCATAACAAACTGACCACTATAAAAACATAATTCCTCACTCAATAAATTGTAATTTTTCTGTAATATATTTAATCTATCCATCAAATTAAATATAGTATTAATTTATTCTAAATGTTATCTAACCACATTAATACCACTTTTTAGTGACAAGTCATCTAATACCACATCATACAATTCTTAACTTGGACATCAAATCAAATTAAGTTTTGGAGTTGCATTGACTTTGGATTAGAATCAAGAAAACCTTATTTTCGATGGGCCAATGACGAATGGTTGCCTACCACTCTAGCTAGGCATCTTGACTGCGTTTCAAATTATCTAATACAAAATCATACACTTCTTATTTTGGACATCAAATCAAATCAAGTTTTGGAATTACATTGACTTTGGATTAGAGCCAATAAAACTTAATTAGGGGATGGGCCCAATGACGACTAGTTGCCTACCACTCTACACATCTTGACCACGTTTCAAATCTCAGAGGTATGAAATCCGTGGAGATGAAAAGTTATTACTATGGGTTACAATTCCTATTGATCAAGTTAACTTGGCAGTCCTCTTTTCTTGAACCCTAAGAATACTACAAGTGCATTCCAACGATCAAATTAATATCAATTTAGTAATGTATGAACATTTTAATTAGAGTTAGGTATGTAGGATTCTATTATGACTATCCGTAACACATGTAGTCCATCTGTTATCACTTTGAGAAATTCCAATATGTGCCCATTTTGAAGTTTCGTGCACGTGCTAATCGCATGTCAACAGGATTCGCACATGCATCTAGTAGAGAATCACGAGTCCTGCATGGTTTTATTCTCAGACATAGTGTCATACAAATCAAGAATTTTTGTTTTGTTCTCTAAAGGTCTGGATTTTTGCATGCCTAGACAAAGATCACATAGGCAAATGATAATTGTTCAATCAAATATTACTTTTCAATTCCGTGTTTTAATGAGATTTGAATTTTTCTATGAGAGAAAGATCTGTCGATCCATTCTTTCATGACTTATTACTTTTATAACTGTCGTAGTCTTAGTTCAAGACTCGAGCTTATGGCGTGTTGTGAAACAAAAAATGCAATTTATATTATTTCTTAATGAAGAAGCTACTTGTTGGCTAAGTAATAGCTACGAATATAAGTATTAAAAGGAAGGGTAACTTCAATACCTACTAACTGTGTCTGCATTTAACTATAAAGGAAAATTAAACAAAGCTTAGACTTAATAAAGATAAATAAAAAATTGGTTCAAGTGTGAGGGTCGGGCCTGATAAGGTGCCAATCGCTTTCAGCACTTAGGGTTATGTGGACACTACCCTACCTGGCCACCACCAGTGAGCAAGGGTGCTCGATACAGGGCAACCTAGGGGTCAAAATTTTGATGAAATTTTATTAATAATTCTTAGATGAATATTACATGAACCTGATAGGATATTTATTGGGATTGCATCAACCGAGATAAGAAAACTAAACTAACATAAATATTCTAATTTACTTAATTGATACTAATTGAACTTAATTAATGCAAATTTAAATCTTCAAGATATGCGATGAGATACACCATAACATTGATATTGTGTATCTCATGCACATTATTATAATGCATGCACCTTATCTCTATTAATACCCCCTTGACATTGGTCTTTTTTTATTGGCTAATTTTAAGTGGTTTAAATGCCTCTACTTTCAACTTCTAAACAAAAAATCCTTGATTTTTCTCTCAAAATCGTTGTCTTCCTTTTTTTTGACCGATTAGTTGGAGTTAATGAGATCCCACCATTTATTCCAAATTGAAAAAATTACACATGAATGTAGTTACAATAAAGATCAACACGAAAAACATTCATCAATTCCATTAGTCTCACTCCAATAAAATTCCAAGTCGCAAGAAGATAAACTCTCCAAGACATTGGTTAGACTCATAACTCAGTTTTTTTGACACATTGCAAACAACTTTGACATCATGGCTGGGTTAATTTCAGGTCCAACTTACCCATCAATAAAACAAAACAAAACAAAAAGCTCTGAGATTCTTTTAATACCTTGAATTATAAAAGTGTACCTCCAATATGGTTCAATAATACCTTGAATGCAATTGATAGAGTAAGAAGAGTCCGAACTAATAATTAGAAATTTGCAGGAAATCTTCAATCTCTTTAATCGCTATGATGAATTTCGTTTGTTTTATTCAACCCTTTCTTTAATCTATTGCTTTCAATCTCGCTTGAACCATTGTTGAATACAACTGATTTTTCTACCCAAAATTTCATTATTTTTTTATTTTTGAAAAGTCTTTTCTTACCTTGAGGTCTGAATGTTGAAGTATATAGAATCTGAAGGTTGAACATGACTTTTTTAATTTATTTTTTAGGAAAAAAAATCAAGGGTTTTGACGCACACGTTGAATGCAAAAGCGTTTAGGACATTTTCTATTAATCTAGCACAGAAGACTCGAGTCAAGGGAACACATCATCAGTTTGAAAACACAGGAGTAGCTCAAATATTTTTCATAACGTGGAGAAAAGATGGAACATGTCACTAGTTTGAAAACATAGGGGTATCTCAAATATTATCTTAAATGCAGAGGGATGCATCCCAAGATTAAACAAAATATTTTCCACCAAAATGTTAGAGAGGCAAATAAATCAATAGAGTCTCGAAATGGTCAAGTTGATAAATTAACATGATTATTTGCCTAGTCGAAGCCGAGTCAGCTTAAAATCAAATTGAGTTGAGATGAAAAGATCAAGTACTATTATGTCAACTCAATGAGTTTTAAACCCATGTGGTCAGGGCGGAGCAAGGATTTTGCCCACGTGAGGGAAACAAAGAGTGAAAAATCTTTGTGGGAACAATCAAGAGGAGGAAAAAAAATTGTGTGTGTGCATGCGCGCACAACATTGCGTTATTTGTCACAATAACTCATACAAACTCATAGGTTTTGAAAATCCTTGTTTGGGGGGGGGGGGGGCCTCTGCATGCTGTGATCCATGCTGTGATCCAACCCACATAGACCAAACCTTCGTTGCCGGACCAATAGACTTGAAAGAGTCAAACAGCATTCCACGTAGCCTTTTCATGGTGGATAAAACTTTATTCGGAGATACATATAATTTAAGATCTTATCTTATGATAACAAAATAAGTGTTGTATGAGTTCATGAGCTCAATTTATGAATGAATAGTGATAATCTGGCTATCCCATGTGACACATTAAATTGACTCTCCTGACGTGATAAGTTTGGGAATCATAAATAAATTTTATTTCTCCAAAAAAATGTGTATCCCAAAGGATACAGATCTACGATTCCCAAACTTGTCACGCTAGAAGAGTCGATTGAGTGTATCACGTGGGATAGTCCGATTATCACAATTCTTTATGAATAAGTCTCACGTGATTAGAAGGGATCCACACAGACTCCACAATGATAATTACACGTTTTTGGTAGGCTATAATTACACATTGAAATTTATTCGGAACAAAAAGAAATCAGTGATCAAAATGAAAAGAAATTAAATTAAAGTTTAAAAAGTCCCCCCCCAAAAAAAATTATGGGTCCTCAATAGAACTTATGAGATTTCAACTTTATAGCAATTGATATCCTATTTCGCTTGTTTGCTATCTTTCAACCTTTAGCTTCTGCTTTTTGTTTTCTCCAAAGGAAGAAAAACTATCCCAAAATTAATGAAAATATTGTTAAAATTGGTGATGTTTATGGCTTGAAACTTTAAACTGAAAATATTATTTTATTTTCGTTTTCTTCGTAATTAAACCCAGTTCTACAAAATATAAATTTGATGAAGACAAAATCCAACTAGCTAGAATTTTTCCCTTAAATTACTTTTTAAATCAAAAAGAAAATTAAATATCTCGAAAACAATTAAGGAGATGATGAGAAATGGAATATTTCAATCCTAAAATGTGGTGGAATCTGGTCCAAGTGAGAACAGTGGATTAAGACATTGGGAATTGGGACACCTAACCTCTATGACACTGATGTGCAAAATATAATCCACAAAGGCGTTGTCTCTTTGACCTAAAAAGTCACCTCTCAATTAATATCCATCTGACTAAGTTCCTTTATATTGAATTTCGACTTCCATTGTAAAAGACAAGCTTTTGAAAATCAGAACAGTATGAGAATATCTAATACTGTTTATATGAATGGAGGAATATGATCTCACTCGAAATTACCTTAAATAATAGCATAGTCACTAAGTTTAAATATGGGTTTAAAATAGCAAGGGAAACTTAAAAGAAATATTTTTTTTTGAAAAATAGGAAAAGAAATGATAGTAAAAAAAAAATAATATATTAATAAAAATAATATTATCTATGCATGACAATATTTTTTTTCACACATAATTATATATTTTAGAGTTGTGATAATCCGAAGCCCTCCTTTGACATACGCCTCCATCAAAGAACTGTAGATTACTTGCCTTGGGATACACAATAAAAGATTTATGACTTTGTGTATACTGAGGCAAATGATCTACGATTTTGTGATGGGAGCGTAAGTCAAAGGGGGCGTCAGAAAATCCGTATTCTATATTTTATGATGTTAATAATGTTTAACCATTCCTAGTTGGAACTATAGGTCCAAAACCCCATCATCAACATAAATAATAATGTTTAACCATCAACATATCTTTTAAGCAGAATAAGAGACATACAAAATTTAAATACTATATCATCAAGACATTACAATCAAATCCAACCTAAACAACGCTTATAGAACAAATTACAAACAATCATAAGTCTATAAAAATTAATTGGATGCTTATAAAATAAAATGCATTTTAAACATTAAAAAAAAGTATTTTAAATGTAAAAAACATTTTTTTATCACAAGTTTTTTATTTAATATTTTAATCATTAGAGTTACAGAACATGTTTTAAATAAAACTTTTAAAAAAAAAAATAAAATTAAACAGTTTTTTGTTACTATCATGAATAATAAGTACTTGCATGAAGGTTGGGATCTATAAACTTATGAAGCAACACGTAATCCCGACAATGAATATATGAAATCCAATAATTGAGATTTATCTAAGAAATATGTAGCACATACCCTCAGTATGTGTATTTCATCCCGATTATTAGATTCCATGTTTATGTCAGTCATATTTTATGAGTCCACAGATCTTGACCCATTGCATAATTATCTTATTTAAATTGTGACACTCCAAAATTTGGGTCCACGACCCGACCCATAACCCGCAAATCTGGATGTAGATCCAAATATTTAAGGTTAAAAAATTATAAATTATTTAAAATAAAAAAAAAATGTATAATTTTGATAAAAGGAGTTTCACGGTTAACACTTAAAAACTTTTTATAACAATTAATACTAGAAGTAAACATCGATAATCTAAAATGTATGATTTTATTCGATTATCGAGACACCTCGATATGGTGCGTTCTCTAAACCGTTAGATTTTCATTTCAATTTATTTTTCATAAAATAAAAAAAAAAAAACAATAGTTATAAGTTATAGAAGAAAATATGAGAGAAAATTTCAAAAAAAAAAAAATGAGCAAATGTGTGATGTCCCATTGTAGATAGAACATACCCATTTTAAATAAATAGTCATTGTGGACTATACGCTCAATATTTCGCGAACGGTCGGTGGAGTTGGAAAGGTAACACATAAATCTTAAAAGTTTTGTATTTTGACCATTTTTAAAAAAAGAGTATTTCTGAGAGAAACAAAGACTGCAAAGATTCAAATTCCAATGGTTTATTAAAAAAAAACATATAAAATCTAATATCCATTCGATTTCGATGATTTTTTCTATTCTAGAAAGATATTATTGTTCCCTATCTAATCAATATAATAGCATATTCTTAAAATTATTTATTTATTAGATAAAATATAAATAAGATTTAATCTACTCAATATTTAGAACAAAGGAACAATCAAGCATTACTTTAATTCATTAATCAAAAAATTTAATAAAACAACTCAAACATTCTTCTAGGATAATCCACCACATAGGATTCACAAATAAATAAATAAACCATCACGTGTTTATCAATGTTTCTAGCATTTATTTTGACATAAATCAAAATTGAAGTAAGAAGAACAAAAAAATGAATTTTTTTTGAACCTCCGACTAAGGCACCTCCTCGAGATGAACATCTAAAAAACTTGAATAAACAATGTGAGAAAAATCTCTATAGGTACTATTATACTTACCCGTGATTTAATTAAGATAATAATTATATCGAATAAATGAAAAATATTGTAAATCTTCTATTGTTTATCGGATATAAAATAAATAAATAAAATATATCATGAAATAAGAATTCGTACAAAGATCTCACCCATATAACACAAGGCAATCGTGTACCAGGTCATATAACCACATAACACGGAGCCTTTTGCAGGATATTTGAGGCCTTTCATCCTAAGGCACTTTAGCTCATACTTGCTCAATCAAGATTTTTACCAATATTATTATACTAAGGCAACACTATTATTTTTTAAATCTCATTATCATGATCCATTCATCATTAATGATTATTCTCCCATAAATAATATATAAAAATAAATAAACACATAATTTTTATTACATCAAGAAAAAATGTATAAAAACTTCACAAAAACAAGATATTATTATAACGAAAAGATCAAGAAAATGTATAAATGTGCACCTATCTTATATTTTGATTTGAAAATTAAGTATGCTTTAAAACTTGATTAGATGAAAAAGTTCTTTGTTTCGTTCGAAAGTCAACAATTGTAACAGATAAAAGTTTCAAGGGCTTCTCCGATGTGTTTTTCTAAAAAACAATAGTGTTTCTTTAAGTATTCTAGAGTGGGGTGAGGTGAGCACGATTTTGAGGAGACTTCTAAGATTTTTAAAAGTTCAAAATTTTATTTTTCTCATCCCCCAATAGAAGCATGAGCTCCTAATAAATTGATGTGGTATTGATCATACAATTTGCACCTATTTAGACTAAAATATTTCATATTTCATCATGGCTTTTATTGATTTTTTAGCCATATAAAAATATCTTAGAGTTCAATGTAATCAAACAATGTGATAAAAACACATATCATATTTTCGATCAAAAGAAATGAGGTTATGTGCAATTGGGACGCGACACGTGGCGTTAGAGAGTTTTACAAATTTATGGGGATAAGCATCAATTAACCACCCCATTTTCTCTCTCACAATTCAACAATAATTTAAAATTAAAAAATAATATGTTGAGGCATCCTTTTAATATTGAAATTAAAAAAAAAAATCTCTCCTCTTTGGACTTTGCGTAAAAAGACCAAAATACCATTTTCAAAAAAGTTCACAACTTTTAACCAATATGACCATCAATATTATCATATTATTTTTAAAATTTTATTATATAATATATCATGATAAAATATAAGATTATTACAAAATAAATCATATAGAAAATAAAATTATAAGAATAAGATTATCACAAAATTATATAATATATTGTGATGGGTCAAATAGTCCAAGAATGTTTTGTCTCATAAAATTTAGAAAATTTGATATGTTTTGTAAAATTATATTATAAAAATCTTTTATGTTTTGACGAAAGTGAAATTTTTACATTTGGTTGCTTGAAAATACAAATTACTCAAATAAAAATGACAATTACATCCCTAATATAAAGAAATTCTTATTTTTCGATTAAGTTTTAATTTTTCATATTCAAAGATTTATCAAAGTCATATAAAAGGATAAATATTTTTTTTTTCATAATGATATTTTCAAAGTGACTAAACTATGCCCTAGGTGAAATTACCTTTTTACCCTTTAAAACAAAAAAATTATAAGTGCATAAAATGATAGAATAAAGTTTATATCTATATGTTATGAACTATGCTTTATCAAACATACCTTTATACGTACAATATTATATTTATACACTTAATCAATTTTTAGGGTATTGCATAAACACAAGCCACATTTTCTTAAACCATCATAAACTATCCATCCTTACCTCTAGTTCTGATGTGGGGTAAATCATTATCATCCATTAAAATATTTATTTTTATTTTTATGACAGGGTTCTAGATCGTGAGCCAGACTAGCAAGGGCAAAGCAACTAGTCTCTTAGAGCACCATATCTCGCCCAAATCTCCCAGTACATGTAATAACCTACAAATCACACATACCAAGTAAGCAAAAATAAATCTACGTGGGTAGCCAATGAGAGGGGTTGAACTCAAGACGTCTCCCTTTTTGGAGGGATTCCTTTGCCACTGCACCCAACACTTATCGGTTATTCATTAAAATATAACATCAATCTTTATTCCTTAACATAATGCTTGCTTTGAATTTATATTTCACATTGTTAATCTCTTACAAAAATATCCTATAATCTTAGGTTGATGAGTAATATCCTGATCTATTTCCATTTATTTGTTTAGGAAATTCAATCTTTGAGGAACTCTCTAAATCTTTATTACCAAATGACAGCCCTAATAGTGGAACATTAGGATCTTCCATGCCACATGAATTATTGGGCCACATACTTATAAGGATAGTTCTAGGGCTATCAATGGGCCGGGTTGAAAATAATTTTATACTAACTGGGCCTAAATATCTTACCCTAGGCCCAAATGATTAATCGTCAGGTTAGGCCAAATAAACAATGTACATATATTTGCCTGGCCCATCTATATTTGTTCTGATCTGCTAATTTCTTAGAGGTTGGATTTGAAGATTTTCACAATGGCTCATCCATCATTGGGCCTTAGTTTTAGTCAAATTGTACTCATGGGTATGCACGTGAAACACGAAGTACGGGTCCGTTATCTTGGAGAGATTCCTTGCTCACAATTTTTTTATTGACATTGCTCACAGACTCTCCAATTCCTGCCACGTTAAGCCAAATAAGGTAGTTTTGTAAATTTTAGATGCTTGAAAACACGCGGGCTCATGTGATTGCTGGATCCCATATTCTGCTAGCACTATGAGCAAACATTTTTGTAGCAAAAATTGTTTCGATAACTTGCCCACCACACCGCTCTAAAAGTCGTGTTAAAGAATCAAACATGTTCCACGTCATCGCTGAGCCTCACTGATTCAAAATCTTTCCAAGTTTCAACGTAGCTCGTTGTCAAAGTTTTCGCTGACATCACCCCCCAAACAAACCCCTTTAAACACATAATTTCTCCTCCAATTTTTCATTATTTCTTTCCCCAACTCTCTCTCCCTCGTTCACTCTCAAAATCGAAAAATGGGTTCTTGTTTTTCCTCAAATTATAACTCCTCTGTATCTCCTTTAACAGCCAAAGTCATCTCCATTGACGGAAACCTCAGAGAATACTCCATCCCTTTCACGGTCTTTGAAGTCCTCGACATGGAGAATATTTCTTCTTGCTTTCTCTGCAACTCCGACCAACTCTACTATGACAATTACATTCAAGCCTTAGATTCCGACGAAATTCTACAAGTGGGTCAGATTTATTTCTTACTTCCGATGAGTCGACTTCAATACCCTCTGACAGCTTCAGATATGGTGGCCTTGGCTGTTAAAGCAAGTTCAGCACTTGTTGGAAACTCTTCCAAGAAGAGTAGAAAGACACGTATATCTCCAATTTTAGAGGCAACTAAGCAACAAAGGGTTGATGGGTTGAAGAGATTTGAGAACCAGAGTGTGATTGGTAGTACTTCAAGATCTGGGTCTGTAAAGAAATTGCAAGGAAGCTCTTCGAGACGAGCTAAGATGGCGTATCGATCGTTTAGAGTGAAGTTGAGCACCATTAATGAAGGGTCAATTCTCACAGATTAAGCACTTATAGACAAAGAAAAATGAATCTTTTTTATTTTATTTTTGTAGGATTCAAACTCTTATGTAGAGAGAAGAAAAATGGGAGCAAATTTTCTTTCTGTTAAAGTTTGAGATTTAATTAGCCATGTATAACATATGGGATTGTGGTTATTTTATATTTTTATTTTTGTTCAAATTAAGCTTCTCTTTTCTTTTTTATTATCTGTAAATAAAATATATTGTTGTTCTTCATTGTTACAATTTTATATTCTGCAAGGAACAGAAAAAATAAAATAAAAAAGATGCTTATTGTATTATTGATTCTATGGGGCGCCATGAAACAGCTTTGATTTTGGTAGTGGTTTTCATAAGCACATAGATATGGAGGGGAGGAGAAGGTTGGGTGGGAAAAGGTAATGGGGGAGAATTGGAAGTTGGACCTTTTTCTGCATTAATTATGAGTGAATAAGAGCAAGAAAGGACTGGGTGTTAGCCTAAAAGTCAAGAAATTGAAATTAAATCTTGAATCTTTGACTGTGTGAGATACTTATTTGGAGATGAATCTGTCCTAGCTGTGGCCTCAAAAGGTTAATCAAAAGCTACTTTTTAGTTATGTGGCCTGCATCGCTCCATTATTACTCATCGGTTAGTTCCCAGAATATATACTTCCAAGTGTTGACATTTTAGATCTAACTACTTAATAAGCATTTCCAACATGATCATCACTTGATCATTATAATCATCCACCGTTTTATTAACTTTTAATTGAGCTGGACGTACCATATATTGTGGGATAATTAATTAATTATAAAAGCACCTCACGAATTAAAAAGGACAGTCCACACCATATCCAATTTTTTTGTCTTATATGGTTAAAAGTTTTGGAATGGTCTAATTTTTTGTAAGGATGATTTTTTCGTCATATAGATCATCCTCATCAAAAATCAGTTCATTCCAAAAATTTTAACCCATATAAGACAAAATAATTCGACTCTAGTGTGAGTTGTCCTTATTAATTTGTGGGATGTTTTTATAATTAATATATATATTGTGGCCTTGGTTGGTAGCGATCTCAATTTGTAGGTACAACGATCATTAAATATGGAATCTAATCATCCATGTGGGCCCATTTATCTAATATCATATCAGTTGTATCCAAAGTTTCAAACCCATGTTTCAAAATGATTGAACCGAAAGTTCATCAAATTGATTGGACCATTAGACAGTACCATTATTGAGAAGCGTTATAGGGATTGGGAATCTTAACATAATATCATGAGTCCGAAATTTTGATGCACTCCTCCTTAGTACAAGACACGTGGTGTTTTGAATTTATTTCACGTCCTTATATTTCTACTAAAATTTAAAATACCTCCTTAAAAATACGGCATGTACACCAAGAGAGGGTTTCTTCAAAATTTTGAAGTGACACATTAAGACAATCAAGAGTTAAGAAGACACCGTGCAAATTAAGAGGGGAGCCGAAGTTCCTTCTGCATGATCAACCATAAGACTAAGAAACCAAATCACCTTATGCATACTGTCGAGGATAATTTTTACGACCCATGAGATTGTGCCACATGACTCCGTTTAGTGACTCAATAAGTATCAAACTGTCTGAAGTATCAAGCCTAATGATGTAGCATAATAAGTCGGACTCCGTACCACAACTGACCATACAAACCAATGGTAGAAGCAAATCCAGAAAGATTAAGGATTCTGGATACAGAAAGATAAGGTTTGACTCGGTATTCGAGGGATTGCCCTAAAATAAAAGAGAATCCTCCTAAATCTAAGGAATGTATAAGGACACGTTTCTCAATAAAATTCATAAGAGAGATTCTATGCAACCAATGAGAGAAACCCTATAAATAAGGGACGAACAAGAAATGAAGGTAATTAATCTTTTCTTTTCTGATTACAAAATTACTACTTATTAGTATAAATTTGTGACTTGAGCGTCGGAGAGTTGTTAATTTGTGACTTGAACGTCGGAGAGTTGTAACAATTAAGGTAATTAATCTTTTCTTTTCTGATTACAAAATTACTACTTATTAGTATAAATTTGTGACTTGCAGGCACACCTAGGGGCATGAGAGAAAGAGATGTTACAGATCTCAAGGTAGTGCAAGTTATTGCATTTACACATACAATTTATGTTGGACTCAACATCCAATACGGTGTCATGCTCTTATAAAATAGGAATAATGTCTATGTGGTACGATTTAGTTGGAGCTTAAAATACCTTGGACTCTTAACCAAGTAGTGCACACAGCCTAATGTGTTTACTCCTATTAAAATGTGCCTGGTAGACATAGTTCCTAAACATAGAAACGAAACACCGTACTGGATTGCGACTCTTGGGACCTTATCTCTATGACTAGGAAAGGTAAGAACCTCCACTCTTCTAAGATGAAACTTTGTAGAGTTACTTATTGACTTGATTTCCCACCGGAACCAAGAAAGGAGCATATAGCTAATTAGTCCAATTAAGTAGATAAAAAAAAAATCTCACAATCTTCATTTCTATTGTGAAAATTGACCGGTAACTAACCAAACCAATTTTGTTACACAATTCAATATTGGACCACTAGTTTGGTTTGGGTTTTAAAACACTGGTCCAAATTACGGGTGCAACTTAATTCGGTTTAAACCGAGAACCGAACCAAATCGTGCAATTTGGATTGGTTTGGTTCGGTTTAGATTGATATCGGTTTGGTTTCAGATTTAAAAAATCAAAAATCAAAAAATTCGGTTCGATTCTCAGTTTAAGTAATATAAAAAATCGAACCAACCCGAAAATCGAATAATATTAATTTAAAATAAAAAAATAAAATTTATATTTATATTTTTTATTTCTTACAAAACCAAACCTAACCTAACAAAACCCTCGTCTCTCTCCCTCTCGTCTCTCTATCTGTTGTCTTTGCAACCTGAGGCCTGCGACTACCACCAGCTGCCTCACCTCTCTCTCTCTCGCTCGCTTTCTCTCTGCGGCCTGAGGCCTATGATTGCCATCGACTGCCTCACCTCTCTCTCTCTCTCTCGCTTGCTCTCTCTCTGTCGTCTCTGCAGCCTGAGGCCTGCGACTGCCACCGGTTGCCTCACCTCTCTCTCTCTCTCTCAGGCTGTGACCTGCGACGGTATGACATGGGGCTGCGTCCTGCGACGGGAAGACCTATGGCTGCGACGGTGCGTCCTGCGACTGCATCCTCCGACGGTGCTACCTGAGGCTGCAACAGGTTCACCTCTCTCTCTCTCTCTTAAGCTGCAAAAAACCTAAAGAATTTTTGCTCTTCCTTGATAACCCATGGAACCGAATCAAAACAAACCGAAATAAGGTCGGTTTGGATTGGTTCGGTAATAGAATAATTCGGTTCAGTTCTGATTCTCATATAATGGAATCGATCTTGGTCGGTTCGGTTCTAATTTTACTCTAAACCAAACCAAGTTGCACCCCTAGTCCAAATGTTTTTCATGAAGTTCAATTTGTAACGTAGGAGCCATATATGGTCAATGTGATTTGTTTGTCATGCTTTTGACAAACAAAACTTTGGATCATTTAGACATACCCTTCCATGTTTTGGTGACTTTTTGTGATACCCCCGATGCTTTCAAACTGATAACATATCCTTTCAATTTTGGCCTTTTGTTATTGACTGGTAAAAATGATGGATTGCTCTCTTCTTCTACCTCTAATTAGAAACCTTTGATTTTTGTCCACAAGTCATTGTCAATCCTTGCATAAGTCTTTTTTTTTTCCACTTTCATCTTCAATTCTTAAGGTAAAATAGGATTTCTAAGAAGTAGAAAATTATGGAGTTTTGATAGAAAAATAACACTTTTTCTACAAAATGTTACTGGGAGATTTAAAAGGGTAGGTTAAATTGAATGTATATAAAGTTGGATGGATTAAAAATGATTTACCATAGAGTTGAAAGTGCTTAAAATTGACATATGACTGAGAGAAAAGGGGTGTTTAATTACTAGAGTTTGAAGGTGTGGGAATTTAGGTCTTTTGCATGTCATCAATTTGAAAACACAAGAAATCTCAAATATTCATCAAAGTATGAAAGGGTATGTCTAAATCACCCTACAAATATAAGGTAGACAATAATACATGTTGGATCACCCATGCACAAAGTCTATGGTCCTACGAGATTATCATGTACCCCCAAATATTTTGAAGCATTGTTATTAGTATCTCCCAACAAAGGATACCATTCATTTAGGATATTTTTTTTTCTTTTTGGTATGATAGACAAATGAGTTTAATTATCAGAATAAGCATTAATTCCTCAAGGGTCACTTGCGAGGGCGTACACTCACTCATTGGATGTGTGTGATGTGTGGGTGTTGCACGTACCCCAAAATAGTCCTTGAACAAGACCAGGGTCTATGGACTGGGCAAAGCTCAGATACAGGTCCAATCTATTATCTAGAATGATACTCGTTTATAAATAACTAAATAATATATATACTGAAGCTAATGGAGCTCGAAGTTTTTTACGATTCCAATTGCACTAATTTTATAATTGGTAATTGGAATCGGAAGTGAAAAAAAAAAAAGGAAAAATTATTGAAAAAGGGTTAAATATTTTAATATATATATATATAAAATAATCTTTTTTTTTTTTTTCAAAAATTACCAAAAAAAAATGAAGTCATTGGATAGTTCTACCTTTTAAGGTGTTAAAATATATTATTTTACAAAAAATGCCCTATAAATACTTAAAACATTGGATTGCCCAGTATTTTAATAATTTACCAATTCAGCCTCCATTTAAAACACTGAATTATGGTTTTTAAATTCGTCCGAGATCGAGATGTATCGCCCGAGTTAACTCGAAATCGGAGCTGAACGGGACCAACTCACAAAGTCATTTTTTTTTTAATCAAGATTTATGATTTATGTTCATTTTTTTTATTTGACTCACCAGACATCTCAAACGTATCGGAAAACTCGTCCAAGATGACTCAATATCGAGTCTGGACAAGACGAGACGAAATACCAAGTTTAAAAATCATGCGTTGAACAATCCAACCAATTACTAAAACGTTGGACTGTACAACGATTTAATTTATTTTTGATAATTTTTAAAGAATTAACTTTTTTTTTATAAATATTAAAATATTTACTCCTCTTTTAGTAATTGCCCCTCACCACCACCGCCACACGCACAAAAATCAAATTGGAACCACCTATTGACACCCCTAGGTATGTAGAATAGCTAAGACCATCATTTCAATCAGCCCACCTCAGGTAGTTAAGTGTGGGTCATCATTTCACCCACTTTGCCGCAACACAAACTGTTAAGTTTGGTTAGCGACCTCTTGTGGGCCCCGAGGTTAGGATATTTGATTTAGTGGGCCTCGCCCTCGTTTGGATTATTGGCGGTTCCCGAATCTCCTAAGTGGCTAGTTCCCATATAGTAGCGTCAATTTGGGATTACCAAAGTCAACCCATCTGATCTTCACTTTTGACTTTTTTAATAAGATAAAAATCCAGATGTCGCATAAACACAGCAATATTGATCTACCAATTAAAATTTGTTTTTGTGCAGACCTAAGAGTGCCAAAGTGTTAAAATTTTGAAAAAATTACTTAAAAGATCATTGTGGAGGGACTACTTTCTAAATAGTCCCTAAATATTTTGTGGTATGTCGGCAGGATATTTTGTAAATTTTTTTTAAAAAAATGGTCTCTCATTATTGATGAACTCACCGTTTTTTAATTTACTGTTGAGTTCACCACTTTCATTTATTATCAAGTTCATTATTTACTGTTGAACTCAACGCTTTTTATTTACTGTCGAACTCACCATTATTTACTATCAAGGTCATCATTTTTTATTTACTATCGAACTTGACTCTTTTCCTTTACTGTTGAGTTCATCACTTTTTAAATAAAAAGTAGTGAACTCGATACTGGTAAAATCCACCCATTTTTAACTTTCGAATTTTTTCGACTAAAATACATGGAAAGATTGACTAAAAACTTGAGATAACAACTTGTTTACGTGATTTCAAAGAATCATTCTTGATCGATTTTCATCAAAAAACCAAGAAAAAAGTTATATAAAAAAAAATCAAAGTTTTTTACATAAATCTTTAAAATAATTGAAAATGACTTCTTCTTCCTTTTTAAATTCTTTCTGACGAAATGAACTCTCTGAAACACAATTAAGATGTTAAATATCTAATTTTTTTAGATAAAAATAATGAATTCAAATGATTAGAACATTCAATCGTGAGAAATGCAGGACATGAGGTTCAGGGATTCCTAAGAAAAAAAAAATTTATTAAATGCACTATTAAGAGATTGCACAAAACTTATAAATTATTTAGAAAGAAATCCCTATGTGAGGGTCCTTTAAGTAGTTTACCCTAAAATTTTAGTTCCCCCTAAAATACCTTCTTAAGTGAAACTCACATCTAGTGCTTCCTTACTCTCAATCATCGGCCCTCTACGAATAAAATAAGAATGAAATATTTGCATCGAGATTGACACTGATTGGAGTCATATGATATGAATGGCTTAGATGGAGTAATTGTACCCTCCCACACACCTATCTTTCAAGGAAAAAATCAATCAAAGGGTATCTTTAGGTTAGTTTGCCCAGATTATTGGAAGCAATTTTTAACTTCCAAACGTTCGAAGTGCTTTAGGCTTTAAAATTGGTCAAAAATATAAAAAAGAAGGCCCCACATTACGCTTTAGGAAAAACCTAGAGTAACCATGTTACACACTACGTCACATGTGGTGCGCTCAAAATCATAAATGCCTTCACTCGTATCTCGAGAAAATGCATCTATGGTTATGAGCACCCTACCACATAAGTACAGTGTGTAACACAATAAAAATGTAGTCACTCTAGAACGACTCCTTCCTTTTAACCATACTACGATCAAGGTAAAAAAAAAATCCTAGAATTAGTTTGGTTGTTTTTCTAAATTATAAAAATTATTCTTTTTCTTACTGGGTATCGAACTTAGTACCCATGGGTATTAATCACTTATTGGTCCGAAATTTCCATTGAGCCAACCCCCGGGTTCAAAAATTATCCTTTTATTATTATGTTAATTTAAAATTTCCTTTGATTAATATTTTTAATCACAATATATCCTATCAATATAAAATTATAATCCCACAAATGTGATTAAAAATACTGTTTTATTATTTAATTTTCAAAATCACCTTACTTAATATTTAAAATATTTTTAATTATAAAAAGGCCCGTATAACATATTAAACGATAATTTTAGGATAAAAAATTCGATTTTACATTTGAAAATTTTAAATTAATTACAAAATAAATTTAATCATGTATAAATCCTAATTTTATATAATACACGTGCTTTTGCACATACTCTGTACTAGTCATAATAATGCTACATTGACTGTTCATGTACAATTACGATCCATCAATTGGCACAACCTTAAACACATAATTTGGTTTTAACCAAACACCCCACAACTTTTGAAAAATGCTTCTAAACCTTAAAATGACTTCCTAACACTGTCAATAAACAATTGAGGCGTAATTGTGATTCATGTAAAAGTATTTTAAAGAGGACTTTTGTTTAAAGTAGAGTTGCAGCAAATAAGGTCTTAGTACATAGAACAACAACATGACTTCACATGGCTCTTTATCTTTACAAGCTTTCTTTGAAAATTATGGTTTAATGTAAGAGTAGTTTAATGTAAGAGTGGAACCGTTGGAATCTTTAGTGACAAGGATGTGAGGAAGTTCAACTGCCTTTTATCAACAATGAAGAGAGATCAAGCAAGTGGATGGCCCCCCTATGAGAGCTCTGTGGGCTCTTAACTTGAACATTTGTGATCTCATCCTAGTCAATGGGCCACGCCAGGCTAGGTCAGGTTTGGGTCGGGCCATAAAAGGTCCAGTTCTAATGGGTCTCAAAATCCTAGCCCAAGCCTGCCATCTAATTGATGATTGGGTTTGCCAGTTAATTTCTTATATATATTATAAAACTAGAGGAAAGAGAGTAAAGTTAGAGGGGTAATATTTAGAAAGTGGGGAAGAGAGAAAATACAATAAAATTGAAGGGAGGGAAGACCAAAATAATAAAGTGGGGTTGTGTGCACCTCACTCCTTTTTCTAAATGTTTATAAGGTCCAACTAGCCTTACTATATTAGTAAGGATTTCACCCTTACTAAGGGCCCTTGGGCCCAACCTGTAGCATACAAATCCATGATTTGATGCTTTAAGGTTTTAGAGGACATAATTCTGTGAACTTTAAATTATTTTTCTTTTTAAAAGAAAAAGTAATTTTTTACCGTTGAATTTTAATTTTAAATTTGAGAGTTTTGTGGAAGTTTAGAAGCTGTCCATTTTCAAAACCCTAATCAAGTTCAAAGGAAATTGTTTTTTGATTCTTTTTTTTTTTTCTAAACTTTTCCATGAAATCTAAAGGATTATGGTTTTAGTTGCTAATATGCCAATATGCTAATCCATTCGAGCAAAAAAAAAAAAAAAAAAAAAGATGTTATACACAAAAATCATCCAAAACTTTTTTTAGTTTTTTGTGAAACACTTTTCTTACTAACTTAGTAAGATTTTGACCCTTATTATTAAGGGTAGTTTTGCTCAAATTAGTTACCACATTAGCAATCCAACATCACAACCCTCTAAATTTTCATGGAAGAACTCAGATCCCAAAAAGATTTTTTTTTTTTTTTTTAATATTCTTTTTAGCTTGATCCGAGGTTTTAAAAATGGATAGCTATCAAACTTCCACATAACTCCCAAATCTAAAATTAAAATTCAACGGTGAAAAATAACTTTCTTCATAAATAATTTATAGAATTTTGCTCTCTACAACCATGAAGCATCTAATCATGTTTTTGGATGACAGAAGCTGACCCCAAGGACCTTAAAAAGGGATAGTCAAACTCTTTTTTTTTTTTTTTTTTTTTTTTTATGATGGGGTTCGGGACTTGTAGGCCTGACTAGCAGGGTTGTGGCAATTGACCTTTTAGAGCACCATATCTTGCCCAAATCCTCGAGGTACATGTAATACCCCCACATTCAAGGTAAGAAGGGATAAATCCCTGTGAGTGTCTGACAAAGGGGTTTGAACTCAAGACCTGTGGAGGGAATTCCTTGGCCATTGCACCAACGAATGTTGGTTAAATTATCCAAAACTTAGACAAGGAACATTGAAGAAATTACAAACAAAGCAGATCCTAAGAACCTGTCATGGTCCTACACACTAGATCAACTTATGGTGATCAATGGAACACGAGAAACATTAAAGATCAAATCTTTTACAATTAATTAAATTAAAGGAGGGAGATGGAAATATATCATGGAACCATCAACTTTGGTTCATGTGTAATCATGAAGGAGGTGATGTCTTTCACCAAGATTGTGATCCCATTAAAGAAAATGAAT
This sequence comes from Akebia trifoliata, assembly GCF_017979445.1. Taxonomy (NCBI): domain Eukaryota; kingdom Viridiplantae; phylum Streptophyta; class Magnoliopsida; order Ranunculales; family Lardizabalaceae; genus Akebia; species Akebia trifoliata. Next base: position 50,919,754 of record NC_141377.1, read on the forward strand.
ATTGGTATCAATCTGCTCCATCTTCAACTTCTACGATGAAAATCAATTTGTTTTGTCCAAGATAAGCTGGTGACAGGGAACTAAAAAAAAAAAGAAAAATGTCTACTACCTCGACTGTCAAGTTAAAAATAACAGGTGATTTAGAAAGAAGTCCCTCTCATCTGTTGCATTTGGTAAGTATGCAGTATTGTTTTTGTTGGAAATACATAGATTGTATTTCTTGTGACTGAATATAGAAAATCCTTGTGGAGAATCCATTTGTTTAGTTGTGATTTTGGTATTTGTATTTGTATTTTTTTTGTTTAGCCCACATTGAATTAATAAAAAATAAAAATCAGATAATGTAACTCTTATCATATTATTGCTTCTTTAGCCTTGAAATTAATAAAGATAATGGGTACTAGGTAGGTAGATTCATGTGCATGTGGAGATCCAAGAGGGAAACCCAAGGTTTCTAGTGGGATTTGGATTCAATTTTCGAAAATCCTTAGCATGTGTGCACTTGCGACCCGTACATTTCACAACAAGCGCCGGCTAAGACTTGGGAGTTAAATTGAGTAAGTTTTTGTTCAAATTTTATTTGAAAAATCCAATTCAAATTAAATTACTTTTAAACTTTAAAATTCAATCGTTTGAGTCTCTTCATTGTGTCCTTAAATTCCTTAATGTTTGTGTATGTTCTAAACTAGTGCAAGAGAGAGACAAGAACTAAGGGTTTGGTGACTGGTCGAATAACCACCTTTTTTTATTTTATTTTATTCCTTCGTTTTCTCAATTTTATAAACTCATAAACTTCACAGCATCTTTATCTCCTTCACGTAACCTAGTTGATTAATCATCATCTACTTTATTATTATTGCATTAAGAGAGCAAATAATTTAGTGAAATTTATTGTAACATTCCAATTAGAGTACCCTCTTGGAACATGAGCCATTGTATCTTGGAGAGCGGGCGCCTACAAAACTATGGTACTGTAGTAAGGGTGAATTTCACTTTGGGACAATGCATTATCGCATGTCTCAATCTTAATTCAAAAGACAAGTACTAATTTTTCATTACATTCAATTCAAAATTTTAAATTATCTAAATTTTTTTCACTCACTTTTGTTACCAAGTTTCCAACAATTTGTATGTGTACTAAAGTGCTAGTCATCATCATTAAAGCCTTTATCTTAAATATTTGTCAATTAAAGGAATCACGTTCCTCCGTTCTAGTCACATCTTCAATGATTGAAAATGTGTTCAGTTATGTTTTCACCATTTCCATCGACATTCTCTTATATCTTCTTCACACTCTTTTAAGACTTTGAAGTTTAATATTTTTTCTAATTGGGTTGTAATCGATTTCTATCGAGTATGTCCAAATTGTTTTGATTGACTTCTCCTAATTTATTATTTAGAGTTGTGATGACTTGACACTCTTTTTTCATACGCTCTTTAAGTAAGTGAGCGTTTGAAAAAAGAACGTAAATTTATCACCAATCTATTGTTTAGTGGAGACACTCCTAAATTTTTTCAAATGCATTCATTTCTAATTTTGTTTTGATTTATTAACTAATTTCAATAATTAATAACTAGAATGTGGCATGTATTGGTTGGGCTTATTTGTAATTTAAATATTGATTAAAAGATTTTTGAATATTATATGAGAAAAGAGGTTTTTTTTTTTTTTTGAAAAAAAATTAAGAAACCTAAGTATGGGCTGCAATTTTCTTCTTTTAAAAAAAAAAAAAAAAAAAAAAAAAAAATCAAAATGATCACTGATTATATTAAGTTTAAATATAAAAGTTGAGGCATTTATGACCACTCAAATTTTTGTGTCTAACCACTTCTATTCCGTCTTCTCTATTATAATAGTAAAAATATATCTGTCATTTACACATAATGTGTAAGGTCTGTGTTCTTGATTATGAAAAATTACTTTATCATATTAGTATAAAAAATTAATTAGTACACATTGAATCTATATCAACCGCTACAACATCATCCAATTCATGATTGGAAGACTGTTGATTCCATCCACTAGAGCTGTACATTTGTGTATCGAATACAATCCAAAATTTCTGGTTCGATTTGTTTACATAGGAATCCATAACCAATCCCAATGAGATCAGGTAATGTTATAATTGTTATACCTATACTCTACCCAACCCAATTTTTGGGGTAATTTTCGAGCAAGTTCAAATCTATTAATTTTTTATATTAAAAGTATTTTATTTCAAGACTTAATATAATTTGTTTGAATTATATAAACAGTTCATTTATAAAATAAAGTTTAAAACTATAGATATGTAAATCCATAATTTTTGTAATTATACAAATAGTTTAATTTCTAAAATAAATTTAAAAATAATCATATATAAATCTTACATTAGAAGAAAAAAACATGGTGGAGGGAAAATAGAAATTGTCTTGGAAAAATTGGTTTGAATACAGATATCAAGTAAATTTCAGATCGATTATGGGTTCGATCCAGTTTTAGGCTACGGAAATCGAACCAAACCAAGTCAGGTCTGATTTGAGTGTATTTCAGGTTGGGTCTGGGTTTGGGTACGATTTTCTATTCGGGTTTGGGGACGGTAACTAAAATCCATGAAACAACAGTTACAGATTACCCGTACAAGTGACCAATAACAATAAATAAATAAATAAAAAAGATCCCTTCTTGTGAGTCATGTCTGGTGATCTCATGCATTTTTTTATTTGTTATTTTTCGTTGAAATGATGAAGGTCAGAGATAATAATGAATATATTTTGGTTGGATTCTACTACCTAACATACAACAAAAGAGATCTATGTGACATTTTAACGTATCACACTCTTACCTCATATTATACTAATAAATTTTTTTTTTATTGAAATACAAATCTTTTATTACATATACAGACGGTTTGTTGGAAATTGAATTAAGAGTTAAAACTAATCACAAAATATCATAAATCAAAATTATTTTTTTAAAAACCAAATTACAACAATGTTTTGGTTCTAAGATTGTAGCATCTCCAATGTATAATTTGAGATTATTTTTTGTGGATTAGGAAGAGCAGAAACACCTACTCCCCTAGTTATTTCATTTTCATAAGTCATTATTGCTTACCTCTCTCTCTCTCCCTAATTTAATGATTCTGTATCATAATAAAAGACTGTAACAGCCTCTTTCTCTCTCTAAAATAATTGATTCCCACTTCAACTTTTTCTTCTTGGATTGAATCATATCTTCTTCTCTCTGAGATTTTGTTGCTTAAAATCCAGTTAAGAAAATCTCAGATTAGTTTCTTGATGAAACAGTTGATACCCACTCCTTTATTTAGTGTTGGGTTACATCTATTTCTTTTATTAGAGGTATTGAAGCCTATTTTAGTCTCTCTGTATTTCTGGGTTCTTCTTTGGTTTCACTCCATCATCTCAGCATTCTTTCTTGAGATTCAAGTTGGGTGTTTCTCCTTTAAATTTATGGTCAGGTAAGGTTTAATTACTAATATCCTTTCCTTTACACTTCCAATCTCATCAATTTAGTTTGTTGGTTCTCTTGTTTATTTCTATTCCATTTGTTTCAGATGGCATTTTGTGCTCAGCAGTCTTATTGTGCACTAAGCTTCCTATCTTTTTTGTTTCTAGATTTTTTTTTTAAAGTTGTTTTAATGTTGAACGAAGCTATTGTTGGATTCTCTCAGGTTTTGAGAATTTTAAGGAGGGGAAAGATGCTAAGAGTTAATTGTCATACACCTTCTTCATCATGTCTTTCTACTCCCTCCTCACACATGAATTTGCCAATGTAAGCTGTTAGATTCTCCATTATAACATTAATACTTGAAGTAAGATTTGGAACTTGGAGTCATTTTTCAGGATATAGTTCCAAATTACTGAGAGAATTAAAGTTTGTTTGTAGTAATGTTTACTTGTTTTAATCATAGAAAGATCAAATGGTAACCAAACTTGTAAGTCTGACATTTAGAATTATGTTAGAACGACTCAGCACATTTTTCTTCCAAAAAAAGAATAATTTCTCAGGGTGTGGGGGAAGGGTGTTCTTTATTGATTAAGTATCTTTCAATTCAAAGCATCAAAAACTTTAAAAAAAAATTGATCCAAGTACATGCTTTTAACCTGTTGCTTATGTCGTAGTGTTTCTATTTGCAGTGTTCCCAAAAATGGATTGCCCAATGATGTATCCAGTCCTGTGAGCATTCTAACTCTTTCTTTGTTTCTATGTTCATTGATATTTTTTATTATAAAACTATGATTGGGAGCTTTTTTTTTTCCATTTGATGAATGTCTCTCTCCTTGAATATTGGTCCAAATTAACAAATGTATTGAAGGGATTGAATGATTGGTAGGCCTTGCGTACTGTTAGAATTTCCATATTTAGAAAAATATGTGAGTTACATCTGATAAGGGAAAGAATTAAATTGTGGGTGATCCCAGACAGTTTATCCAAAACAGTTCTTTAAAACAATATATTAGAAGATAGGCAGGGTACTACTAGTTACTCTTTGTTTTGACCAAACATATGGCGATAAAGGTTTAATAATGGTGATGATGATCTCTTTATATGGATCAAATCAGCTTAAGTCAATATAAGGGCAATCTCAATTCACAACTCTCATTCGATCATTTCTGTTGCCTGAATTAAGATTCATACTGGTGGTATCAGTTCCAAACTAACAGTCTACCACAATTTTAATTATTGTTTGCTTTACATGGGCTAGATAGAGTTTTGGAGCTTAAACTAGTGCACACAACACTGAGGCAGCCAGTTTTATTCTATCTTATCTGCCCCAAATGAATAAAATGGCATCTTAATAAATCCCCATACGCCTTGTTAAATTCATGGGCTTTGATGGTGTTTTTATACTTGGTTGGCAAAGGGGCATGATGCTGCTACTGTTTTAAAGCAGCTTGCCTCAAGGTTGTAGTCTTTGGAAAATGTGGATGGTTCACACTTTTATGCATGATGAATGCTTTGTATCAGAGGCATGCAGCTTACATGCATATGTTGTTGGTGGTAGGTTGTAGTAGTTTAAAAAAAGTTTAATTTTTGTCAATTTTTGTATCCCCACCACACAAACACACATATATCAACGTATGGTGCGCACCACTTACACGGGGCATTAGAAATGGTATAGAAGGTGTTAGGCATCCCCCTTGGTTAAAGCCTCACACACAGACACATAAGGTGTAGAGTGTTTTGTGGAAGCCCATCCTCATGGCATGAGCTGCAAACACCTTTTAAAGTATTGATTCCAATTGGCTTAAAACTCATTTGACTAACCCCCCCGGCCAACACACAAACAAACAAAATAGGAGCTCATTCTAAGTTTTGAGCTTTACTACACATCTCCCATCATCATTACATGGATCTAGTAGTGTAGTATGCAATATATTTGTAGGGATAACAAAACCTCTGGGTGTTAAATGGCCAACTTTGTATACAAATCTTTAATTGAGCTGACAATGTACATATAAATATGTGCCTAGCATTCAATTTTCGGTTATTCCTTAAAGTTAACAAGTCTAATTTTCTAGTGCGATTCTGTTCTAGCTTAGATTCTGTTTATTTGAATACTTATCCCTTGGACTATGTAATGCAGGCTGCTGCAGAACTGATCAAGGAGATCGCCTCGCTTGAGTTGGAGGTTATGCATTTGGAACAATATCTTCTTTCACTCTATCGGACAGCTTTTGAAAACCAGCTATCCACCTTACCTTCTGTTGTCAAAGACCAAGGCTTTAGATCTTATCTACAAAATAAGACGGGATCATTGTTGCAGGATGTGACAACCCAATCTTCGTTCCATCATGATATTGACATTCCGAGAAGTGCTAGAATCCAGCATAATCTAACTTCCCATGTATGTGGTTCAGCTGGTTCAGATAATCACAGTTTCACTCCTTGTCCCAAAAATACGTCTAAAAGAGTATGCATGTCACCTCAAAACTTGTACTATGTTTTGTTATTTATATATTTTAAAATATTTTGTGTAAAATTTGGTATGTTTTTCTAGATTTTGTGTTTAAGAACTAAGCTTTTTTTCTCATAATTAACCTTCAATATTATCACATACTATATGGTGAAAGGAATTTCATTGCTTCACAGATGATCATGGGTCTTGTGCCTGGAGCCTTACATTTCCATCTTGAGGCTTGAACTTCAAGATTCTTGCAAAATCTCCCAAGTTTTTGGTAGTTCTATCTTTTAAAGGAAAGATAATTTATGCATTTTGTTGTGCAGAAGCACCCAGATAACCTACAATCCAGACGATTAACACACCAAGAAGTATGCAAAAAAGAAGAAGAAGAATTACAGATCACACAAGAGACAAGATTTACATGGTTCGGCAAAATTGCCTACGTCCACGGGAGCAATGAAAATTTCTTATTGATGATGTCACAAAAAATACAATACAATTTAGGTTTTCCAGAGAATATATTTGTATGCCATCCTAGGGCTTCCCACGTATTTTCTAATACCGACAAGAACCCCCGAGAAGTTGTATGGACGCCAAAAACAATGCGAGGTAAAGGGATTGCCGTCCCCCCGTGTAAGGAATTCAACCCGAAATTCCTAACCTGTGAGAAACAAAAATAGAGAAAAACACATGTTGAAAAAAGGAAAACAATCACACGCACAAGACAATATTTACGTGGTTCGGCAAGTTGCCTACGTCCACGAAGTTGCAGGGATTTCACTATTATCGAGAAGAATTACAAAATACGGCTCAAGTCCCAAAAACGACAACCAAGACCTTCAAAAAATCCTAATCACCAAAAACGACTTCTATATATTATGCAAGCCTCCACTCCATGGACTAAGCCTCAGAAAATTTCCCATCAAAATACCACGCAACATTATTCGGGTCGGGTCGGGTCGTCAACCGGATCAAACATAACTAGGCTCCACAAAGCCCAACACCCCGAACCCCCAGCACTATGCGATGAATTAAGCTGAGATTAGGGCCATAAATAGCATATTCCCTTCTCCTTGTTTCTTAAAACATATCTATGATCTTACTCATAAAAAAAAACATATCTATGATCCTATTTTCCCTTCATGTGTTTCATGAATAATTGTGAATGATGAGAGAGTATTTAGTTTTCCAATTATTCCATGTCTTTCTTCTCTCCCACCTTATGTGTTGCATTTTCTTATTATGGTTTTCTCTATTTATTATAAGAACACTTCATCCAACTTTTCTGTAATGATTTTTGTGTACTTCTCTCAGGTTATAGAGAAAGCTGATTCAGGTCTTCGCAGCCTGGCAGATCACCTTGGTGCTTCTCTTACTGATCATGTCCCTGAGACCCCCGATAAACTTTCTGAAGACATTGTCAGATGCATATCTGCTATTTACTGCAAACTTGCCAATCCCCCTCGGTCCTTTATAAGCTTGTCTGATTCTCCTACTTCGTCCTTGTCCTCGTCAAATACATTTTCACCACAGAATCTTCATGATAACTGGAGTCCTCAGTTCAGTGAGGAATCAACAGTGAATCCTTGTCAACCTAAAGGTATGAAAGATAAAAATGGACCATATGCTGAAATGATAGAGGTTCAAAAAATATGTCTAGATGATGACAAGTTTAATTATGCCGCTTCGGTGCTGAAAATTTTCAGGTATCCCATGTTCACCTAGATTATGAAATTATTTTTGGTATATCTAGTGTTTTTTTTTAAAGTAAATTTTATGAAATTAAACTGGCTAACATTTTCAATATGTAGTTAAGGAATAGGTTTAGTAATCCATTCTTAAGTATCACATTTTTACTAAACACAAGGTCTTGAATGATGAATTTTATATGCTTTGTAGGTCACTGGTTCAACGTCTTGATAAGGTTGACCCAAGGAAGATGACACGTGAAGAGAAGCTCGCATTCTGGATCAACATTCACAATGCCTTAGTGATGCATGTATGTCTTTCTAAAGCTGAACTCACTTGATTTACTTTGATGCAATCTATGGTCTAGGACTCTAAATACTGCAGAGTATTTTTGTCTGTAAATGAAATTGTTTTTTCTATGGTGCTCAAGATCGGCTCCGCACACAAGATGTGCATTGCATATTCTAAGGAACCTCAAGAGCACACTTTAAAACAGCTCAGCTAAATTAAGTGTGGCTCAGTGCATGGTGTTGGCACTGACCATTCATGAGGTTCAATCTAGGAGATATGACATAGGACAAAGGCAGTACAGAAACAAATACTCAATCTAAGGCCAATAAAACTTACTAGATAGGGTTGATGAGTGTTATGTTTTATGCCTCGTATTCTATTGTCAAAAGAGATTGTTGATTTCAGGTTCAGAAACCTATGGTTATAAAAGGGCTGTACCACACCACCAGCTGCAGATAAAGGGGAACAAAAGCCCTTTCTTCACACAACATAGAATCAATAATTGATCCAGGAAGGCTTTGATTGTACAACCACTTTCGATCTTATTTTATCGCATACATTGTTAGATCTAGGGATCTGCATCCACAATTAGCATTGTACCACTTGTTTTCCCTCTCTGATCAATATATTATACTTTTCACAAATTAGCATTGTACCACCTATGTAACAAAGATACTTTCTCAGAATTTTCAGTGTCAGACAGAATGATGTGCCCACTTTTCAGACATACAAGCTCACTTTAGGAAAGAAATATTTAATTTATTAAATTATTTTATTATATTTCACCTTATCTTCATGCATTATTACTATTTTGTGTAATTAACATCAACTAATCTGTTAAGAAGATGCATGTCAACATTTGGAAATGGTATGGATGTGCTAGCATATTGGGTTTGTTGTAGTCAGCATGTCTATCACGTCTTACACATGCCTGACACTGATTCATGTGTTCATCTCTTTGTCACATAGTATTGAACTAATAACTTACAAATCATCGCACCTTGCACAGCATACCATCACACCCGATCTTTAGGAAATCGATTCCCAGACTGAAAACATTACTCTATTATAGAAAGAAATCTCATTCTATTCCATATTCAATTATCTTTTACTCCACACATACCTTGAATTATAGCAATGCATTATTAGAACTACTTATTGATGACCTTAGAAACTTTCCTAGTTCAGTATGACACAGATTACTCACCATCATCGATGCCTTGTCCCAAAGATTTGTTGCCGTTAAACAAATCATGTTTCTACATTCAATTCTGTCCAGATGTCTAATATGACTCAAATTACTAAATACAAAATAAAACTATTAGCTAATAATAAAAAATTGTGGAACCCAAAACCATACTAAAGTAGTTTTGGTACAACACTAATAAAAAACAAATCAAACTACTAATATTGGCATGATTCTGCAAATTGTACAATAAATTGCATTATGTTAGGTCTTATTCAAGGGTTATTTGAATAAGTGACCTATTGGAGTGCATCAAGATGTATATGGGCGTTAATGAGCGTGGCTGACCTGTAACGTGCCAGCTACTAAATTCCAGGCTGGGTCAGGATTGGGAAGACTCATTAAGCTAAAACATGTTCGACGGAGACACTGAAGAAGAGGAAGCCTTGGAGGCATAAGCAAAATTGAGATCACAAGGGGCAATTCGTGAGAGTCTGAGCAATCATGGGATCACGTCACCTTACACATAATATAGGAAGCAAGTACAGACTAATCCACATCCCTACCTACTTGGCATAAAATGTTATCCTTGGCTTATATAGTACTCGGATTAAGATGGGAGGATGAGAAGCTCTTGATTCTCTTCCTGTGCATTACACTTAGGACATGTGTACATCAGTCGGGACCACGTCTGAAGGTCCCCCACGGGGAATTTCCTTAGCCAAATAAAACCCTTTCGAATTTGTCTTTGTGGGCTCTCTGATACAAGAGAGTTGCTTTAGCTAATGTTTTTCTTTTTGCATGGTTCTTTTTGCAGGCATATTTAGCATACGGAATTCATCGTAACCGCATGAGAAGTACATCCCTCATTCTAAAGGTAATAATTGGAGTACTAGCTTTCTGTTTGTAATCAAAGTTTTAATGATATGCTCTTTATATTTTCATTAAGATTTTGAAAATGCCGTCTTCAGGCAGCATATAATGTGGGGGGACACTCCATAAATGCTTATGTAATACGAAGCTCCATTCTAGGATGTTGTCAGCACCGTTCAGCATCGGTATGCTTCTTATTTAAGATCAAAGATCCTCCATACACAGATTGTTTTGAAAATCACATATTTTTGAAAAATCAAAAGTTGGATAAAAAATATTCCACCTATAGATATTACGATGTTTTCCCAATTTTCTTTAACCATTAAGAAGAATATATGTCAGAAACATGGATTTAGGCAGAATTGAGTGGAGGAACAGGTCCGTGTAGCCAATCCCAAATATCAGGGATAAGGCTTCGATGGTGATGGAACATAAAAGAATGTGCACACACGTGTTCAGGTGGGGTGGGGGCTACTTGCCCACAGGTTTTCATGTGCAAATTTTTACATGGGTCCGCTAGATCCACATGCAGATGAGTCTAGGGTGTGAAATAACAAAACAGCAAAAGGCAAAAAATTGCACACAAGGATTTACTTGGTTTGGCAGTGGGCCTACGTTCACGGATCAAAATAAGAACAATCACAATTTTCTTATATGTTTTACAACCCTAGAGATCTCTATTTATAAAACCAGGAGTTACTAAAACATGTAAATCTCCCCAAATAGGAAACCCCCCAAAAGTAGAAAACCCTTTAGAAAATATTAGCATGCTCAAAGTTTGAAGCTGAAATCCACTTGAAAATGAGTTGAAGCTGTTTTTAAGTGAGAATGGACTCCTCATGGAGTTACTCAGAAAAAGTCAAACCAGCCTCAAACTTCTAATCTTTCTAATTGCATGCTCAAAGTTTTGGTGAAATGGCTAGTTCGATCTAGTCAAACTTTTGATTGGGTATTTGGGTTATAAGTTTTAGAATTACCTAATTTTTTGTGAACCCTATGTTGTGTATAAGATGTCTTGTATTCTGTTGCGCTACGTAGAGTTGCAGGGGTGTAGGGGGCAGGGCCCCCGCTGCCAAAATTTTTTTAGGGTTATGAAAAGGGCAATTATGTAATATTTTCTTAAGGGTTTTCTATTTTTAGGGAGTTTCTGTTTGGGAGAAAAACACGTTTTAGCAACTCATGGTTTTATAAATAGATATCTCTAGGGTTGTAAAAGTTTAGAGAAAACAGTGATTTTTCTTGATTTGATCCATGGACATAGGCACCTTGCCGAACCACATAAATCCTTGTGTTTTGTGCGATTTTGACCTCTTTGTTGTTTCGTTTATTTTCACAGAACCATGTGTTGTAGTTTTTAAAGAGGAAGAAAAATGAGCAAAGAAAATGCTAGTTCATAGATGTGTAATCATATATTGTACTTGAAGCCAAACAAATAATCGTTTAAATTGGTTTGATCCTCTTGACTATTTCTTACAAAACTTGACTGCAGTGGTTACAGAAATTTTTCTTGCCTGGAACAAAGCTCGAGAGTGGGAGTAAACATGCCTATGCCCTTGATTACTCAGAGCCACTTGTTCATTTTGCACTTTGTTCAGGGGCATACTCTGATCCGGCGGTATGGGTTCAGTCCTCTATTCATGTTTTAATTAGTTACAATGTTTTAACTTTTGTCAAATACTTTATATGGCCCGAATCACTTGGGAAACTAAGTTTTGTTAGGTAATTATTTGTTGTAGGTTCGAGTTTACACAGCGAAGAGTGTATTTCAAGAGCTCAGTCTCGCCAAAGATGAGTTTATTCAGGCTAGAGTCTCCATTTACAAGGACAAGAAGGTTATCCTACCAAAGATTCTGTATTATTTTGCAAAGGATTCTTCACTAAATTTATCTGGCCTCCTCGAGCTTGTCCATGCATGTCTATCCGACGATCAACAAAAAGCTATCAAAAGATGTCTAAAGGGAAGATCTGATGAGTACATTGAGTGGTCACCATACAATTCTTCCTTTTGCTATGTAATCCACAGGGAACTAAACAAAGGGAGAAAACCCATCTGACCAACCTTTGTAACGAATTATTTGCGCTCGAGTAATTTAGGAGCTTGTTATTATTATGTTCTTATAATATTTAATTAGTGTTCCTTCGCACTTGAGTAATTTAGGAGCTCGTAGTAAGGCGTAGTAGTTCCAGAGCTTCACCAGCTCGTGATCCACTTGACAATCGAAGCTTTCGAAAATCTTCATGAGTGATAGGGATGAAGAGACGAGGATGATCTGAGTCTACAAATTCTTGAGGAGCTACCACCGCATCCTCCTTCGGTCCTAAGAGAAACAATGCGATTGAAACACGTGTCACTGCTTCCTTACATTGCACACGATGCTTCACATTGCGGAACATGCCATTGCTCCAAATCTTCATGCACACGTGCACAAATTTCAATTAAAACATATTTGACATTATTCACTTAGAAACCCAGCGTTTAATGATTATTAAACTTACCGTTGCCATGTCCCCGAGATTCACAAGGAGAGTCCCTGGTAAGGGATCAATGGGTACAAATGAGCCTGATTTATTCATCACTTCAAGGCCACCAACACAGTGGTCTTCTTGAAGTATGGTTAGGAAGCTAGAATCTGTGTGTATACAAACCCCAGAGGTGCCTATAGTTTCCTCTGTGAAGTTGTATTTGTTAATCCTAAATTGGCATGTCCACCCCTTTACCAAGTCACAGCCCAAACCCATGCTCTCTGCCAATTTGCCCCCGATGTCCGTCACTAGCTCATGTAATGCATGGGAATACGACTTGATTATGTCTCTGCGATAATTGCAATTGTCAAGAAAGTTTGGTTAGGATCAAATCAAGATCGATCAATAGTTGGTTCACTAGATCCAAAATGGTCATTAAAGAACAGAGATTATGGAGGAAGACTTGGTGACAAAGAGATGAAAATTTTTTATCATACGAAACTGTTAAAGATAATGATGAACTTTTATGAGAAAACCAAGAATTTTTTTCACAAAACTTAAGGATTGCCAAATAAATTAAAATACTTACCCTAAAGACTGAAGAGGCTGAGGACGATGATTTAAAATATAGAGTCAAGTGTTTTTGGCAAATGATGGAGATGAGGTTATTTCCATCATTTTCCATTAGTCTATTATAGAAGACCAGTACCAAGGAGAGTCCAACTTTGAAGTCGGTTGCCCACTTCAAAATTTTGAAGAAACTGTTTTTAATGCACAAGACGCTGACAAAAAATGACCTAATGCCTCGACATGTAACCAAAGACCCTTGATTTGTCTTCCTCAAATCATTCATCTTAAACCTCTTGGATGAAATCTTTTATCCTACTCTTTAACCTTAAGAATCTATCTACTTTGATCTTAAAATAAAGTTTACTATCCTCTTCAATATAAAGATTCTAACAATCATAAAACTTAAGAAACAAGACAGGATTTTTGAAACAGACATTGATATATTTTTGGATAAAAAAAAAATCAAGAGTTTTCTACAACGATTAAGATAAGGTTGAAAACGAAGATGAGGTTTAATATATTAGAAATATAGTTGTGCTGGGGTGGCACAAAGTGGGACACAGAGGTGACACAATGACGTGGTGGCATGCACATAACCGTAGATGCTTTTTTGCGAGATACGAGTAAAAAGCATCCATGGTTATGTGTGTGCCACCATGTCATTTGTGTCACCCATGTGTCCCCATTTGTGTCACTCCAGCATTTGTGTTAGAAATAACTTGTCATAAAGGTTGAAAAGCTTGAAGATGCATTTTTTCATCAATCTATAAGAGAAGACTGAGGTCAAGAGGACATGTCACCATGTCAAAGTTTTCTTTTTTCTTTTTTTCTTTTTTTTTTGACAAAAAGCATGTCATCAAATAGATATATCTCAAATGTCCACCATATTCACTGAATCCCTTAGGATTATGAGTATCGTTGACATATTAAAGAAGATTCGCACTTGTTACCCCTCACATGATCCCAAAATGCGTCCCTATTAAAGAAAAATGAAAATATTGAAGGGTCCATTTGGTGACCTCTTACCAAATCCATTCATAACAATATAGTAACCTGTTACCAATTCATCATGAATGGATTCGGTACAAAGCCATTGAATGGATTATTTCCCTATTTTTACTTGTTTTTTTTTTAGGGGAGGAGGTAACAAGTGCCCATCATTAAACAAAATTTTAAGTTCGAGGTCCATTCAATGATTTGAAGATGATGCTCATAATATAGTGAACAAACCTTTCAAGTTAATAATCATCAAAATATGCAACATATCACTAGCAACGTCACATAAATCATGAGTCGGGACACTTGCATCACAACATATGTTTTCCTCTTTCTTAAAGGCAAAATATTATTTTGTCGACTCGTGATAGCTCATCCAATTAATTCAGGGAAAATCACTTAAAGGACCATGGTAGTGGGATCTCTTTCTAATCAGTCCTCAAGTTTTAGGGTTTCTCTTAATAGTCCATTTGGTAAATATTTCTTTTCTAAACAGTCCTTAACCCCCATTCACCGCATTTCTCACGATTGAATGTCCTAAACGTTCAATCTCATCATTTTCATCCAAAATAGATTTTCAACATCCCAATCGAATTTTAGACAATAAAAATGTTGAGTTCATTAATAAATAAAAGAGAGATTTACTGGGCAGACCTATCTGCCGAAAAAAAAAATTCTTTTTGGGCTAGATTTTATGAGTCTATAACTATAAACAATTAAAATTATTTCAACGTGCGTTATAACATTGAGATAATGATTTGAGCCAAACCTCTGTAATATTTGAATAGTGTGTCTTAATCTTAAATTGGGTGTGATAAGTAAAAGTTGGGTATCAATAGAACTCTCTTAAAATAATAGGTTTTTCTAGTTACGAACGACTTTTGTATGGGCGTGAGTTAGGATTTTGCCCATTAATATCTCATTAATTTATAGACTTTGAAAATTCTTGTAAGGGCACAGCCCCACTCTAAATCCGCCCCAGACCTTTCGTGACTAAACATCAACTATTTTGCTGAGATGGGAAAAAAAAACACGTTTCCTCGAGATTTGTAACGGTGTTCTAGGGATACTTTCCATCTCCGACAGTTCTTTTGATGCTCATGGCCCCAGTACTCAGATGTCGTTTGCATCATATTATTTTCTTAAATTAAATACAATTTCGCTTCTTTTATAACACAAACACGAGAAGAAAAAAAAATAAATAAAAAGAGTACCTTTGGTGAGGGGAGGCTTCCAATTGATCACAGAAAGTGTGAACCGCTTCTTCGGAACCGATGTCGTATAGGCCCAAGGCCTCGTAGAGAGGGTTGCCCTCGCTGGGCGCCACGTATCCACTACCAGGGATCACATCAATGTTACGCCGTTTGATTTCCGTGGGAAGATCGAGGAGCGATCTGACGACTGACTTCATTTCTAACAGCAAGTTTGCTGGGATCTTGTGATTAACGATCCTAAAACATCCCCATTCCTTGCCCGCTTCCAGAAGCTTCGGGTACTCCACTGGAAAATTCTCCAGGTCGATTACAGCGATTCCACCTTCCATCTCTCTCTCTCTCTCTGAATGCCCCTAAAAGATTGAAAAAAACTGAGGGACCATGAAAAAAAAAATTTACTAAATGGACTATCTATGTATCAAGTTATCTCCCAAAATTTAACATTATTTAGAAAGAAATCCCTGCAACAGCAATTTTCCAATATTTTAAGGAAACTTGTCCGTGCAGGCACGCATGATGTCCAATTATTGTAAGGAAATGTGTCCACGTGATAGTGACAGGTACGAGCTTTGATCCGATAAACGTTGGATTGGACTCTTATTGTATAACCAATCTGACAAGAATGGATCCAGCTTTGATCCGATAAACGTTGGATTGGACTCTTATTGGATCAGGCTTTCTATCAGGTCTCAATATTCGGATCCAAGACCAATCTTAGACCAGTTGGATCGGCTCTAGATCAAGTCAAATTCCATTTGATATACAAAATGTAAATAATAATTTAATACTTCCTCACATTTTATGTGATCGACTCCTTATCGAATCACGACATAATTAATTTATAAATGGTCCAATAAATTATCAAATTGAATTCTTATTAGAATCAAAATCCTTGAACCATATGAACAAATAGGAATTCAAGTTTGATCCGATCAATTGAAAGCCTTATTGAGTATTAGAATTTTCTAGATCAAATTAAAATAAAGAGCTGATATTGACACCCCAACTTTTACTTATTATACCTCCATTAAAAATAAAGAAAATGAGTGAATCTCACTTACTTCCAACCGATTGACTTCATTTCTAGTAGTAAGTTTGTTGGGATCATGTGGTTAACGATCCCTAAACATCCCCATTCCTTGCCCGCTTCTAGAAGCTTGGGGTACTCCACGGTCAATTACAATGACTCTACCTTTCATCTCTGAATGCTGCTAAATGAATGAAAAAAAATTGAGGGACCTTCGTATTATAAAAAAAGTTTGAGAGTTCAAGTTTAATGTGAAAGATTACATCAAGTTATATAAGAAGCTTGCAAAAGATAACACGTTTCTTAGAATATAACTTGTTCAGATTAAAATGTTATTAGTCCCTAGCACTGACTTTTCTCTATCTCCTCGTAAAAAAGAAAAGGGGAGATTACTTAATGGTCTCTGACACTAATTTTTCTTTATGATTAGTCATTGACTTTTAGGGATGGGCTAAATCATCCATTTAGTAAATCTCACTTTTCTAATCAATACCTGAATCAGGGACCCACTTTAGACATTTCTCATGTTTAAAGTGTCAAAATTGCCCTAACTATTCAAACTCACCATTTTCGTTAAAAAAAATTTGGATTTAGGGCATCTCAATTGACTTTTGGAGACTCCATTCAAATGAGAGGACTGAGAAGAAAAAAAATAAGCCATTTTCAAAGGTTTTTTCAATTATTTTATTTGATTTTTAGATGAAAATTAATCAAGGATGGTTATTTTTATTTGAAATTATCTACAAATGTTGTTATATCAAGTTTTAGGTTGATTTTTTCATATATTTTAGTTGTAAAAACTTGAAAAACAAAAAAACAAAAAAAAAACAAAAACAAAAACATAAACGAGTGGATTTTACAACGTCAAAGTTGGTAATTTTTATTTTTGAGTTCACCATTTTTATTATCGAGCTCGTCAAAATATTATTGTGTACCTCACTAATTTTAATTATTGTTGAGCTTACCCATAATTATTGTCGAGCTTGATGCTGTAAAATCCATTTGTTTTCGTTTTTTTCGAATTTTTTCAATACAAGGAGAGATCAACTTAAAACTTGACACAACAACTTGTGTGGATGATTTCAAAGCAAAAGAACTATCCTTAATTGGTTTTTATCCAAAAACGCAACAAAAGAGTTGAAAAATTCTTTTAAAAAAATTACCTACATCTTCAAAATACTTGAAAAAATCTATAAAAATAACTTTTTATTCATTCTCAAATCTTTTTCATAGGAATAGAATCTCCAAAACTCAATTGGGGTGTTGAAAATTCAAATTTTTTTTTTTTTAAATGGTGAGTTTGAATGGTTAGGGAAATTTCAACATTGCATTCGTGAGAAGTGTCTAGAGTGAGGTTCAGGGATTGGTTAGAAAAGAGGAATTTACTGAATAGACTATTTAGTTAGGATCCTGTTCAGCACCAAACATTTTGGCTAACATTTTAGCCAACCGTAGAGATCATTCTCACCAAAAATCAGCTCATTCCAAAACTTCTAGCCCCATGTTTACAAGTTGAAAAATTGTGGACCATCCATTTTTTGTAAAACATTTTTTATGGGATTAGAAGTTTTGGAATGGGCTGATTTTTGATGATGATGATCTCCTCACCGTAAAGATCATTCTCACCAAAAATCAGCCCATTCCAAAACTTCTAACCCATGTTTTGAAAAAAAATTGCCAAAATGTTTAGTGCTAAACATTTCCCATTTAGTTAAACCACTTAAGTCAAAGACTAAATAATAATTAAAAATTCCACCAGGGACCATTAAGTAATTTTTCCAAAAAGAAAAAGAAAATTACTTAATACGGATTTCTTTGTAAGTAGTCACTGATTTAAGTCAATTCTGGATAGTTGACTCTAAACTTTTTCAATCTTAATGGTTCCTCACCCTCACTTTCCCTTCTAATATTTTCAAAATACCCAAATTACCTTTTTGTGATTCTTCACCTAGATATATTTTCGTAATCCATATGACATTTTTAATGATAAATGGTCATTGGAGAAAGATATAGGCCCAATTTTGAACATGTATACGTAATTGTCGATCTATTTTGATGGTTTGTGTTAAAAAATGATCATCGCAATTGAGATTCACAAAATTTTGAATATTTTAGTCCTAATGTTTGATGTGAGTGTCCATTTCGCGATAATAATATATGTATTTTGGGTATTTTGAGAAGATCTATGTATGTCAAGGCTGAAAATGAAAATTCAAAAGGTTGAGGTTGAAATTTAAAATTGGTGAGCTTGACAATTAGAATTTTTTATCTTGACAATTCCAATAGTTGAGATAAAATTTATAGTAGTTGACCTAAAATGGTCCCACGATTGGTGATTCCAATTGTCGAGGTCAAAGTTCCAATTGTCAAGCTCACCAATTCAAAATTTTACCTAGACGATTTAAATGTTAAACTCGACGATTTAAATGTCGTTCTCAAAGCTACAAATGTTGATCTTGACAATTTGGATTTCTAGTTTTTTTTTTTTTTATTACTTAAATACTAGATGGATCTTCTCGAAATAGCCAATACATATATTATTGTTGTGAAACAGACACTTGAATCAAACATTACAATTATGTCTTCAATTTTTTGCATTCGACTCAACCAAAATGTTCGAATCAAACAAAAAAGATTGGAAAATCAATACCTTGCAATTGTCGCCAAAAAGAATGTGAGTAGAATAGAGAATATTCCTTGGGGCCGCCCTTTAGGATCTGGGTGACCCTCAGCTCAACTAGTTGCATGTAGGACTTTCCAAGGGGGCAATGCGTGTGATCATGGAATTAGTTTCACGTGAATGGTGGGATACCCGCGATAAGTACACACACACACATACACACACACAAAATTCAAGAATATTAACTAGTAGATTATCCTAATGAAGTTTATATGCTGCGAGAGATTATAACGATTAATTAAAAAAATTATATTTTCTAAGATCAGGGTGCCCCCATCTACTAGTCGCGTGCAACTACTCGGTCCATTTGTTAAAATGGGGAATAAAATTCCTCGATGAATCTTTCATCGTACTGATTATGTGCATATTATTGGATGGTGGCATCCCAATCTTAAAATAATATCATTTTTAAAAATGTTTTATAATCACTCTTAACATACAAGTTGCACTTCATTAGGATAACTTGCTTGTTAATCTTTCTGATTCTATTCCTGTTCTCTTTTTACAACAATTGCAATGTACTAATTTCCCAAAAATTTAAAAAAATACTTTGAAATTTATAAGAGCATGCATTTGGGTCTCAACCATGAATGTAATAATTAGACCATGAGGTCATGTGGGGTTGTACTCTTTATCCATTCTCCACTTTCT
Organism: Akebia trifoliata; assembly: GCF_017979445.1. Classification (NCBI taxonomy): domain Eukaryota; kingdom Viridiplantae; phylum Streptophyta; class Magnoliopsida; order Ranunculales; family Lardizabalaceae; genus Akebia; species Akebia trifoliata. The sequence continues at coordinate 50,939,303 of NC_141377.1, forward strand.
ATCTCGTAATGAAGATGAGCATTACACGAATCGACGCCCATTAGAGCTTTTCATACATCATTTTTAGTCTCTAGACTTAAAAGGATAATTTTAGTGAGCCTTCACTTATTGATTAATAATTAATTGAGTTGAATAATTTTCTTTGATGGAAACCTATTTCTCAAGGAACTTGACAAAAAAAAAAAAAAGTCTTTTTCAATAAAAATTATAAACAACACAATAGTTTTTATAGGATGGCCGACGAAGAAGAAAAAGAAAAAAAAGGATGCACCTTTTTTATTTGGGAAATTTTATCAACACACCAAGAAACTCTAAGGACCCTCACATTTTTGGGGGCACCCCTAAAATAAAAAAATTGTTATAGGCACTCATGTCGAAAAAGCCACCCCTCTGATCCTCCAAATATTATGATGACATAGGTGGGGAGGAGGAGGTTGAGAAGAAGAAAAAAAGATAAATAAAAAAAAAAAGATTTGAGGAAAAGAAAAAAGAAAACATATACGTATAAAGAGAGATCAAGTGAGGAGAAGAGGACGACAAAAAAAAAAACTAGAGAGGAAGAGAGATATTGGTAGAGGAGGGGAAGAAAAAAAAAACACACACACACACACACACACAAATGTCAGAGATTCATGGTTGATTTCTAGTGTGTTGAATCACTAGAGAAGAAACGACGATGAAGGTGTCTTCTAAATTTGTTATTTTTGATTTTTTCCTTCATTTTAACGTGCCCTCAAAGGACCTTGTCGATATAATTTTTCTTTTTATTTTTATTTGTTGGAGTGCAATTATTCAAATTGAGTGTAAGTGTTGGACAATAGGGAGGGCATACAAAAAGTATCAATCATACAAAGGTTTGCAAGGAACGATATTTAAGTGATGGAATGCAATTGGTAAAGTTGTGGTGTGCAACTAGTAGCACCATTAAACAAAATAAATTTTTATCGCGAAACGCGATCTGAGACTGAGAATCCAGTTGTTCAATCACTCACCATGGCCGAGGACGACTCACATCCCTTCATCGATCCTTCCTTCTTCGATCTCATCGTTGTCGGCACTGGCCTACCAGAATCCATCATCGCCGCTGCAGCCTCCTCCGCCGGAAAATCCGTCCTCCATCTCGACCCCAACTCCTTCTACGGCAACCACTTCTCTTCTCTCGTTCTCGACGACTTCGTCTCCTTTCTCGATTCCCAACGGAATATTCCCTCCACGCCGGAATCTTCATCTCCATCCGATGAAGGCCATTCCGATTACATCTCCGTTGACCTAAAACCCCGATGTCTGTATTCCGACATCGAGATCTCTTCTCACGGATCGAAGTTTCTGGAATCTTCTAGAAAGTTCAGTTTGGATCTCTCTGGTCCTAGGGTTTTATTTTGCGCAGATTCTGCTGTGGATCTAATGTTGAAATCTGGAGCTAGCAATCACATTGAGTTTAAGAGCATCGATGCGAGCTTTGTCTATGGCGGAGATGGAAAGTTGTTGACCGTTCCGGATTCTCGTTCAGCGATTTTCAAAGATCGAAGTCTTGGATTGACTGAGAAGAATCAATTGATGAGGTTTTTCAAGCTTGTTCAGGAACATTTTGGTTCTGTGGAGGAAGGAAATGAGAGAGAAGAGACGAGGAGGATTTCGGATGAGGATTTGGAGAGCTCGTTCATCGATTTCTTAACGAAGCAACGGTTGCCGCCGAAGATAAAATCGTACAGATCACATCGCTCTTTTCTTTTTTGTTAGTAAGATTTCCTGGTTCTGTACTTAAGAATCTTTTTATTTACAGTGAATTTGGAACAAATTACAATAATGTTTTAAGAATCTTTTTTTTGTTAGTGTTTGAACTTCTCCTAATTATATTTTAAATAAAGTTTGAATTTTTCTAGACGATTAAACACAGATACTGATTAGTAATTAAATGTTTAGAGATGGCTCTAGTCTTTTTTGCATTTTGTGTGTTTGAAATGAAATTAAAGAGATATGGAGCTATGTTACCAGTTTTGTCGGTTTCCTTTCTTCTTTCGTGATTTGTCACTCTAGGATGAACTGGGTTCGTAGGGGTAAGCAGAGATAATTCATTTTGGTTCGCTATTTTGGTTCACTTGTGCATACATAATTCAAGCATCGAAGGTACAAGTATAACTAGAATGATAAACAAAAATATAAAGAGTTAAATATAAACAAGTAGATGTGATCATCCCAATCCTAGATATAAGCAGTCATAAAATATAAATTTATATCTAATATTGAAACAATTTGTTGATCGGGAGATAATGGTGTTCTCTGCTGAATAAACTTCAAAATTTGTTGGAATCAACTGATATATGTGCTACTACTCTATCTAGTTCTTGCATTATAGTGTTGGATGATTTTTTGTTAATGGCTTCTGCACTTTTTTCTTTATTTCAACATCTCTTTTGGATTTATCCTTTTTTTCTTTGTTGTTAGTCCTTACACTTGCTTCATTACAATCCATGCAGGATTATTCTATATGCGATATCCATGGCAGATTATGACCAAGACAGCCCGGAGCTTTGTAAGAATGTAGTCAAGACAAAGGATGGAATAGAAAGTTTAGCTCTTTATCATTCGTCGGTTGGCAGGTCAGCTGTACAATTCATTTGACTGTAGATTTATCCTATGAATGCGTAATACCATTATACTATCAATATACTGGAATTGATATGCTTTGCTCGTCAGTTATCACATAGATACTCGTTCCATACTATTTTATGAGCTCCTAACATTTAATTAACTCTTTGGTGATAGAAGTGTGAATGACATTTCTTGAAGACTCTGATGACGAAAATTTGCTTATTTTCCATGCTGGATATGGAACATGATTTTTATTTTTTTTTATTTTTGTATGGTTGCTGCTCAACTTGATTAGAACTGTGATTTAGTAAGCATGTATTAGGTTTTCAGTCTTAAGTACCAAATAGTTTTTGTAGAGATCGTAATCTGTGCTGTTCTCCACTTAGCATCCAAGGCCCTTTTCAGGTTTACAAATGCACTAGGGGCATTGATTTATCCTATTTATGGACAAGGGGAACTGCCACAAGCTTTTTGTCGCTGTGCTGCTGTGAAAGGTGCACTCTATGTAAGTAGTGATTGGACTTCAACTGCTTTTTCAATAGGAACTATTCATGTCAATCAAAATGTTTTGAAGTTACCTTTCATTCTCATGCTTAATTAGTTACTTTAGAATGAAAGAATGACATCAATGTTCTTTCCTTCCTGTTGATTGTGTCGCGATTTTTATTTGTCAAATCTTGTTCTTAAGTTAGTACATTGCCTGCATTTCATAAGAACGACAAGATAAAGAACTTTTTAGTAGTGGAAGCACAAAAGCTTACTACTAATAAAATTATAAATTTGGAAACCTATTGACCAAACAATTCTAGAATGGAATCATATAGTAATAAAACTCTAGTTTATTGTTAACCAAACTATGTGATCCACTAAGAGTTGATTGGCTGGCCCAGAAAAATAAAAATATAACACTCAAGTTGGACTTATGAACGTATTTAAAATTTATTTTAACAGTTTGAAGGGGGTTGGACAGTGGTTAAAACAAATTAGATAGCATATGTATCTTGAGCCTGAAAACCCTTGTGTAAGCTATGCCAAAAGAAACCATGTTGGACCTAATCACATGGAGCAGAGGGGTCCGATAAATGCTGAATTTCATCCTCAATTTTTCCACGTGTGGCTCCTAAGTTAGGATGAGTTGATCCTTGGTGATCCAATAGATCAAGTCCAGTCCTAGTTGTCATTGAGTGGAGGTTGAGTTGGGACGATTTGAGAAAGAGTCAAAGCTAAGTTGGGTTGTTTAGATGAGTTAAAGTTGAGTCAATGTCAATTCAAGAAAATTTAAGACTGAGTTGGAGCCGAGAGAAGCCAAATGGGAGCCTATCTTGATTCACATGGGATTTTTGACTTGCAAGGGTCAATCTTTTAAGGGAGTTTTAATAGCTTGAGAGATGCCTTAGGTAGAAGTTCCTGTAAGTATGCTTGAGGTAGTTTGTCTACAAACACCTTTTTTTTTTCCTTCTAATATAAAGCTTTTGGTAGGAACTTCTCACATCATGATGTGCAACCCTTTTCTCTATTTATAACGACTCCAACATGTGAATCCATTTCTTGTGGTGCTTCTTGTCATCACTTCTTTTCAGCCTCTACCATCTCATGATCCAAAAGTTGATTGATGAATAGAAACATTAAGTTCTTGTCAAATAACAGAAGAATTTGAGAAGAATCAAGTCAAGTCTCAATCTGAGATCTTTGCATGAATTTATAACAATAATAATAGAATAAAAAGACAAAACTGCCCTTACATAAAAATAAATAAAAAAATTATTACCAAAAAACAACTAGAACTAAAATAACAACTATACAACTAGATTATTTCCAATACTCCCTTTCAAGCTGGAGAAAATATATCAACTAAACCTAGCTTGACAATATGAGAATTACTGATAGAATGACCAACAAATTTTGTAAGCATGTCGGCAAGCTGGTCTAAAGAAGATACGAGAAGAATTGTAGAAAAGTAATTGTCAAGCCTCTTGTGAGAGTTTGGCAGGAATTTATATTAGTAAAATAGTAAAAAGACAAAAGTGCCTTTACAAATCAGAAATAAATAAAAGCTAAATAAAAAGCTATATCTAAATAATAACTAGAGTTAAAATAACTAGATTATTTTTAATACTCCCTCTCAGCTGGGGCAAATATATCAACTAAACTCAACTTGACAAGATTAGAATTAGTGATAGACGGACCAACAGACTTTGTAAGCATGTCGGCAAGCTAATCTGAAGAAGGTACGAAGACTGTCTGAAGATCACCAAATCGAATTTTCTCACTGAGAAAGTGAATATCGACCTCAATATGCTTAGTTCTTTCGTGAAGGATCGAGTCAGAAGTCAGCATAATAACAAACTTATTGTTACATAACAAAGTAGAAGAACCTAAGACAGGAAATCCCAATTCTGCCAGCAAAGAACAAAGCCAAGTTAGCTGATATGTGCCAGAAATCATAGCACAATACTCAGCTTCAACAGAAGAGTGAGAAACCTCATTCTGTTTCTTACTTTTCCATGAGATAAGGTTATCATTATAAAAAGTACAGAAACCAGAGGTAGATCTCCTACCTGTGAGAGAACCAATATAATCAGCATCTGTAAAACAAGACAAATGCGTCTAGGCAGTGGAAGAGTAGACGACTAGATTATTTCCAATACATCATGTTTTTGGGGTACTTAGGTATCTTTTTGTTTCATAATATAATATAATGTAATGTAATACATCATTTGGCTAAACTTAGGTTCACTTGTCATTCCATGTCTTTGTCAATGCTTATTTGCTAGCCTTAACTAATTTGCTAGGTCAAAATTTTATTTATTTAAAGCTATGTTTCTTGTCTTTTGTTTCATGATTTTTTATCACCATGGTTCATAAACTAAGCTACATACTTAGATAGTCAAATATTTTCTTTCACAGGTCTTACGTATGCCAGTAACAAATTTGCTCATTGACAAGGTATGCAAATGACATGCGAGATTTTATGTTATGTTTTGCTACTATAATTGCTATTTCAACCTTTTTTTTAATATACTATATTAGAAGGACATAGAAATGTGCATGGCTCAAAGTCTCGTTTCATTTCAGCTGAAACATCTCGGTTTTTCAGCATTCCAAGACAAGACAAGGTGGACTTGAAACATTCATATGTTTCAGTGGGCCGCTAGTGTTGCTTCGGATTCTCTGCTCCCACTTCTTTTACTCCAATATTCCTCTTCTTTCATCTACCTTTTTTTTGGGAAACACAAACCTATTTTGAACAAATAACTTTCCTTTGACCTCGGTCTTCTCTGGAAGACTGTTGTAACCATCCTATCTGTCATTTTTTTCCCGCAAAAATATTTATCTAAAAGTTGACTCAAGCTCATTATCATCCCTTCAAGTTGACTTAACTAAGAAGTCTTCTATTGTCCTCCAATTATCTGGACCAATTACCATCTTACCACTTATAAGTTATACCATTGGGATCTGTTTTACTGCTTATTGAAACACCCGATAATTTATATTGTTTTGGTGATCTGACTGATATATTAGCCAAACAGTGCAATTAAGTTTTGCTTGACTGTGGTGTCTATGATAAACTAAAACCTTTGTATTTTGCATCAGCCATACATTTGTCCTATCCATTGCATCAACCTGTAGGTCACAGCACTAAATCACACAAACTAGATTGTCTTTGCTGTTTGATCAAGAGTTGAAATTTGGACAATGGAAGAAATATGATTTCTAGTGGGGAAAAGTCCACTGTTTTTTTTTTTTTTTTTTTTTTAAATATGATTTTCAGGCAATGACCTTTAGAATAAGTGGCTATCAATGACGTGGACCAAAATTTATGGTATGGGATACAATAACAAAAAAAGAAAATGAAAATGAAAATGAAAAAAAGCTTTATCCATCACAGACACAATAGTTGGGAAGTGTTGATCATTAAAAAAGGGACACAATACTCGGGAAGTTGTGTTTGTTAGCTTTTACTGTCATCCTAATGGGTACTTGATAGGCAGTAATTAAATTCCATTACATGTGCAGGAAAGTGGGCACCATAAAGGTGTTAGATTGGTATCTGGTCAACAGCTATTCAGCCATCAGCTAGTTATGAGTCCATCCTTTCTAGTTCCATCGCCATCTATCTTGTGTCCAGCCTCAAATTTGCCACAAGAAAGCTATGAAGATTCCGGTCTGAGAAAGGTTGAAGGGCTTGTTGCTAGGGGAATATGCATTATTAGGGGTTCCATAAAGCCAGATTTGTCGAACCTGCTGGTGGTATTTCCTCCCAGATGTAAGATCTGTGCCCTCCTGTTTTACTGTTTTGTTGAAAACTCAAGTAAATGTTGACTGGAGTATCTTCCCCCCAGCTTTGTATTCTGAGCAGGTGATATCAGTTCGAGCTCTACAGTTAGGTAGCAATTTAGCTGTTTGTCCTCCAGGCTTGTGAGTTTACGTCCCTCTGAAGATGATTGACGTTCCTTTTTCTTTATTTAATTTTTTGGTAAATGTATTGTATTTGTTTATTATCATCAATATACCATGGTGGAATATTACTGAAATTTTATTTTTGGAATAGAAAAATGTATTCTGACTGACCCAATTTTTTGGCCATGGATTCCATACAAATGATCTATGTACATAAGGTCACATCTTGGATGGGCCATACCCCCAAAAACATACTGATCGAACAATCGTAACTGCCTGAGCTGCAGGACCTTTTTTCCTACATCATTTCACCAATTGACATCAAAGTTCTAGATCTTGGTTAGACTTTTAACGACATTACTCCCACACCTCAATACTGTGACAAGTCTAGAACATAAGACGTGTAATTCCACCTGATGTAATTTGATCAAACTACCTCTAGGGAAATCAATCAGATTTTTATCAAATGACAAGAGAAAATGATTGGATGCTTCAAAACATGTAACTCTGATTTTAGGTTATGACCCATCCAATTGAAATGTCCAGGTTGATTTATGCATTGGCCAATAGGCACAGTTTTACGTTCATCACACACAGACGTTTAATCCTTTTCGAATGACAGAAGTTTTCTTCTGAGTTTTCTTTCAATTAGGCATTGTTAGAAACTTCCAAGATCCAGGTATCTAATCGTGTACTTCTCTTGCCAATCAGATTCATTTTGTATCTTTCGGTATTGTGTGATGATGCCATTCTAGGAAAGGAGTCACTACATTCTGCCATGAATGCTCTCACACGTCCTTTTTCTGAAAGCCATGAAAATAGTGACTCAATATGTGGTGAGACTGTAGAAGAAGCCAGACCCACTTTATTGTGGAGTGCGATGTATGTTCAGGAGTTGACAGAGGTTCGTTTCTCATCCCTACTATAGTTCTTTCTTTTCTGGATGATAAACTGGGATTAAACTATCCCAAATTACTTTGGTATGCCATGTGTATGATGAAGCTATGGTTTGATTCTTATACCTACTTTCTTCCCTCAAGGGGATCTTTTCTCCCCTTTCTGGATGATGGGCTATGGTTTCACAGCTTAATGAAGTGAGCTGTGGGTCTGATCCCTACTTGTAAATAATGTACAGAGTTTCTGAACTGTCCCATTGATAGGTTCACACCCAAGAGATCTCTTAACCCAAGAGTTTACTTTGTTTAGCGAACAGTAGCCACCCTTTCATTTGCACTCTTGCACAAACAAAATATGGCCAACATTTTTGAAAAGTCTCACTATATTTGTTTAGATCAATGATCTGCAAGTGTGCAACAGAAGTGGCTCTGACTCGTTCATACTCTCGAGTATAATAGTTTAGTAGCATGCCGTTATTATGCTTCAAAATCAGAGTTTTCATTTGGTTGAAGGATCTTTCACAGTCTATCTATCATTCAAGAGCCTTGAGTGGCTTGCTTGCCGTGATATATTTTGATTGAAACTTTGATTACTGCAGGGTTCGTCAGAAACCATCAGCTTGTGCCCCATGCCAGATGGGAAACTGGACTACAGGAATATACTAGAATCAACTACAAAGGTATTTCCTACTAGAAGACACCCTGATGAATCTGAGTAGTAGTTAATGCCTGTGATAAGCTTATGGTTGTAACAAGGGCACCTTCATTGTCTTGCTGTTTCCTTTGCAATGGAGATGTTTTTATTCAAAATAAAAAGGAGTAATCATTACGTCAAGTGCATCTTATATCTTAGTTCGTTAAAATTCCACTTATAATAATTTATTTTAATGTTCATTTATGTACAGACTTCAGTCTGAGTTTAACTGATTTTCTGGGATATCTTTTTGGTCAAGCAGAGTTCTTATTTGCCTCCATAGATCCATTAAACTGAAATCACATCATTTCACAACCAAGTAGATTGTCCATACCAAATTTTTATGGTAGTTATCTTTCTATAGATATTAATTGTGCCATTTTTCATGTTTATACCGAGCATCCAAATAAATGTGATAAAGCTGTTTATTAATGTCTGATCTAGTTGATTTTCCAGATGACCTATCAAATGATGATTCTTCACTATATTTTCGACAATATGATATTATTTGTGCACTGTTTTTAGGCCATATGATAGTGTCTTATCAGCGGTCACCTTAGGTTTAGGTTTCTCTTCTATGTTTTCAATGTTCAAATTAATTTTGCTCTTTTTTTTTTTATTTCCTCTAAATAATAGTTGAGTATTTTTGAAAAAATTGTCAAATTCTTTTGTAGATGTCATGTTTCTATCCAGATTCCAAAAAATTTAATTCACATTTTAAGCATCTAATACCAATAGGTTTTTAAGGGTTCAATCTCTGACTATTATTTTGGTGTTTGTTGGACAGATGTTTCGCAAGATGTATCCCGAGGAAGAATTCTTTCCTGAGACAAAAACCTCCGAGAATGATGATAGCTCACTGGACTAGAGTCCAAAATTTCAGAAATTATAGCTTGAAACCTGTAATTTTCTGACTCCATTGAGACCAACAGGACTCGAATGATGTCATTTGACGATCTATATTTATTGAAAGAGCTCCAAGATGTTCTTTCAAATATATATTTGGGGACATTTTTTTTTGTCGTTTTGAAGCAAAAAGTTTATGCAAGTCATGTTGCCACAAAATTGGTAGATTTTGTAATTAGGTTTGGGATCTGTAGCAGAATCTTTGTTTGATTGACCACATCTCAGCTGTTGAAAGGGATGCCCAAAATTTTCTTCACGGTTATCTCCATAATTTGTACCCCAGAAAGAGAAGAGGTTCCAATGTTTATCTTCAGATTTCACGTATATCACACTTTGGTTTGACATCTAGCCTCGTCCACGGACGAGACAATCCATTAAACTTGATTTATATTGATTGATTCATATATATTAAAATTAAAATAAATATAATTTTGTAATAAAATAAGATAGATTAGGGAATGTTTAGTCATAAAATAATGTTTTTTTATATGATAAATATTTAAAATCTAAAAAAAATTACTTATTTTAATCAAATCAAAATCTAAAAAATCTCAATTAACTTGGTTGAGTTTTATTGATTTGACAAAGATTTTCAAAATATCAGGAATATTGGGAGGGAATCTCACTTATCTTGCCAGTTGATGTGAATGTTGAGACATTATATCTGTATTGTGACTTACCATACCACTGTTGACTCCTAGACTAGAAAACTTCGGGGTTTTTTTTTTTTTTTTCATAACAGGATCGCTGGCTGGTTGAGCTCTTTTTGGGAAGCTTTTCCCGGTAGTGATGGACTTAAACCATCTTCATCCTTTTCTATATATATATATATATATATATTTTTTTTTTTTTTCTCTTCGTGCAATCTCTCTCTATGTTGCAGTGAGGCAATCGCATGCTTTGGATATTCAAGAAATGGCGGTGACATCTTCAAAAGACCTATAATAAAGGCCAGCCATTATCTTTCTCGAGATATATTAAAAGTCATTTTTCATGGAATTTAAAATTCATAAAAAAATGGTAGTGGAAAATGGGAAGACTTGAAAATTCAAATTCCATTGTTTAATTGTATCTTGACAAATCGAGTGGGAAAATAATATGAGAGAGAGAGAGGTGATCAAATGTGATGGTGGGAAAAAAAATGGATGAGGACTTTGATTTGGGGATGAAAATTGGGAGTAAACTTCACTATCCTTATAGATATAGGTGAGGAAAAGAAATCCACACTTTTTGTTAAAATTTAAAAGAGGGTAAAAAATCAATTTCCACTACAAAAGTTGATCAAACACATGAAAAATATTATTTTCCACCTTATTTTTCATGTGCGATCAAACATGAGAAAAATTACAAATACACCCTATATTTAGGTTTTATTGCCAAAAACCTTCTCCTTTAGCATATGATTGCATTCTTTTTTTTTTTTTCTCAAAGGTGATTTTTGATGATAGGCGACAAAATGTTTTCTCACTTTTCCCACCTCATAACGTTATTGTTATTCTTCCCCAACAGTAGGGGTGCAATTTGGTTCAGTTTGGAGCCAAATTGGAATCGAACCAATGTAAGTTGGTTTCACTAAATAAGAATTGGAATTGAACGGAAATGCCAATGACATCGAACAAGCCAAGCTGACCAAGATCAGTTTGGTTGGGTTTGATTTTATGGATTGCCAACATCCTATAAACTTGCTTGGAAGAAACATATTTTTAATGAAAAAAAAACTATTAAATCATCAATCTATCCATACAAAAAAAGTCATTGATAATCATCAATCTATATCCTAACTCCTAAAATAATTCATAATAAGTTGATATATTTATATTTATTTATTATATAAGGGTTTGGTTCGGTTCTATACAACCCTTGAATTGAAAATCGAATTGAATCGGTCACTTCTCCATTTTCTTTACCGAGAATTGAGCCAAAAATTGTTCCACTAAATCAAATCAGCCCAAAACTATCGATTTGATTCAGTTTGATTATCGCTTTGAACTGGACCAAGTAGCACCCTACCCAACACTATAAAATTATAATACCACTCTTTTTGGCATTTTCTTACGCTTCCTACAGAATTCATTTTCTAATAACCATTTTTTTCTGAAGATTTCAGATTCTCTAGAAAATAAACTCCATCCAAATCATACATACAGATCCCTATTATAAACGGGTTGGCGCGATCTTACTATCATTTGAATCTCTCTCTCAAGTTGAAGCACGAAACACAGAATTAGGGTTTGGCCAAGTTTGGTTGTCTGTGATTAGGCTCGCATTTGATCGCCAGCCATGGTAAGCCAAACATCTGTTTCTTTGTAACAATGCGAGTCTGAATTCTGTTTTTTTTTTTTTTTTTTTAAATGTCGATTCTTGTACAAATTTATTGTTCTTCTTTCTTAGAATGATCAATTGACTCAGTTTCATATCTTTGAATCTGCTTGTTAAAACCCTAATTTCTGGATTGATCCTACTATCTTTATCATTATATTGTGATTTATCTTTCGAAAATCTTGCTTGAACTATGATTCCGTTAATGCCAGATCGGATGTAACAGTAATGAAGAATGTGAAATTTCGTTTGAATGGAATAAAAAACCTGGATTAAGTTGATTAGATTTTTTTTTAATTTTTAATTTTTAATCTATAATGTTTTGGACATATTCCACTGGATCCTAAATTGGATAAAGAAAGAAATATAAACTCTCTCCTTACTCATAAAAACGTTTTTGTGGGTAAATAAAGATGATTAGATTTGAGGGTTATTGGGTGAATCCAAGGGGATCAGTCCTTCCTTGTTAGGATTCGGACACCTAAGTAAGAAACACGACCCTAAGATCCTAACTATAATGTACGAGTTGATTCCCAGATCAGAAATTCTTAAGTTGAATGTAGTGTAGTCAGGGTCCACAAGCCAAATCGAACGCTGACTTTCTCAACCCGGGGTTACATTCCATGAAGAAGTTATATGATAGAGAGAATGGAACGCCAAATTCATACATCTATTCACTTTTTCTTTCTGCTCACTCATTGATGTAATAGAGAGAAGAGAGAGAGGGAATTGTCACACATTTATGGTAACTCACCGCTTCATCCGTGTACAAACCATTAAGCCGACCATGGGAATTTGTCCTAGGGTTATTGGGTGAATCCGAAGGGATCAGTCCTACCTTGTCAGGATCGGACCCTCCGTTACCTCAAAAAAAAAAAAAAAAGATGATTAGACATATCTAGAAAGAATAGTAGTAACATATCCAGAAAGAATGGTAATACTTCACCGTGAAGGCATGAACTTAACATTATAATTTCACTTCCACACCAATAACCAGAGTCCAGAGTTTTACAGTGAACGGAGTTAATTCTCTTTGATAGCACTGATGCTAATTCAGTTTCCTGGTAATTTAGATATTTTTTTTATCCAAGATTTCAATAAAAGTCACTTTTATTCTTTGAATTGCAATGACCGATGGGAATTCCCTCAGACTTCAGCAAGAAGTAGATGGAGGGAAAATTTAGAAATCACTACTTTTCTTCACACCAAGAGTGCTCCCATGGAATTGGTTGATGGTTATCTCAATGTACACCCAACAATTTTGTCAAACAACTGGAACTTTTAATAACATGAATGAATATATATATATATATATATATATATATATATATATATATATATTGGAACCCCTTTAATTTTAGTAAGATTTCTTCAACAATATCTGATTTGAGAGCGGACGTTTTGTGAGAGAAGGTAGAGCATCTGTGATCTAACAACCATTTGAACCAATCTACCCTGCAGTCTTTTTCAGTTCCATACCTTGTCATATCAACTAGAGATGGCACCACCAAGCTCTCTCCTTAATCATGGATTCACAACCATGTGATGGCACCCCAACATGAGTAATGAGGGTTTTCACCTTGCCTAAATGTTGGTCGTGGTCGAGAGAGTGTCATACCCCCAAATTTGAATACTCAATATCATCTAGATTTGGACACAAATTTTGAGGGATGACATTGAGAACATATTGAAGCATAAAATATCACAATAATTGCAAAATTTATGCAATTGAAATAAAAGAGCAACTAGCTAAATGTTCCCTAATAATAAGAAATAACCCAAAATCTAAACATCATAACAAATCAAGAGAATTTGTCTAATATCCTCACTACCTGTATCTCTAAAACAAAACAAACAGATAGAACTCCTGAAATAAACAAATCTACTAAGTTATTTCGCCACCTCTATTATCTCCACGTACTACACCTGAAAATATGTAAAAAACAAGGGTGAGCCAACAGCTCAACAGCTCACAAGCTACTAATGATGCAAAGCATGACAATACAAAGTCACTATACAAATTATCAATAAATGAATAACTTATGTGGGTACATTAGTTAAGTTTAATTTATCACCATTGATCTAAAACATCCTACGTGTAACTTGAATACATGACTAGATACACAAGATCATAGACCTGTACAAGATGCATGATCTTCTATAACAACTAAATGACTGATATTGTCTATGTAGAACCAATAGCCATCAATCCATAAGAAGGCATATCCACTTGGCTATTTGTTCGATGGACATACCCTAACTATACAAAGACTACGTCAACAATAGAACAAGATTCCTTTGGTTCAATTGGACGACTGAATCTGGTAATCGGTTCCAAGAACTACACCTAGATTTTGACAATGATTATCTGGATCCAATTATAACAAGCAAGTATGAATTATACCGGTGGCACTGTACGAAACGTAACCATGTCAGTTTGAACACCGTACGAAATGTAATTTGAACTGACCTTGTCCATCCAACAACCAAAGAGGGTAAAAGTATACTAACTCTAAGGTATCTTTTAATGACAACACATTATCACTAGACCAATCTAGTTTGACTAACTTAATCCCACTGGAAAGTTACCCAATGACTCACAATTATAGTTAAGACTTGGTGTACCGAATTAATCATTAGCACAGTTAACTCTACACCTACGTAGTCCACCGAGTCAACTCAACCTGAACCCTTAATCTAATCATTCCATTATTAGGATTTCATGAACCATTAAATTCCTTGCGTTTTATGTGTTTCACATAAAAGAGTTATACATTAAGATCAGCATGAAATAATACTCAAAATCATATTCTTATCATGATTCATAATCATTAGAATAAATAACAATAACGTCATAAAATCACTATTTAAAGTTCTACAACGTAAACATAATCCTGATTAGTAAAATATAATAAGGATTTATGTACATGCAAAACAATCCTTTAATCAATTGGAACCTAACATACAAAACAACCATTATACAATTGGGATCTAATGTGAAAGGCATCCCCTAATCGATTTGAATTCATAGACAAACAACCCCCTAATAGGCAAAACAGCCCCCTAATCGGTTGGATTCCAGTATGTTTTTATACAAACAATAGGACAAATCCAACCCGATAATATAAAAGGAATCAAAGGAAAACATGAAGAGTGATTTCACTTGCCTCTTTTAATATGAAAGTAAGAAATGTAAGTGAGAAGATGATTGGAATGGTATACTCTTCTTGCTCCAACTTCCAAAACCTCCTTCAAAGCTTTCTAATAGCAAACCCTAGCTTTAGGGTGGTTTCCAATCCAAAGCCATAATGCTCTAGAACAAAAAGAAAGAAAAAGAAGAGAGAAAAATAGTAAATTCCGTAACTCTCTTTCAAGGCATTTATGAAGAGTTTTTAATGTGTGAAATATCTAAAATGCCTCTGGACCCATATATATACATAAAAACTAATCGTTGGAGACTTGAATCTTTGTCTAGAGTGTTTTTTTCACTCTTTTAACCACTAAACCACATTAATGTTGATGCTAAGCTTAGCAAACCAAAATAAATAAGGCTAAAGAAATAAAATTAATTACAATTAAAATAAGATAATGATAATAATAAATTATGGGACTTTACCGAGAGCAACCAGAAATCAATGCCCAATGCCTGTTCCCTTTTTTCTTTGTTTGACATGTTGGTTTCCGACCCTTTTTTTACTAATGAATAATCCTTATTCTTTCTCTAATAGTTTTCTGGCCCAACCGACTTGCTTACAAAAAACTGGGTATTTTTTGAAGGGTACTAATTTTCCAGCTAAACAAGCAAAGCCTAAGGGACAAAAAAGAATACTCACAACGGGCTTCTCTTTTACCTGCTTGGATGTCTCTTCATAATATAGTTTTGTAGCTTAGCGAACACCTCCTTAAGCTGCATGTGATCTAGTGTTTCTTGCATGCAACATGTAACCTTGTATTTGGATTGTTACTTTAAATAGAACCATTTAAGAACAATCTAGATGAAGGAAGCAGATATGGCTCTTAAAACTTGGTTTCTTTGGATAACAAGGCCTTCTTTTACTTTTACCTAATTGAATTGTTTTCTTTACTGACCTTTTATGTGTATACAACGTTGATGTTTTTTGTCACTTTAATGGTTTCTGCTTCTGAACTTCGTCCAGATTCATTTTGTGCTGCTTATTAATCAGCAAGGAAAAGTGAGGTTGACAAAATGGTATTCTCCTTATTCTCAGAAGGAAAGAACCAAGGTAAATTAACTATCGTGCTTCTCATTGCCTGCAAATTATATTCAAAGTTGTCATCTTGATTCTTGACTATGTTGTTTCTTGGATGGAAAGTACACTAAAATATCTAAATGACACTTTTTTTTTACACCAAAATGCTTTGTTTTGCTAACGCTGATGGAAGTGGAGGGCTTTCAAATCACTCCTCTCTTGTTCCTTTTTCTTCCTTCAGATTTTTTCCTCTAACAATGCTTTAGTTAGACACAAAGTTTGAGAAGCATATTATAGTTGCTAATAGATAAGATTGTTGGTCTTTTTTTTAACTGATATTCTTCAATCATTCATCCTTGTATTTTGGCCTTTTTCATGCCATCGGATTTATAGTTTTGACCCTTGTGGTTATGACCTGATCGAAATGTGGGCTGGGCATTATTGCTCATGGAGGTCATCATGTATACCTTATCCCAAACATTCGGGTAGGCAACTGAAATTCTATTGTCCCCTTCATGGATTTTCTTTCTATTCTATTCAGCTGCAATTGGGTCTTCCCCAATGATAGGGCGGATGTCTTCTTCTCCTGGATCAGTGGCCTCCTGGGAAGCAAGTATAAATCTTTTGGAAGATGGACTTAACTCTGACATAGGTTTGATTCGGGTATAGATTTGGAAAAGAGCCAAATGGATTTAATAGATAGGGGGATTTACATGTGTTGATGAGAGAACTTAGGCTGTGGTTTAAGGTAATTGGGGTAGAATATGTTGATATGAGGTGGATGGGGTGGTTATAGGGTTTAGTTAGGGTGTTTATGGTGTGGGAAGCTTTGGATGGGTTTGGGGATTTTTTATGATATCTTGGAATCACACCGAGAAAGATGATTTCACACCACTCTCTTCAAATCACACCAAAGAGGAGAAGGGCACCAATCACTGGAAATCTCAAAAAGAAACCGTAAATTCTTATTCGTTATCTAATCAAATAACTAAAATAAAGATTTATATAGTGTTCTCTAACCCTAGGACTAACTAAACCATCAAATCAAATATGTGGCTAAGATTAAAAGATAAAACAATGAAATAACTAATAGGTGCTAAATAACCAAAACAAATAGAAAAGACACTTATATCCCTAAACTTCATCCAGCTCATTGTTGACCTACAATACCCACTAAATAACTGCCCAATGGGTCTTCTATACACCCTAAAAGCGGCCCAATTGCATATACCTAATGTGGGGTGCTCCTGGTGCTAAGTAAATGGGGTCTTCGGCATCGAAAACTCAATATTTTGAAGTTGAAACTCGGATGTCCTCATCACAATGATTTAAGTATATATATATATTTAATACTTGCTTTGCATCCTCGAGGAAAGCCTCTTACCTCAGTGTGTTATTTTTCTAAAATATCCCTGTTACTTAACAATACAGTAATTTTGAAGTCTTCAACAAAGACATGCATTTCTGGTTCCTTTATAATTTGAAGGAATCTTCTGATAAGCAAGCCAGCTAATGATTACTAATTAGAAGGTGCAGGTCATGGTATCATCACTCGCAGACTTTAACCAACTTAGCAAATTGACACCTTCTAATTTGAAGGGATTTCAAGAACACTTAGAATGCATGGCAAAAAATGGTAACAGACAAGCATGATTTTTTTTCCTCCCTATCTGGGTGTTTGGGAGTGGGTATCTTTAGATAACATTTCGAGATTGTGCTTTTTTCTATTTTTGGGTGGTTGTGATTTGGGAGACTTTAGTGCAGAGATTGCAACTCAATCTTCTGCTGAAAATGGGTTTTTTTCTCATTATCAATCCTAGCTTAACTTCAGGTAACATTTGGCGCACATTGGTTGAGTGTGCACCTTTTGGTACCCACAATTACTAATGAGCATGAAATTTTCTGAGTGTTTGTTGCAGCCTTGGAAGTCTAACTGGAATGGTGGAAGCTTTGCAGGTAATACGAGAGCTCAGTGGAGTGATCCTCTCAAGAGGCCATAAGCTCTGTAATTTTGTGGAGTGGAGAGGATATAAAGTTGTATATAAAAGGTAATGCATGAATTTCATCCATTGATTGTTGCTTGGTCTCTTAAATAATCAAACCTGTCATTTGATTTTTGTAGAGGTGTCATTAAAGGACTTAATTCTATTAAATATCCTATGCAGATATGTTAACATCTATTTCTGCATGTGCATCGACCAGGGCGACAACGAACTTGAGATCCTTGAAATAATTCTCTATTTCCTACAGATATTGAACCGATATTTTGGCAGTGTGAGTTTACATAACAATTATCCATATCTTGAATAATAAGTGTCCATATAGAATTATTCTTTTACTTGATCATGGTGAATAGATGTTTATTGTGTTTTTTTTTTTTTGGGACCCTAATAGGTCTGTGAGATGGACTTGATTTTCAATTTCCACAAGGTATGTTTATTGAACAGGTTTTTTTTTTTTTTTTTTGGTCAGAAAAAATCATCGCCCATGGAACTTATTTGTATGACATGGGGATGAGAAATTTTTTTCTTAATCAATTGACTGTTAACTTGGTAGGCCTACTATATATTGGATGAGATCTTGATTGCTGGAGAACTTCAAGAGTCGAGTAAGAGAACAGTTGCACGGCTTATAGCTAGACAGGTATGGTTCACGCCCGCCCATTGTGAAGCTTTGAGTTCACAAAATCTGTCCATTTATGTGAAGTTGATTTTGTAGGATTCTTTGGTGGAAACTGCAAAAGAGCAGGACAGCATCATAGGCAATATGATTGCGCAGGTCACTAAATAGGGTATATTTCGTGGTCATGGTTAACATGAGTTTTTTTTTTCCCATATCAACAGTACTAATTGTTAGCTCTCCTTGATTAATGAAGTGATGTCTAGTGGAATGCGCTTAGTTCTTAGCAATTAGTTTCACTCCTTCTATGATATAAAATGAAGTCAAGTTAATGGTAATGGGCATTTATAATCACAGAGAGAGAGAGAGAGAGCTCTTTATTAATTGAAAAATGTCCCTGGTAAAAATGCTACTAACACAATTTATTCACCAGAAAGT
Organism: Akebia trifoliata; assembly: GCF_017979445.1. Classification (NCBI taxonomy): domain Eukaryota; kingdom Viridiplantae; phylum Streptophyta; class Magnoliopsida; order Ranunculales; family Lardizabalaceae; genus Akebia; species Akebia trifoliata. The sequence continues at coordinate 50,958,379 of NC_141377.1, forward strand.
TGTGAGATCAGCCCTTAAGGTTCTATCTACTAGTAGTAATGCTATTTGCTTTATGGTACATGATACCACCATCCATATCCTCTTGTTTGTTGTTTCTCTTGGTTAGATGCGCTCTTTTGTGGTAAAATACAAGGCTGAAGCTGTGTGTCCAAAGATGTCAATCTCCACCATTTGGCTCATGTAATTGAGACAATACGAGAGAAACAAAAAATATAACACCAACAACTAAAAAAAACGACGATCAAGCAATATAGTACAAAAGAACAGCAGTGTCAAGTTTTTTTGTTTTATCAATTCAAGGTATTATAGATGATTTCCTTTTCACCTTCAAAAATCTTCCAAAGTCGGAATGTCTTCCCACTGTGCTTCCTCGGCCTTAGAATAAACTTCTTTTGTAATTAACTTTAGAGGCACATCTAGACGAGGGGGGCTCTGCATGAAAATACAAGTTGAAATTTAATATAAAGCCAGTTCAATGAAACTACATCTCAGTTTCAATCGGAGCAACTTTCTTTACATTAAAAATTTAAATGTGGGTAGTTTCCTTTTTGGAACCATCTATTGTTTCAGAAGCCCAAGTAAAGCTCAAAAAGTAAAAAGTTCAAATAAAGTAGGCAGACAAATTTATTTAGAACAAACAGATGAGGGAGAATTAACTACCATGCTACGGATAAGGGGCCAATTGATTCCATGGAAGAATGGGTGTTGTTTGATCTCATTGGCACCAATGTTTGACCCTAAACGGTAGGCAGGATCTTTGTGCAATAGTCCATGAATCAGTTGCCTAGCTGCAAGGCTTACCTGCAATAATACACATTCGGATAAGTGACATACGAATCATCTTTTTGCCAAACATGCCTTTAGCTCTGCATGATCAACTTATAAGTTACAAGATCTAAAATGCCCTAGTGGGTTGAAAATCTGATGTTCTCCGAGTAAACGTTATGGTTCAGTACAATCATGAATTGTTTCTACTTTCCGGTAGAATTTGATCTATAGGATTGAAATGATAACCATACATTATAAATCCGAAATATGGGATTAGAATCTTGAGCTAAAAGATGTAACTGATTTAGAGAGATTATTTGCAGCTCTTAACATTGGTCAAGGTTAACAGGCTAAATTACATCTTTTTCAACTGCCACTCTAATAGCTATGAATATGGGAAGGAACAACAAATCATGGATTCCAAGTAGAACAAGGTCACATGCACCATTGTGAAAGAAGGCTTAAGGATATTTTTTACTAGTAGTAAATCACTCCAAGGTACTACAAATTGGTTAGAGTGTCAGTGTTTTTAATAAATTTATAAGTTTTTTTATTTTTTATTTTTCATCAGTTAGTTCAAAGAAAAGTTTGTTATCGGGAAAGAGAACATAACTAGAGTAAAGAAACCCTATCCAAATAAAAGAATAGGAAAGTTACTGATTTCTGTTTTGAGTAGAAATACAAATATGTGAGAACAATGTTGCTGTAGCCACCCATAAATATCCATGTAAACATAGTCACCAAGTCGGGGTTTGGGAATAAGTAGGCAAGGGGAAATTTCGGTAAAATCAAGCTAGGCTAGGGCTATGCAATCATTCCTAATAGTGGGTGTTCTCATATTAAATTATCAAGTTCCATATTAAACTATAGTGATAAATCAAGAATTCCCATGTTGATATCATTTATGCATCCATCCACAACAAGTAACCAAAGATTCACAACATATTCAAGGTTTATACTATTCAAAATATAAAAAAGACCCCAACTATGTGTGCAAATTAGGATTTATTAACATATCAAAGACATCAAATCAATGTCCTTCTCATTTGCATCCTCATTATTTTATGCATTATTCGTGATGTTCATAAAAGTTGCGTATTATTAAAAAAGTCGTGATTAAATCGGTGAAGGAAAAAAGTCATGTTTTAATCGTGACTTTTTCAGTAAGTCGGAGACTTTAGTGATTATGCATGTAAACCTTCAATTTTAAGCAAAGCTAGATAATATTTCTGGAAGTTGTTGTGGCTGCTGTAAAGGTAATCTTAATGTGGGATAAGTGATTCCTTGCATAAGTTGTGTTGTTGGATCAATCCCTGGGTGGTGTAGATTCCATCCAATAAAAGACCAAAAATTGTTGCTGTCTCCAAGTCTGCGACATCCTTTAGAAATAACTAATAAGTGATTTACCTTTCTTTATTATATTTATCGTTATTACTCTTTTTTAGAGAATAATGAGAAGTGATTCTTTCTTAATTTCAAACCATTATTTCTGATTTGATAAACCCTCAATTCCAACCGTTGGCCTTCTATCATCCGATATCAATCTAGCTGATTTAATTTCCACAACAGCTCATTCGAACATTTTCCACCAATTGAGTAAGAGTATTGAAATAAAATGCATTTAACAGAGTCTCTCCCAAATATTTGGTATAAGGCTTGGGCAATGATGACTATAATGATGAATGAAGATAAAGCAATTATAGTTTGATAGCAAGGAATGTTTATTTTTACCGAGATGCTACTTGGAAAAGTGAGTTCCTTGTGCAGAATGTTGGCAAATGTTTTCTGCCTGTTCTTTCCCCTGAAAGGTGTACGACCGTAGAGCATTTCGTATAGAAAAATACCTGCATTTCAAACGTAATGAAGGGTAATGACCAACAGATAGACCATCTAAAATCCTAAAAAGGGAACATCAAACAAACAGTGGTCATTTCTTGAAAGTGCATAAATATATTATTTTTCTATTCATTTTACTCCTTATGAGTTGTTTTAGAAGGTAATATGGAAACCATTGTTTACAAGTAGGATTTGTCATTTTGAAGTCAACCCTGAATGATAAGATTTAAGTAGTATAATTTGGAACATCCGTAGCAATAAAAATTTCAGCCTTTTTTTAAGAGTTGGAACTTGTTCAGATTATCCAGTATTGCTATACAGGGCCTACTGTTTATGAGAAAATTTAAAACACAAAAATTTGAGGTCCTTAATGAACATTGAGTGGGACTGTAATTAATGTCAAAGACTTGCGTAATGGGTGTGAAGGTAGAAGCATTTTAAAATTTCAACAAATTTACTAGTTACAATAATAGCAGTATTACGTAACCAATCAATAATTATAACTTCAGCATATTTATTTATATTTTTAAATAGTCAACAAAAGCTTAGGAAGTTAACATTATCTAGTTCAGAGCTCATTTGTGGAGCATAATAAACAATATAATGATGAATCAACATTTTACACAAATATTTAATCATGATAGAATGACCTTGTGATATACTTACCAAGAGCCCACCAATCGATAGCACTACTGTGGCCTGTACCGGTAATAATTTCCTGTAAGCAAGTGAACTGTGAGAATTCAGAAGATTCAAGGGACTATTGATTGGGGTTATGGAATAAGGTAATGATGATGAAAGCAACATATGGACTACTAGTTGAATGATTCATGTCAAACTAAATATCAAGAACTTCACAATCATCATGATGTCAAGTACTTGAATATGTTAAATTATTAACCACAGAATTCTTTTATGCTCAGCTAACGCTAGCCAAACTAGTCCGAAAGATTTCTTGACACAGATGAGAAAAATGAACATTAATTTAGGGTTCTAATCAGACCTAGGTATCAACTGACCCCAAATTTTTGGGAAAAGGGCTTTGGTGATCATGATGTGGTCCTAGATATGGAAACAGCTATCAGTTTTAAACTTACAATCCTGAATCCAAGATGATAACACATCCATTAAATCATCATTATTTTTCATTACGGTGGATTTGTTTTGGAAACAAACAAGTGATATTCACGTAAAGTGGTTATGAGACATGACCCAAAACAATAACCAATGCACATTATAGTAGTATACTCCAACCATTGTCCCTAGTTCATAAATAAACATGTACCAATCGAAAAGAATCAACAGAGCAAAAGTAAGATCAAGAAGGTAACTCCCTTCAATTTTTACCATGCGTTTTTGAATTTCTAAGTAGGTCCCTAATATTGAGATTACCATTTTAAACAGTGTTACAATGATTAATTAAAAAAAAATGTATTTCAAGAAGTTTCCTTGGATATTAGCATGCCTGTTGATACAAGGGTTGGAATATAATACACAATATAGTTTCTATGAAAATTATTGGAAAAATTAGGTGAAAGGAGGATCTATCATACAGGAGCAATGTACTCTTCGGTTCCAACAAATGAATTTGACTCTGTAATGGGTTCTGCAACAAAAGTTGGGAGTGGTTGAGATCTGGACCGTCTTCTCTTTGCAGGCAATGGATGCTTTAAAACCTGCCGTATAATAAAAAAAATTATAAATGTAAATACAAAAAATGCGATTACTATTCCTAGCATGTAACTAGCTACTCATCATTAACTACTAAGTCTGTCATGCCAATGTTAAATGTTAGCAAGACAGTTACCACTTGTGTCGATGAAAAAAATAATATTCCTGTGTTGTAATTCTGGAAAGCTGAGCGCAATGAGTGGATGTGAGAATAGAAAATTAACAAAAACAAGATGTGACATGAAGGAAAAATAATCAAAAAAGGGAGCCAAAGCACAAGGAAAAATGTATTGCACTGGAAACATGATCAAATTACAAAATTAATAAATGCAATGAGAAATTCACAAAATGGAAGTTTACAGACAAACAGAAATTTTCCAATTTCTTTCCAACCCCATATTTTTGTCTTCCAGAGATGAATCACATGCTTAAGTTGAGAAAGTTAATTGAAAAAAAAATTCCATATGAAGTAAAAAATTATGATACATCTTAGGCAAGGTAAATTTCAGTTTTGATGTCTATTTCGGTCAGCCTAGAAATGAAATTATTTCAAAAAAAAATATTTTGATGAGTGGAAATTAATACTATTTTCAAAGAAGTGATGAAAATATTGTGGAAACTATTGAAAGATTGAAGAAATTTCATTCAAATTGTAGAAAATAATAAAACAGGCATGAAAACACACTCAAAAGTTACTAAAACAACCATATACAAATATATGGAATGTTGAATGAAGATCAACAACATCATGCTACATGATGGGTAAGCATATGAGAATGACTGATGTGGTCAGATTTCGACCTCAGCCATGTTCAAGTCCAATTTCTGTGTGTCTTGAGTGAGTCAACTTACTTAGTGGATTTAACCTCAGGATTCACATAGTTAAGGGAGTCTAGGATCTTGAACTTCTTCTCAGATTTGCATCATTGAAAAAAGAAAAAAGAAAAAAAAAAGCCTAGCTTTATTGAACTTAGAATAAACAAACAATATTGGGAGGGACTTCCCATACAACTTGGAAAGGTAAGCTTGGAGGACATGAAAACTTGTTCCCACTATTATGTTTGCAATTTTCTGACAAAATTAGGTTTAAATTAATTATTGTTGAATTTCATAGTTGTCATGCTTTGTAATAAGTATGTTTAGTTGGGGTTGTTAAGCTTTGGGTTATATCTCTTCTTGAGTGATTTATTGACTGTTATTGCTTGAAGGTGCGTTTGTAATGCAGATCGAGGATCTATCAATCATTATCAAAAACCCAACTGCATCAAAGACAATGAAAGGCAACTACAATATTCACAGAAATAAGAAAAACCATGTCATACTAACTACATATATCTTAACATGTAAAATGTTCTTAACGTGTAAAACATTCTTAACACGTAAAACATTTTCTTAAATGAACAGACTATTAAGTACTATATTAAAGCATTATTACATATATTTTTATTTTTAATAAGTATGAATAATTGTGTTTATGTGCATATATGTATGTGCTAATATGCTTCAAATATATTGAAATAAGATAATAAATGGATACCTAATAAATCACAATAAATTTTTACTAAGGAATCAATATTATTACAAATATTTTCTATAAGCAAATTATAATCTTTTGCTATTTTATCAATATTGTTTTGAATATCTTTCCAAAAAATATCAAAACAAGAAAGGGAGAATATTTAATTGAAATATACTATTCACAGAACCTTTTCTACCAAAATCTTGCATTTCTATACCTGAAATTGGATTATTTCAGTTCATATTTATTGTTTTGTTGAAATATTTTTGCGAAATGAGCAGTGATCTCAATCAAAATACATATAAAATAAGCTGTCAATTATATTTTCTATCTACCCCTGTGGAAATGAAGATATTTCAGTACATTCGATGGAAATACGTCGAAATTCATAACATGATCACAAGCGACCAAAGAAGCAGTTTCAAGTATTCTAATATATGTGAATATTATGTCAATTTTTATTCCATAGAGCAATCATATTTGGAGATGGGTACAACTAACAAGCAAACAATTACTACAGAAGAACATAGTTACAGATAATAATCAATTGGAACTTGGTGATGGCTGCAAACTGACATGAACCAGCCATAAGAAGACATGGAATACAACTATATGATAGTTTTGTAGGGCTCATCTCCTCGTAATGGAGATCATCCACAACAAAACGTAGCTCTAGATACATGTCCATGTCGGGCACAGATACGTGTACGCATATTCAAATATCCCCATTCCATGCATGCATACATAACTCTGTGTGAGTGGGTGCACGCATGTGCAAAATGTACTCCTTGAAAAGACGAGTAACATACTTGGGGTTTGCAGGATGTCAAAAATGAAAGATCAAAGTCAGCTAACACAACATGCCCATCCTTTTGGAGCAACACATTCTCAGGCTTCAGATCTCGGTAGACAATTCCTGCATAATGAAAATATGTAAAAATAAATAAATAAGGAATAATCTTGATAACTTAACATACAGACTAAATGCAGGAACAACATCTATAATAATATTCATTTGAACTGATGAAGGAAACATCAGAATACACATTCTAAGAGTATGTTTATAAACTATTTGAAGACTGTTGAAAATGACATGAAAGACAAGAACGGTATTCCTTAGTGAAGAATGCAGCTTTATTTTAACGGTCAGTTAAGTTTTGTGAATCATAATAATATGTTATACAATTATTTTAGTACAAAGTTGTTTGCAGAGTTTAAATCACTGTATCAATAACGTTTCCATTAGAAGCTACCACATGTTTCTAATATTAGAAAAACAGTTTAATACCATTACATCTGCAAAGGAATATGGTTCCAGTTTTTAAAAACAGTGCTCTCTTATTCATCAATCTTCATGGAAACTTGAAATCGTTAAAACAGGACTTTAAAGGATGAAAGCTACACTTTCTTTGAGAAATAGTCTCCAGTTAAGTTAGAGAGACAAAAATTGGAAACAGTTAAACTAAAACAGTTACTTACAAACTCACACACAATTAGTCCTAGCTAGTCAACGTACCTAAACAATGAAGATATTCCAAGCCAATTACGACTTCCGCAGCATAGAACCTGAGGAAAGTAATACCATTCAAGAGTGAAATTAGTACATGAACACCAAGAACAAAGAAAGAAAGAAAGAAGAATATCATAAATACTCAACATTTTTAGTAGGAGAATCAAAGCTTGGCTATCCCAAAAATGAAACCAATTGGATGTAACTAACCAAGATTGGTAATAGTTAGAAAAATAAATATTGATCTAGTTAGAAAAGCAAATAACATCTCATGCCTCAAACTCATAGTAGCAGAACTATATCTTTTTTGTGATGGGGTGATGCATAAAATGATCAACAGAATTTTATGTAATATTGACCACATAACAACATGAAAATTCTTTGAAGACAGAAGAAAACAAAGTAGCAACAAGCAATTATATGTTTATCAATGTTTCTGACTTGGTGGGCCAAAAATGATGGAATTGGTACAACGATCTGTGAGACTACCTCGCAGATTCCTCTCTGAAAATATTCATAGGCTGCTTATCAAGCAAGGAAAATAGCTCCCCACCAGCGCAAAAGTCTGTTATCAAACAAACGTGTGTAGCGGTCTGAGGAATAAAAGAGACATCAGTATATTACACTCACGCAATTTGTAAATCATATTTATAATGTGTGTGTGTTTGTGTGTTCTTGTTGGCACTCAGTGGGAAAAGTGGAAGTAATAGAAAGAAATCGAGTAGACCTGAAAAGAAGCGTATAGTGTTGGAAGAAAAGGATGATCCAGTAACGAAACAACTTGCCTCTCAATGCATGCTCGATGAACCTGTTCAGGTGGCAGAAAGCAAGTAAATCCTCTACTTCACAAAGTAAAGACACTATGTTTCCTTTGCACAAACTGAAGTATGTAACACTGCCAAGCACCTCTTGTAGATAGAGTTAAGAAGAAATTACATGGAATTCGAAGTCCACAGATGCATTTATGGTTTCAAGATGGTATAGAAAACATTGTACTTTAATAGAAAATATAGTACTCCTATTTCTATTTGTAGATCAGTATGGCCCATGATAACAGGAATAGGTCCAGAATCGGATGCTTAACTTATACCAAGACATTGGCTACAAATACTAATTAGATGGATGTATCAACTGTTTCTGCTGACAATGATGATGATGAAATGATTGAACCACTAGAATCGTGTGTAACATTTGATTACTATTAAGAGCAGAACCAATAAAAGAAATTCTTTTTGTACTTAGGAGAAATGAACGACAAACATGCAAAATTGCAAGGCTATCTCAAGAGAGAGATTAAGTACACAATAGGCTAGTAGTCATAGATGTCTTTTACTAGTTCTGCTAAATAGAATAAGATGGTGGAATCTAAATGTAAGGTTGGCTCTTGCAAATAAAATTGATAAACGAAGAAATGTGGAACTTAGGGCAGTGACTACAACAATGAGGGGTGAAGTATTTAAAGGCATTAAGAGAGTAGAGAAAGTTCCTTGAAGAGTTTATGAGAAAATCATTCCCATAATGAAATGTGGTGGTGGAATGATGATGTCCAAAAGATCCATTACAAGTTGTGTTGATGAGAAAGAGAGAGGTGTTATGAAACTTTCAACCTTCGTTAGATCGAAATACGGAAGAGATCAGAAACGCCATCATTGGGGAAATTGCTTTCCTCTCAGGACCAGACAGCCTCGATTAGCTGAGGAATAAATAGTATGAGTGACAGGGACATGAGACTAGATTGAAGACCCAACACATGGAAAACAGGGTGGGCAAAATCCTGAGGGTGAGAGGGTGCTAGTTGTTAGTTCGGGACCATAAGAGCTCCTCCCTTGCTTTTGATTTCGATGTCTAAGAAGAGAGGGCTTTCCAGAAGTATTCATAGGATAACCATCCTCTTTCAACCCTACTATATAGCCTTAGCTACCTTTCTAATTGAAAGCCTGAAAGATATTATCTAGTCGTAGACCAAACCTAAAACTAAAGATTAAGATAACATTAGGAGTACTAAAAGCGAGATGAGAAAGTCTTGATAAGAGAAAAGGAAGAGGTGGCCAGGTTATTGTCAAAAATTATTAAATGAGCACCACCAAAGAGTCTTGGGGCTAGCAATAGATACACAAGAGAGATCCGAGTAGATGTAAATTTCCATAAGATTAGGATTTCATGAGTGCAAACAACGCCAGCAAAGATGAAAACAAGTAGAGCTTTAGGATCGGATGGTAATTCGATAGAAGTATGGAAAAGCATGGAAATTTTGGAATTGTCCTGACTAACTAAGCAATTCAATAATATTCTACAAATTAAAAGATTATGGATGATTGGAGAATTTTAAAGTAATGTAGAACTTATATATAAGAATAAAGAAGACGTACAAAACTATACCAACTATTTAGCTATTCAACTTATAAGACACACGGTGAACTATGGGAAAGCATGATTGAACAAAGTTTAAGAGAAAAGAATATCAACAATTGGTTTTATGCTAGAAAGAGCAACCATCGAGGCAATCATTCTACTTAGAAAAATGATAGATAAGTACAGAGGAAAGAAAAAGAATCTCCATATGATTTTTATTGACCTAAAGAAGCATATGAAAAATAGCTAGAAAGTTAATTCTACGTAAGGCCATATATGCTTCATGGAGTTAAATGTTGAATGGTCAAGAAGCACCATGTTAATAAATTGAGCACATTCGAAAAAATATAGTAGCTCCAATAGGGAATAAACTAAGAGAAAGTTGTTTGAAATGGTTTGGGCATGTTCAACGAAGGCCAATTACAACCACTATTAGAAGGAATATATAAGTTGAAAGTTTTAACGAAGCAAGAAGAAGGCCAATCCACGTGGCTCTAAAAAAAATTGAATGGAGGAACATGATTCATTCATCCAACCCCAAAATTTCAGGATAAAGCTTTGATGATGATGATGATGAACTATGTTGACATGATTGGACACAAATATATGTGTTAGCATGTCTCCACAAATGCTGACACTTTGCAGCATCACCCTTTATTTTAATAATGTTATCGTCATCAAAGCCTTATCTTGAAGATCTGGGGTCGGATGAATAAAATTTGTTCATCCATTCAATTTTGTCCACGTCTTCTATTATAATGTGTTCATATTTGCATATTCTATCTAACTTGGACTATTACTGACCTTCGTTGTTTGCGCCTAAACTAGCTAATCGACTCCCTCTTAATTTATCACCTTGGAGTTACTCCTAAATTTTCTTGAACGCTTTCATTTCTAATTTTATCTTTTGTAATTTTCCCACTCATCCATCTCTGCACTCTCATCAATATCACCTTAAATCTATTAACATGATACCTTTTGACTACATAACATTCTTCTCCATAAAGGATAACTAGTCTTACTATCATCTTATAAAAATATTCTTTTAATTTGATTGACATACATCGACCATGGCACTCCAGAAGTGCACCTTCACTTTAACCACCTAGCTTTGAATCTGTGGGCAACACCTTCCTAAATCTTTCCAACCTTCTATATAATAAACTAAAGATAACGAAAAATGGTCACTTCGGGGTATTTTCAGACCATCATTATTTACTGGACATTATTTTTCATGAGTGGTCGTACTAAAGTTACACTCCACATACTTGATCTTGGTTCTACTTATTCTAAAGTACTTGATCCTTCAACCCATTTCTCCATAGTTTTAGTTTCATCAAATAATATTACAAAATCTATAAATAAATACACCAAGTTACTTGCTCTTGAATTTGAGCAATTAGTTCATTTACAATTAAAGCAAACAAATACAAATCAAAGTCAATCCTTGATATAAACCAATTGTAATTGAGAACTCCTTTGTCTTCTCTTTATTTGTGCTCATACTAATTTTTTTATCAATTAGTTTGCTCTATACTAATCACAATTGTCTCATACACGTCCTTAATTATGCTAATATATTCATTCGAGATCTCTTTCTTTCACAATACCCATCAAATTAACTCTCTCATTATTTTGTTACATGCCTTTTCTAAGTCAATAAAATCATATGGAGATTCTTTTACTTTCCTGTGAACTTTTCTACTATTTGTTTAAGTAGAAAAATTGTCTCAATAGTTAATCTACTCTTTCCCATAGTTTCATAGTGCAACTCATAAATTTAATTCCTCGATGATTGGTACAGCTTTGGACGTCTCCGTTATTCTTATACATGGTTAATATGATTTTTTTTCTCCATTCATCAGACATATTTTTAGTATTTAAAATATTATTGAAGAACTTACTTGGCCTAGACAATCCAAAACTTCCCATGTATTTCTATTCTTCTATTGGAATGCCATCCAAGCCTAAAATTCCTACCTGTTTTCATCTTTGTTATTGTTTTCACTTCTGAAACCCTAATGCCATAGAAGTATGTGTATTCTTGGATGTATCGTATATCTCTTACTAGCCTCAATATTTTGTGCAGTCTTTAATTAATAAATTATGAAAATAGCCCTGCACATTTCCCTAATTTATTCACCTCTTATGAAGACTTATCTTCCCTTTTAATGTCCTAACATTTTCCAAACTTTTTAATTTTTCTTTCTCTTATTTGCACCAGCTTGTAGGCATATTGTTCACCTCCATCTAATAATTTCCATGAAAAAAGGGTTTCTAAAACAGGCCTTCTTGACATAGCTTAGGCATGCACTACAGAGACCAATGACAGCAAAAACGAGAAGGAGTACTTTGATACAAGTTGAAGGATCTAAAAATGAGAGGAACACCTAAAATAAGGTATTGAAGATTAGGTAAATATCTACAATGACATGCCATGATGAAATATATAGTTGTAGACAAAATTAAACGAGGAAAGAGGATTCATATTGTCAACCCTAATATTTGGGTAAGGTGTAGATGTGAAAATGGTAATGAGACGCTAATTCCATAACTAGTTCCCTATTTGTGCTTGTGTATGTTCCAATACTACTAAATATCAAACAAAAGAAGACATCATCACTGTCATCATCAAAGCCTTACCCCAAAATTTTGGGCTTGGCTGAACGGAGATAGAGATATACTATTTCCACATTTAAAAAACATCTCACGTGCTGCAAATGCCACTGTAAAATAAGGAAGGCTAGGCCAATCCGCAAATAGAAAACAGAACTACATGCTTTACCTCTATGTAGGAAAATTTTCCATGTGAGAGTTTTTTGGTAATTTACATTGGATTCCTAATAAGTAATAACCAAAACACCTTCACATAGATAGCTGTCCGACAAAGATTGAGTAGATGGTTTTTTGAACTTGCATGAGTAAGGGAGGTGTTCCTCAATGTGAAAATAATATTAATTTGCAATGAGAGCTGTAGAGGCTTTCAATCTGTTTTTCAACATTTACTAATTATATAGGTCGATGCAGTCCCCATATGCAAAATTTGTTTGTCTCCTGCAAAGAAAATGTTGTATCATGAAGATTTATACCATGATTCCTAAATATTCACACCTTGTTACGATTCAACATTATAGATTTGTCCATCGCTTTCATAGCGTACAATTCACCTGTACCTCGCAATTCCACCAAATGAACACTGCAGCAAACACCCAGATAATTTAATTAGGAACCGAAAGCAAGAAATTTCACCACCTTCAAAGAAGTACTTTAGCTCTACAAAGACAAATAAAATTGCAAGGTGTCTGTTTATTCCTATTCTAGAGTGTTGACCGTTAGATGTAAGAAAGGGCAAACGAAATTGCAGGAATCTATATACACCTAAAGCAATTAAGGAAGATGTGACCAGAGAATTCAGATACAGTAGCAACATGGAAGTCATGCTAGTTATGTACGCAGACTTACATTTGCACTATAGCGGTTGCCATAAACAAGAAAAAACATTACCTCCCAGTATCACCACAACCCAAAGGTCTTAAAGGCTTGAAATGACTCAGACCAATTTGTTCACCATGTGTCATGATCTACAAAACCGGTAAGGGACAAAATAAGATAGCAGTAGTGCCACAAAAATATGTAGCAAACCCTCTCAATACCCACTCGACAGTTGAGTATAGAAGAAAATGTATTAGCCACATTATCATAGTATTAAACTTCAACATATTTCCACAAAATATTTTCATTTCCACAAGGTCCAATACAAAACTTAACTGAAAATTCCTTTATGTATATATTTCAATAAAAATCATTGTACATTTTTGCGAAATATTTAGGCGAATTGTGAATTTTGACCGAAATAATCAAATTTTAGGTATAAAAATGCAAGATTCCGGTGGATATATTCCTATGAATAGTTAACCTTGATTGAAATATTCATATAAGGATGCACATACAATCATCCAAGTTCTAATAATTAGATATTGGTTAACTTATTCATACATACTTAAAAGCTAAAAACGTATGATAATGTGAATATTTTTACAAATTTCCATGAATCATATAGTTTTTTTTGGTGTCAAACTTTTAGATAGAGTCGTGAAAGTCGGACACCCCCCTCTGACATACACTGCCGTCACATAACCGTAGATCATTTGCCTCGGGATACACAAGAAAAATATTTATGGTTCTGCATATCCCAAGGCAAATGGTCGACAGTTCTATGAAGGGGGCGCCAGAAAATCATTATTATTTTAGATATTTATTCAAACGAGTAGCAAAATGCCATTGATTTTGATTTCTACAATTCATACGGCTGTTTGTTTAGTTTGGTGGCTTAATAGTGTCTTTTCATATATGTTTTCTTATTTCCTACACTTTCAATGAAAACTTCCTTAACATTTCCATCATTTCATAATATTTCCTTGAAAATTGTATTGATTTCCTCACTGCTCGAAATATTTTCATTTCCAATAAGAACGTAATAGATATCGAAATTGAAGTTTAATACCTTGCACATTACCAAAAAAGGCTAATAGATTCCATAAGAATGACTATTTAAATCTAAATAAAGTACTCATCATTTCATTTTAGGTGCAATATTTATCTAAAAACTTTTTTATAACCAACAGTATGGTTTATATTAGTGTATGAAAATTGCATTAACAATGTCAATAGAAACAGATTTTTCCATAAATATGACATGTAAAGTAGGCCTAAGACCACCCTGAACACAATCCAAGGATTTTACTCTAAAGCACAAACATCAAGAAGAATCTAAGAAAGAGAAAGATATATGCATGGATTACAAGGTGGAACAAGAAGACATCACATCACAATATAATACCTTTTGGATTGCCATCCAAGAAGAATTGTTTCTCTTGTGAGGCCTTGGACAGATAGGTTGAGAATGGATTGCCCACAAATCATCTGGTCTCTAAACAATGGCATAACATTAAAAGTTAAATTGGCTGCAATGCAATATAGCAGAACAATTACTGCAGATGCCAGTAAGATTGTATTTAGTAAAATGAGATTTTTTATATTGGCACATAAATGACATATTTAGTGGATACAATGACATTGTTATAATAATATGAGAAGTTGGTGAAAATATTTCGGTGAATTAGTAAAATTCAACCAAAATATTCTCTTTTATTGAAATAATTATAATTATAAATTTAATAATAAATTTACAAAAATAACAAAAAATATAAATTGCTTGTAATCTTTCAATCGTCACCATGCGCTAGTTACTTCGATTTATTAGTAATCTATTCATATTTTTTAACATGAAGGTGGATGTAGTCAATGTGATATTACTAATGTTAACCAACCAACTACTCCAAAAGACCGGTCTGTTGGAGAGGAGAACTATGAATATAAGAGGGTCACGAGGCTTAACTGGGGTAGACACACCCGAGAGTGGGAAAAATACACATACAACACTCCCCCTCACCTATAAAAGTGGAAAGAATCGAACCCGTGAGCTATGCGAACCTAACTCTCTGATACCATGTCAACCAACCAACTACTCCAAAAGACCAATCTGTTGGAGAGGGGGAGAACTATGAATAGAAGAGGTCACAGGGACACACCTGAGAGTGGAGGAAAATACATACTCAACAATTAATCCCATTTCCTTATAGTACATTGTTGTCCTTTGGCTGTTAGGCTTTCATAAATTAACGCATAGTGGAATGCTATTGATCTTCATTTCCATACTTTTAGTGCGTTTTCATGTCTATTTTAATTGTGGCCTATGGTTTTATTTCCATTTCTTGCCTGACCGAAATAGACACCAAAATCGAAATTTAACATGTTTGTCCCGTCATATTTTTCTTGGACTAACCACGAAGAAAAAAAAAATGGAAGTATTCTTCAATATAAAATAACATGGGAAACTTACCGAGGGCCTGCTTGGAAAGGAGAATTGAGAGCATTAGAGTTGGACACAACAGAGTTTAACTTTTGGAGTTCAACTTTGAGAGTTGACGTTGGGGGTTAGAATTTGGTCCAGTTATTGGAACCAAGAGTTTAGATAATCAAAAGGACATTTGGTTTTTTTTTTTTTTTTTTAAATCTATATGGTTGTTATTGATATTCATTTCCACACTCCATATGGTTGCTATTGTAGTTTGATGACTTATAAGTGCGTTTTCATGTCTATTTTATTGTTGCCTACAATTTTAAGAAGAATGTTTCAAGATTTCTGTCATTTATGTTTCTATCATTGATCGAAATATTTCCATTTCATGCCTGACTGAAATAGACACCAAAATCAAAATTTAACATGTTTGTCCCCACATGATTTTTTTTAGACTATGCACGAAAAAAAAGAATGGAAGTATTCTTCAAGTCCAATCATTATATTTTCTTTAAATAGATAGAAGAAAAAATATACATTACTACAATATAACATAACATGGGAAGCTTAATCGAGGACATGTTTGGAAAGGAGAATTGAAAGCATTAGAGTTGTACACTATGGAATTAAACTTTTGGAGTTCAACTTTTGAGAGTTGATGTTGGGGGTTAGAATTTGGTTCAGTTATTGGAACGAAGTAAGAGTTTAGAGAATGGAAAGAACATTTTTGGTTATTAAAAAAAACATCTTCCTTCCTCATAGAACCTGCAACAGATGATAAAATCAGAGTGAGATACCCTCCACTTTAGTACCGCACCCCTTCTCCTTCAACTTTCCCTTTAGCACCCCTTCCTTCAACTACACTACCCATCTCAACCACGGATTCATCTCTCACACTATTAGCAGCATCATCCCTTCCCTTGGAAATCCAATAATTACTCACATTCAGAAAAAATCTAGTTCCAAACCCTTAAAAACTGAAAGTTGGTCTGGATGTAACATAAATTTTGCACAAAAAGCATAATGAACCCTAACCTAGACAAGCCTCTAAAAGGATTACTTCAATGTCTATTCAACATTGATGGATCTCAAAAACTAATATATGTTCTAGAAAGAGGTGAAGAGAAATAATTAAAAAGGGTTGGAGAATGGGTAGTTGATACGGAAGAGCAAAAGCAGAAGCAGGGCATCTCATTGCCCAATCTGGATTACATGGAGAAGGAGGAATGCTGATAGCAGGAGCAAAAGGAGTCTCCAAAGAAGAAGCACAACAATTGTCAACAACAATGAGGATGCTTGGTCCAAATGCTATTGAGATTTTCAACTCCCAAACCTAAATCCTCCATTAAAAACACAACCTAAGAATCTTCTCTCATACTGTTATCTGCTAAAGTTCATTTCTTCACAATTCTTGTGATAAACTAAACCATAAAAACTTCAAAACTAAAGATGCAAACAATCAAAAGATAGGTTTCATTATGTTCTCAGGAAATGTGCTATTTCAATCTCCAATCATATCACCGTGCAAAATGTATACCTTACCAAGTTGGCATCAGGAAGCTCACGAACAGCTTCATCAACATTTTCTGCTGTAGCTTTGACCTGGAAAAAAGATTAAAAAAATGTTGCAGTTACATAGACAGTAAAACATATCAACAATATTTTGGTTAAAATTTAACTGATTTTTCTAAGCAAATATGGATGGATAGAGAAAGAACAGATAATCAACAAAGAGTAAAACTCTATTTCATTGCATCTCATAGGCACAATGTGTTAACCAACCAACTACTCCAAAAGACCGATATGTTGGAGAGGGGGAGAACTATGAATATAAGAGGGTCACAGGGCTAAACGGGGGTATGACACACCTGAGAGTGGAGGAAAATATACACTCAACACTCTCCCTCACACATAAGGGTGGAAAGAATCAAACCGGTGACCTATATGAACCTAGCACTCTGATACCATGTAAACCAACCAACTACTCCAAAAGATCTGTTGGAGAGAGGGAGAACAATGAATCTAAGAGGGTCACAGGGCTTAACTGGGGTATGACAGTTCCGAGAATGGAGGAAAATATATGCTCAACACAATGGCAGGACTACGATTCATTGCTATTTTGCTACAATTTTTCGTTGAGAATATACAAGATACCCAGATTCATCCACTGACCTTCCTACCCCAATCAGCAGAATAGAAAATGATGCCAGTGTACTGGTACTTGATATAGCATGGTGATACTTGCAGGTTACAATCATCTCTTTTCTTGTTGTTCTATTAGGTTTGTCGTAGTTCCAACAAATCTACTCTTTTTTACAATAGAAGTACATCAAGTCTTGAACCAAAAGCAAGTATATTGAAAATTTTATAGGTCAGTTGTAGTCATATAAACTAGAAATTATGTTGAGAAGAAGGAAGATACTCAAAAGTGGTGGTTTAACGCACAAACACAGTCCTTAGAACAATGAATTAACAGAATGTGAACATATGCAGGATGATAAAGGGGAAAATAACATACCAACTTAGCACTTTCCTCCTCAGTCCTCTCAGAGAGACGGTTTTGAAGGGGTTCCACATGATCACTTCCATCTAATTGGACACCAATGAAGTATTGAAGTTCGCCCTAAAAAATTATGGACCAATCAGAAAAGTTGCAGTGGACAGGAAACTGTGTAAAGAATAGAATAACACAACGGTTTTTAAGCCACCTTTTGATCACGCATAGGTTGCAAGTGGAATAAATTCCAAAATTTCTTCCCTGCAAGTCCCAGATTGCAAAGTCAAGCATATCAGAACTAAGTATAAGACCTAGATTTTCCAAATTAATGAAGTGAATTACCATCCCACGAGGAGATCCAGACACTATTCTCATCAATGTGTGTCAGTAACACATTAAAATTTCTTAGGTCATAGGAAGTACATCCCAGAACTAGAAGTCATACGTAAAATCCTTATACAATAAGCAAAACATTTATAGTACACTAGAGTTTGCCCGTGCCATAGGCACGGGCATCCTCTTTGGAGTAAAGGGGGTAAAAACGAAAAAATAATAAAGTTGGAGGGGTATTATTAAAAAAATCTTTGGGATTAAGGGGGTAAAGAGGGAAGGGCATCATCTTTGGGGCTAAAGGGGTAAAAGAGGAAAGATAGTAAAGTTAAGAAGGGTATTATAGAAAAGGGTGGTAAAAAGAAAAGATAGTAAAATTGGAGGGATATTATTGAAAAAGGAAGGGGGAAGAGAGGAAAGACAACAAAGTTAACAAAGTTGAAGATGGTGAATAAGAAAGGCAATAAAGTGGACCCCACTCCACTGTAGCTGGATGGGACATTTATCCCCCATAACTATAGTTGGAGTGGGCCCAGCCCTCCATTGTGTTTTATTATATCGATTTGCATCATGAAATACCTAGACAGTAAGACTTACCGCTCTTTGTATAGTTAATCAGCTGGACAGTGATTTCTTTTTGTTCTCTGATAGCATCTCTTATTTTTGAGACAGTCTCTTGATTCGTATCAGGGCCTTGAAGAAATCTATTAAACCAAATGAAAAGTGTACTACTAAGTGCAGTCTTAAAGGATTGGGACCAACAAGTCCAAAATAGAGAAGGGAATCAAGATACAAATACATTATGATTGTAAAATGCGACTTCCACAAAGCCTTGACATCAGATCAAACGGGTCTAAAGGGTCGGCTGGTTTCATAAGACCAGAGCAGTAATAAGGTATGGAAACAAACACCTCCATAAATTTATAAGACTGATCTTCTACACAAGATCTGCAATCTATGATATCAGATCCTCCAAAGGGTTGGCCAAACATGCATGTTTATGGGTGTGAGATCTATGGCAGATAATGATCTACAATTCAAATGGTGTATGTGAAAATAATTAAAATGTTTAAAAATATTTCAAAAATTAGATACAAGTGCATTAACAATCAAAAGACTAAATGAATATTTTGAGAAATTTATATACTAGTTCTGCCCATGTAACTATACCAAACTCAAGTGAAATAACAAACTTCTTACATGTGTACATGTATGTGTGAGTCTCAACAAGGCTTTATCCCAAAGATTTGGGATTGGCTAAACAAATCCTGTTCCACTTTGTCCAAAGCTAAGTCTTGTTGGGTCTCGAAAAACTAAATAAATAACTGAGTCTTGGTATATTAGTTCTGCCTATAATGTCCCCACACTAAACTCAAGTGACATCACAAACTTCTTCTAATAACCAACCATGCAAGGAAGAAATTGCATACCGGCAGTTTCGTCCCAAAATTTCTTCCCGGCTATACTCTGTCAGCTCAAGAAAGCTATCTGATGCAAATATCTGCGACAAAGCACCAAGTTGAATCAGTTTTCAGAGAATAAGCAGAATACAAAAGCTTAAACTGCACATCATGAATAGATCAGTTCCATAAAATATAAGTGGTGATTATGGAGACACATCTAGTGCAGTTGTGCCTGCTTATGTATGGAGTTGAGAACTTGAAAGAAGATAACATGTTGTTAGGAAAATCATATAGCAGAAAGTGGTGTTGAAAAAGCATTCTCCCATATTTTATGCTAAGTTCCTACCCAGGTACCTAAACAAGACTTTGAAATGCAAGATGCATATATTATCATATATTAGTGAAGAAAAAGATACATAACAGTTGACTAGAACCACACAAATTGATTTTTTTTATTTTAGATATGTATGTTTGAAGATTCGGGGTCAGTTAAACGAATCCTTCTTCTCTGTTCCACTCTCTTCACTGCCACAGTGCCACCAGCCATTTCTTATGTATTGAAAGTGTGTTCATGTCCATTTTCACAATCTCAATCCATGTTCTTTTGGGCCTTCATCTCACTATTTTATAGTCTTCAACTTGTACATGCCTTCTACTTGGGACTGTAGTACTTCATTGCACATGCGCAAACCATCTCAATCAACTTTCCTTAATTTACCATGTACTAGAGACTAAAGCTACTCCTAAATCTTTTCAAATGAATTCATTTTATTTTATCTTTCCTGGGCTTTCCATCATCCATCTCAACATCCTCATATCTCCTATGCTCAATTCATTAACATGATGCTTCTTGAATGCTCAACATTCAGTTCTGTAAAGCATAGTTGGTCTTACTACCATCTTATAAAATTTTCTTTTAATTTGATTGCTATGCATCTATCACATAGCAATCAGAAATGCACCCCCATTTTGGTTAAGGAAAATATATAACGCGGGAACCTTACATTATATGTGCAACAAAATCATATTATACATCTAGTCAATTAGTATATAGTGACAGGCTAGCAAAAGCTATAGAAAATTTGCTTTCTAAGAGTTGGTCTTACAATTGGATTATCAGGAAGTCTAGGATCTGTTATGACAAAATTCTTTTCAATGCGTTCCAATGTTGTTGCTAAGTCAATCCCTTGGCGTATATCCCTTTCCCTTGCCTCAAGATCCCAGTCGTCAGAGCACATGTCTTTGGTCATCAAAATCACCGGATCAATTATGGGTTGAGGATCGTTCTTTTCTGTTCTCTTGAACCTGAAGATGACAAAACCAGATCTTGCATCACACATGTGAACCATAGAGTTTAAATGAAGATAATAGAAGTAAAAGGCACAAATTTACTCATAAGTAATTGGCATAGAAGGCCGGTACTTGCATAGCAGTCATAGAACTCAAGTTAACACTGTTCAACCTTTTTTTTTACAATGAGACAATGGAGATATGGCCGGCATTTTTTTAGTAATCTGAGGTACAACATCCAAGATAAAATTTTAGACTTCCCACATCCAGTCCCGGGTGATGCACTAGTAAGAGGAGATGATGTTGATGAAGATTAATCATTTTACCAATGAAGAGCCAAAGAATGAGGATGTGAACCAGGATGACGTTGAATTTCCAGATTTTTATCAGTTGATGAATCTTACCTCAGTTAATGATTTTAATCTCTTATAGTTTGAACAATATAAACCTTGAATAATATTGTGGACCCGTGGCTACTTTTTGTGAATGTATGGATGATATTAATATGAGATTTGGTATTCCATTATTATAGCCTTAACATGGGATTTGGTGATATAATACGGGAACATAACTTAGTAAGAACAATTGCACAACCCTAACCATAGTCTGAATTTTTTCCCCTTTTTTTTTTCCTGATTTTACTGAATTTTCCCCTTGCCGACTTATTTCCAAACCCGACTTGGTAACTATGCTCCGAACACCAAATACAAATGTACCTTCTCCAAAGATCCAGCTAAATGGACCTCTCTTTTTTGTCTTTCTTATTTCTGTGAAATGGAACGGTAAGTTTGAATAACCAAAGGAGCTGATAATAAGGAATTAACAACATAAACTTCGAGTTTGTAGGAAAATATGAACCTTATCAAAATCCATAGCCTAGATAACACAAGACCATTAATCATTGGATCTAACTAAAAGATGAGACTAACAAATTATTTAATTCAACAAAGACTGGTAGGGCACCTGGACATCTAAGATCTCACCATCCATAAAATCTTTAAAAAAAAATGTATGTTTGTCAGAACACATTTCAATCAGGATGGAGTCACTTTCCATATTCAACGAACTTTTTCTTTTTTTATAATTTCAGACAATGAATCATGTATAGGTCATTTCCTCTTCTGACCCTAAAATTGGGATAAGGCATAGATGACAATGATGGTATAGGTCCTTTCCTTATGAATCATGATAAAAAAAGGTGTTGTGATTGAGGAAAACAAAGTCCCCTATATGACAGCCTGGAACACCATACTTCTTGGATGAACTTTCTAGCCTCAAGCCACGGTTGAGGCTTGAGGCTTGAGGCTCTTCATGAACATAACCGTTAGGATTTGAGGATAAACACAGATTTCCTAGAGATCAGTTCCGATCTTTTAGGGATTTAACACACCTTCTCCTAGGGATACATTTTTCTTGGGATTCCCTAACATCCCAACGGTCATGTTAATGGAGAACCTCAACCGTGGATTGAGGCTAGCATTTTCCTTCACGGATCCAGGGAAGTATACATGGGGAAATAAATGACAAATCCATATACCTCCCCCCCCCAAAAAAAAAAAAAAAAAGAAGCTCAAATGACACAAAAAGGAATGTATAACAATGCTCAAATGATACTCAAAGTATATTAAAAACAAAAAGGATTTGCTTAACATAAATGGCTGTCTAGTGTCTGAATTCAAAGTAGCTACTATGATTTGATCAGTTCACTAACTCCAGTGATCCATAAACCAAATGGTGTTTCTTAACTGCTTAGCAATGGCAGCCACACACACATTTGTAAACAGTGAGCAAGAATCTAACCGAGATGAACATCTGTTACACCCGTTCAAAATCAAAACCCAATTCAGAGGAAGAAACATGACAGTAAACATAAGGCATAAATATTCTGCTTCTGACAGGAGTAAAGGAATGGGATGCTTTTTATTCTTCTTCTCTTTTTACTTTCAAAAATAATTAAGAGCGAGGCAAATGTAAACTTGAATAAGGACCTCACCCCATTAAAGAAGTGCGTCCTGATTTTCTGGATTTCTGGCCAGCATCATTAGTGGAACTCATTCGGGATACATCAATTCTGCCATCCACTTGAGGAGTTTGTGCACCAGGTGTACTCAGGCTCAAATCAAGGTTAGCCTTCTCTTGCTCCTCGAGCTTGCCATGGATCTCATGATCTATTGCTTGAATATGAGATTGTGAATGCTTCACAGTCTGGACAACCTCGGTGATGGAACACAAGGCCTTGTCCTTCTGACGGACTTGATTAAAAAAAAAAGGCAATCAAGATATTCAATATTTCAACCACATTAGGTGGAGCAATAAGTGTGTCCATGTTCATTCTTTAGAACAGTTTTGGTAATATCTGCTTACCATCGTAGCGGATTAGGGACCTTGACAACCCATTTGGTCGTAAAGCCTTGTCATTAAAACCTTCCGTATATTTGCTGACCTCAACCTGCATTCTGCAGGAATAATGTAAATATAAACTTCAAGAATTCAGCACCTTCAGTATTTCAACAAAGTTCACAGATGTACATGTGTGTGTGTATAATTCTCAGCACAACAAAATATAAATCATACTGCAATATATGATCCAGTCAGTATACAGGAAAATTCAGAACAGTTAAATTATCATTGAGCTAACATCGGAATAATCCACAACTAGTCAAACCACATTACCTACCCAAACTGGCATAAGATAGTATTATTGCTAGTAAATGTCACTGAAGGTGAATTGGAAAGATGGTGGGAAGCTTAGAAACTTGGAAACAAAAGAGAACAATCTAAGCATCTTATGCCCACAAATTAGTAAAGTTAAACCAACCAAAAGAAATGGGGACAAACCATGACAGAAGAATATAGGCCCAGATAAAAATTTATAAAAAGGTACACTCCTAATTACCAGAACTTCTACAGTCTAGGAATGCTCAATATCTTTGTAACTGTTCAGAACTTCAAGGGTTGCTACTATATGATCTCACAAAAGCAGAGTTTTTCTTTCTTCCCAATCATGGTTGGGCACATATTGAACACAAACTCATATATAAATTTTGGTATATGAAAACCCACATGCACATTGACAATTATAACCGCTATGTTTGCATGCAGAACTCTAGGAAATTCTATCAAGGAAACAGAGTTATCATGCTATATGCTGAGATGCAGATACCACTATCCAATCTATATTGTCTCCTCGAGTAGAACCTAATCCCAAATAACCTTATGCCCTCAAAAATCCAAGTCATGGGTCATGAGTGATAAGATGTTCTTGGCCAGGCAAACATCAGCCATTAAAAAGGAACGCCGAGGACATCACTTGTAACCCCAGTAAAGAAACCAGCATAAGAGTAGCAGATGAATTTATTACATACCTATTAGAGAAGTCGGAAATAAAACCAAAAACTGCCTTTGACTCCTTGAAAAGTTACACAGATCTCTCTTACTTGTGTGTGTGTGTGTGTGTGTGTGTGTGCAAAAGCTACACAGATCTCTCTTACATGTGTGTGTATATATTTAGTTGCATAAGATAAAATGGTAAAAAGGGAGCCAGATTTATGTGTGAATGTGATGTGATGCACAGGACGTAGGGTGTTGATTATTCTCAATGAACCTTACTGTTCAACTCCTGTAGGTGGCCCCTCTTGTTTGAAGCATACGAGATTGAGACATTCATTGAAAACAAATCCTGACATCCCTAAACATATGAACTGATTAAAGTAGTTAGATCATCATTTTCGCTATCTTCATCTACACCTTATCTCAATTATCAATGTTTGCAACATGAATACTATTTCAGCATTTAACCGTCAACAAACATATTGTTAGTCAATGCAATTTTCTACTTCCTCTTACCCTTTTAGAACCACCGACTTGTACCAAAAGTGCTCATTCTCACTGCTGATGTGATTGGACTTTTCTGCACAAGCCCAAACCATCTCAAACAAATTATCTTATTTTATCTTCTATTAAAGCTCTTCCTAAATTTATCCAAATATAGCTATTTCTAAATTCATCCTTCCTAATATACCAATTTCTGTTCAGAGCCATGAACAGCAGTATTGTTTTATTGTAAAATTTTCTCTTGAAGTTGTTCAATACGGTCCATCCCATGATACTAACCCATCCACCTCACTTTCGTAGATCAATCATAGGCTGCCCCAACAGGTTCAGGTCATATGCTATTTTGAAGTATATAAACAAGAATGGAGCATGAGATCAGCACCCACAAGTTCAGGATCATGTAAAACGTACAATCAACATCCTCAACGAAATCATAATCTGTCCAAATTTAAGTCGAAAATACAGAAATGGTTAAAAGTTTTGGTCAAGTTACATAACCAGATACGATTTAGAAATATATTTTTGTGCCTGGATAAATTTTACCATTTGTGTAAAACTTTTATAGTGAATTTACCTGTATACCCCTTTGGTTTTAAAATATCGGCCATTTATTTATTTTTTTAAATCAAAGAGATATAAAGGTAAACTCACCACAAAAGTTTTTTACACAGGTGATAGTAAAATTTATCCATTTAAGTAATATTTCAAAATCATATCTGGTTATGTAGTTTGATCAAAACTTTTATCTGACTGCGTAAAACACCCACATTAAAAATTGAACATTGTATGTATTAGACAAACAGATTGATGAGTATCCTTCACATAGTGATGAATGCTTCTCAAAGTTTACTAATGTCAGATTATATTTTCAGAACTTGCTTCGTCAACAGTGAGCACCATGACTTTCAAGTCATTCTGACATTGGGAGTTTCATTGCAGTAAAGCTATTATCAAGTAGAAGGATTTGAAATGAAACACAAAAACAATCGAAGTTGACAAAAATATCTTACCCTATAAATTTGATAACCTTTCCACCACCATCTTTTATGGGTGTGAGGGTTAGAAGATTCCAGAAAGGGGTGCCATTCTTCTTGTAATTCAGGAGTCTTCCACAGTAGCTTTTCCCTGTTGTGATAGCTTCTCGAATTTTTGCAACTTCATTCCGATCTGTATCAGGTCCCTGGAGAAAGCGACTGCAACAAAAAGGAAGAGAGTTGCAGTTAGCATAGCAATTGAACCATCAGCATCAAAAACCTCCTTCTCCATATATTGAATCACCAACATAACATAAGCCACTTTATTTCTAAAACATGCATCGATATACATGCTTTAAGAGTTCTAGTGTAACCGAATTATATACAAGTTGAAGCCCTTGACTGGACCCTGAAGACGATTAAGATGCATGAGATACATTGTATCATTACCAACGTATCTCATCCCAAAAGGTTATGTTGGAGAATGATATATTTATGAATATCAATTAGGATATTCTAGATTAGGCTACTTTCTATATCTTGGTTGATGTAATATTCATAAATATCAATAAACATCCAAGAATTCTCAATAAAGATCATTCTCTTCACACCATGCCAGGGTCGCCATTCGATGCTAGTACCACAATTGTCTTTTAAAAAGTAAAATCAAGGAAAGATTATGATTCTTTTGCACGTTGTCCATGACCTTTTTATTTTTTCTTCTAATTAAGGTTACCAAGAGTAAGTCTTTACCAATTCCTGCCAATGACCTCCTTTGAAGAATAACCAGTTGTAGTGAAAAATCCGGAACTTGCATACATTATAGGGCAGTCCAGCCTTGTCGCATCCGACACAACAAACGCCTGTTGAAGTGTAGCGAGTGCATCCTTCAACTCTTGACTGACCCTAGGTATATTCGATTCGGATTCTTCTGATACTCTTTCAGATTCCAAACATCTCTCAAGTGAATTTCTACTTGCACCTCCTGATGAGTGTTGATCCATAGCTTCAGGATTAGCTTCCCTGATTTCTGACTTAACTACCAATCCCCAATCCGCGGCCCTTTTAGCCATGCTAGCTTCATCTATAATCTGATTAGTTTGGCCATCTAAAGAGTGTCCAACAGCTCGATTTGAGTCATCTGAGAGAACACTATCTCTCTGTGAACTCCCGTCAAAATCTCGTTTGGAGTCTTCCGTGGTCTTATACTTAAGAGATTCTCTTCCAAATGCCATCCACTTATCACAAGATTCCCCACCCAAGGAGGTCTCGGATCCTCCCTCTTGCATCTGAACTGAACTCTGGCTTTTCATCTCCATATTCACACCGGAATGTCCAACATAATTTATCGATTCAAAGACTTAAAAATCGGTCTATGTTAATCTTTATTACTGAATGATCCTTTGGGGGTGATAATGAGACTCTTGACTAGCAGCATATGTATACTTTAAGAACTCCAATCGTAGCTCCTGCCAACATGAGTGAATTTGAACTCAATCAGTTTATGATTAATTTCACTGTCTGGTAATTATTTAAATAGCTAGATTGTTAGAAGATCATTAAAATAAAATAAAAAAAATCAAAATAGTTCCCTGAAGTTGAATGTAACCCAACAGAATGTTACGTGGAAAAAGCATAAACTGAAAATTTGTTCTAAAAAGGGGAATTTGAGATCTTCAAGAATTAATCGCCCTGAGCAACAAAAGGATTATAATTGTAAATCATGTTATCGACAACTTTACTGGAAACATGATAACAAAATCCTCTTAAATTCCTAAGCTAAAACTGGCAATTTCAAAGAATTCACCCATAAATAATGGCATACTGCTTAAATGCAAGTGAAAATATTCTGCAATAAATCCAACTGAAAACAATAAGGGTAGTTTGGAACATAATCTCAAAAATTCTCTGAATTGTTCCAAAAATTCACAAAATTCTCCGAGTAACAGACTAGCCAATTAAATCGACAAACCAACAATTATTGATTAACCATTAAACATTTTTTTACTATTCACCATTAAAATTTTATTTTCTTAAGCGTTCAAATCTAAAGAACAAGAAAGGGTTTTTAGGGAGGTTGAATATGATGGGTTTTGATAATAAATCCAAAAAACATCATTTCTATGTTCCCCCAAAATTTTCCCAATTCTTTATAGGAAACTTTCCCGAATTTATCCAAATCAACCCAATTGAGCCCCGCAAAAATAATTAACAAATCCAAAATTGGTTACTGTGGTTTGGAAAGCCATTTTAAGACAAAAAGGATGATTTTTTAATTAAATTTAAAAATAAAAATAAGAAATGAAAGACTTTATCTGGTTATAAAAATGGGGAACCAAAAGTATACGATGATTTGATGAATAAATAATAAGCTCGAAATTCAGTAATTCTACTAAAGTTAGACCAATATAATCTGCATAAATTATACTGAAATTCATCACTCATACAGAAAAAAATATATATGTAATCTCCACTACTGAATTAAACTAAAAAAAATACCAGAAAAAAAATTTCCCGCCACAAAACATCTGAAACAGAGAAACACACAATGGTTCTACCAAAACCTGGCAAATTGTGGAGAATTATAGCAGAGAAAGTAGTAAAAGACAGAGCTTCACAGTCTAAATCCCTCCTTTTTCATCAAATCGAAGCTTTTTAAAGTGTGGAAGCAAAATCTTCCAATTTGTAGTTCATGAAGCTATCGGTTTTCGGTTAGAATTTGTTGTAAAAAAGGGCAAAAAAAATACAAGTGGAGAAGATAAGATAACGTAGAGAGTCAGAGTCGAGATAATAAATAGGTCTTCTCAACTGTCCCACTGACCTTTCTCCAGTTTCTTTCTTCATTTTTACATTTTTTAAATCTATTGGAGTAAGAACTAAGAAGCGATTCTCTGCCTCTCTGGAGATTTTCCACTAATAATTACCGTAGGAGACAAATATAATCTATTTTTGGTAAATATATTTGAGTGATTGGTAAGCACGGTGCTTGTTAACGTCAACCGACAAAACGTGTATTTTGGAACTTTGCAACTTTTATTTCAAAATTGCTGACGTGTCTATCTACAGGTGCCACGCATAAACTTTTGGGACTCTAGTAAAGACTATGGACCATTTGAATCCCACTTAATATAATATCAGTCTATTAAAGATTTTTTTAAGAAAAATACATGAAATATCCTTTTAATAACTTTACAAAATCTTTGATTTAAAAATATAGGAAGTCAAATAAAAAACTTGATCAATTTATTTAATTATTAATATTTTTAAGAAAAATAAAAAATGAATATTTTATTTATTAAAAACTAAATTTGATATAATCTTATTTGAGACATTTGTGTCAATTTGTTAATTTTTTAGTGAAATCAATTTGATGACCATTCAAGTCAAATTTTAAAATTATGTTTTAATTATTTAAAATTATTTATATATTTTAATAAATCTAATATTTATAGACCAAATCAATTTGATGTTGATCATACTCATATCCATCATCATCATTGGTGTAGTCATCATTATCTATTTGATTTAAAGATTACTAATTTTAATAAGTGAGACAAGTTTTTTTTTCCTTTAAATTGATTTATAAGAGATGACCATAGTTAAAGGGCATGTCATTAATTATAAAACATAGGAATAGTTCAAATATTCTCAGATAAACATGTTTCTTTAAACTTCAAATCATTGAAAGGGTAATTATGGTATTTTCGTTTCAAAAATTCTTTTTAGATTAATATTTGATAAATTGGGTACTAAAGAGTTCTTATTTTTTAATAAGGGACTTTTTGGTACAAATAATAGTAGTTCGCACTACTTTTCATTCTCTCTATATCTATAATAATAGTAGCTCAGACTACTTTTCATCCTCCCTATATCTATAATAATAGTAGCTCGCACTAAAGTCATTTTTCTAGGTGAAAGACTTTCCTTGTTCTGCTCAAATGGATTACTACATCATCCAATCCAACACCATAGCCCTCTAAGAGCATTTCTAACAATGCTCTTTACAATAAAGAGCATATTTTGTCAAAATCTAACAAATGATAATTTAGCTAATCCAAAATTTGTTAAGTGCTCCAGCAGAGTCCATAAATCTTTTATTTGTTGAAAATTGACTTAAAATTTAATAAGAGTTGTGACCTCATATTTTGGAATCGAAAAACATAATCCGATGTTACAATTTTTTATAGAACGAAATTCTAAGAATTTTGAATATATATATATATATATATATATTTTTAACCGTTAATTTATAATTTTAAGTTTTGAGAGTTTGATAACTGTCCATTTCAACATCGTGGATCAAGTTAAAAAATTAAAGAGTTTAAATATTTTTTTGTGAATATGAATTTTTTTCGTAAACTATAGAAGAATTATGGGGTTGGTTGTCAATGTGATAATCCATTTGCGCCCAACGACCCTTAGTAAGATTTGAAATCTTACAAAATTAGTAAGGAAAATGTTTTTTTAAATTTTTATATTATATTTTTAATAATAACGAGTCAAACCCCCTCACTATATTTATAAGCAATTGTCTTAATTTCCGTTTTCTTTACTTTAACATTTGTAAGTAGAGAGTCTGTTGGACTCAAATTTTGTGACTTGGCTCCTTTAAATAACGAGGATGTCATGTTTAAAGAGTCCGTTGGAATTGCTCTAAGTTAGACCCCAAAGCTCATGTCCAAGATATATCTTTTTTTAAATAACTTGATTCAAAATTAAAATTCAACACTAAAAAATAATTCACGGAATTTTATCTTTACAAGCCTGAAGCATCAAATCATGTTTTTGGATGCCATAAGGTGATCTCAAACACCCTTAATAAAAGTAAAATCCTTACTAACTTAGTAAGATTAATCGGACTCTTTTTTCCAGCATACTACAGTCTGAGTCTCCTGACCACATGAGTCTTGAGACAATGGTCTGCCAGCGCTGATAGCATTATTTTCCAAGGCAAGTTAAAAAGGAGTTTTCTTGTTTCAATCTTCAAAAGACTTTGAGACTTGTGTGTAGTTTTCAAAGGAAAATTACTTAATTGACCAAAAATCCCTTTCTCACCTCTTTTAATATATCTGAACTTTTTCGACAATGAGTACGATCTATTCCTACAATTTGAAATGGTGAATACTCATAATTTCGAAGATTTAGATGTAACTTTTAATCCATTTCAACGAATTATAAACAATGAATGACGTATTCATAATTTCGAAGACCAATATCGATGATCTAAATCATTGAGATCATCCATCTTGGATGATTTAGTGTGGAGATCAACCATTTTGAATGAGAATACGATCAGAGATCAACCATTGATAGATATATCGATATTTAAACTGTCCAGATCAACATTTTCAAAAGTACTTGGACAGTTCAACTGTGAATTGTCGATTTGAAGCAAAAGTATTGTCAATATCAATGATTCGAGAGTTGACCTCAACCCCTCATGCATCTATCTCGACAATAAGAATTATCGATATCAATTATTTGAAATACAATAGCATTTTTATATATCTATGTAATAAAAATAAAGCACAATGGTGGACCCTCACTCCGTTTATCCCCCACGCAAAGAGGGTTCGAGATTTAACCTCACTACAAATTGGAGGACAACGTTTAACTTTTTTTTTTTTTTCCTCTCTCTTCATTTTAAATAATACCATTTCAACTTTATATTTCCCTTCTCAGCTGTTTCTTCTTCCACCATAAGCATAGTATCTTCCCTTGGAAGATAATAAAAGCATGGTTGTCCCAATAGCAACCAAGTTCATCAAAGCATCATTGTCAAGTTAAAATTTGGAGTTATTCTACAAGAGTCAATTCTGTCAATTTAATTAAATTTTAGGAGTTTTTTTTTTAAGTTTGGGAAATTTGAAGATTGCTAAAACTAGTTGTTTAAATTAATCATTGATTATTAAGAAACAGTCAATTAATAGCCAATTTTTTCGACAGACCCCACTTCAATGAATTTTAAAAAAATAAAATAAAATTGTGACTATCATTGTCTCAAGGTCCACAAGATTTGTTTTAGAGAGCTACTATTGGCACCTCGACTCTTACTTATTACATCCCAATTTAAAAAAAACGTTGGGGGTGTCAATATAATCTCTTTCTTTTTTTTCTCTAGATTTCTACCGTTTGGGTTTAGGATTTTATATGAGGCTAATCATAATTGTAAACAACTATTGATATTGTTTGGACGAGTATTATAGTGTTATTGTAATGTTGAGATAATAATTTGAGCCACCCATTGTAATGTTTGAATAGTATGTTTTTATCTTTAGTAGGGGTGTGATAAATAATTTAAGAAATTGGGGCGTAATAAGTAAAATATGGGGTACCAATAGCAACTCTCTTATTTTCCACAACTTAAGTGGAAGGGATTTTTCTCAAAACGTGCACAACTTATGTACATTGTTCATTTTAATCCCTAAAACATGTATTTCAAGTGAATTTGTCACTTTTATAATCAATGAATTTGCTGGTATATCTACGAATTCGTAAATATTAAAGTCACAAACTCATAAGTTTGTAGGTTATAAAAAATAACGAATACATGTTTTGAGAATTAAAATGAATAGTATACTAAACTTGGAATTTCCTCATATTCAACCCACGGAATGGAGATTCACCCTAAGTGGAATGGACAAGGATGATGCTAACACACCTCAATTTATAGTACTATTGTAGATATTAGCTTTTCTTTAGAGATGATATCAAGGTCACTCATAGCAACATGCGAAGAGTCAAGATGGTCTCTATGTAAACAAGTTAAAATTACCGTCCGAGATATAGAAACAAATACAAGTTATTAAGTTAAAGACGCACGCCCACTAAGAAAAGTAGTGCATGAAACTTGAAACAAACACATACCAACATCTTCGAGAATGACATAAACGCAACATCACACGACGCCACATCACCATCAACTAATTTTAAAACCTACAAATAGACAACAAAAAAAAAATGTCATTTACATCATGAAATCCATACTCTTCAAAAAGTAAACTAACTTAATCTTCTAAGTGTAACTGCATGAATCCTAGGAGTGAAGAGCAAGAACTAAGCACCATCAACAAGATGGGTCCAACGAAATAGATGGCCATTAGAATTTGAAGCTCGAAATCTAAAATTTCCCTCACCAAATGCCAAGTGACATACTATTTTTGGAGAGTCAGATTCACATTAATTCTGATGTACTAAACACCAATTCATCATTCCCAGTTTGTTATAGACAGCCTACTATTATTGGATTCCCATAATGAAAATGCATCAAATCCACCAACTGCTATTATCTTAGATCAACTCATTATGGGGTAGTAGGTGCAGGGTCCCTCATTCAAATTAATTTGACAGCGAGAACCATCAAATCGTGCTATTAACTTATACAGCTTGGTTTTGATTTTACATTTTTATTGTTTCTTCTTTATCGTTAATACGCGGAATTTAGTGTCTAACTAGGAAGTCATCCAAGCAATTATTTGCATTATCGCCAATCTATTATAGAGAAGATGATAAGATTAGGGAAGATATTGTCTTTAAAATTAGAATTGCAAGGTTAAAGTAGAAGGACATTTCTGAGTCTTGTGTGATTCAGGCATAGAAGTAAAATTAAAATAATAAACTTATAAAATAAATTAAAAGCAGTTATATTTGATGGAGTTGAATGTTAAATTGTTAAGAAAACAATTAAATGATGAAAGAGTATTAGTTTAATAACCCCAAATCATTGAGATAAAACTTCAATGATGATAATGTCCACCATGTCCAATGTTGTTGGCATAGTAGCCAAAGTTCGGATTCAAAAACCATGACTAAGGGGATTTTTTCCTATAAGCTTTCCCTAAATTTTCCGTGGTAACATGATAGTCCATTTATTAAACTTTCCCTTTGCAATTGGTGAGACCGATGATTCATACTGTCAAAGATTGACAATTCTAATCATTGAGATCAACCTTTAATCCAAATGTTGATCTCAACCTTTTACAATCGTCAAGATCAATGACTATAAATTGTCGATCTCGACTTCTGAACAAGAATCATTGAGATCAATGATACAAATTGTTGATATCAACATTTGTACAATTGTCAGTCTCGATATTTGAACATGAATCATTGAGAACAATGGTTGATCTCAATAATTCAAATCGTCAATCTCAACAACTTGAGTTTGACATTTTATCTAGGTGGGGACGTTAAGAAAGAAAGATTTTACTAACTAGGTTGTTAAGATATCACCCCAAAACTTAGGTTCATTCAAAAAGATGCCTCTAACGTAGGGTCTATTAAGTAATTTTCCCAAAAGGTGTCATATTCGACTATTAATCGATAAATCTTTAATTAATTTTTCAATTCACCAATTTAATCGATTAATCCCTTATTTGAAGAATTTTATGAATGTTTCAAAAAATCTGGAGAATTCTATAACCATGGCGTTTGGACCCTTTTTGGATTGGTTTACTCTTTAAATTTGTTATCATTTACAAAAATAATATTCGTGACATAGCTAATCTGTTGTTTAACCATTTTATTTGAGTTCGACCCTCTTCTAAAAATTTGGAGGAACCCTCGTTACAGGACACATGACATTTTGTATTCATTTCACACCCCCACTTTTTCGTTAATATTTGGGATACCTCCCTAAAAACATCACGTGAAATTTAAAAAGAGATGGGTGGGGCAGATTTACAATGGGGTCAATGAGGGCAATTGCCCCCCCCCACAAAATTAAAATAAAATAAAATAATATTAGATTCTCCTCTTAAGAATTTGATATATTTTAAGTTTGTCACCCATCTCATTCTAGTTTTTGGGTTTATTAGACCCTTCCTATTTGTTTAATCTTTGACGGTTGTGCCCGCTCACTCATGACATTACTCCTTGATTTAGGTCTTTTTCTCATAGATAATAAGAAATGATCTAAATGCCTTTTTTTACAATCTCTAGCAAACAATCCAATAACTTTTGCCCCTTAAAACTACTCATCTTCATGTTCTTCGACCTTATCAGACAATTATAATTTATTCCTACTACAAAAAATAAAAATAAAAAATAAAAAATCCTAGCTCTGCCCTTGGGAGAGGGTTGTATCGAAATTTTGAAGTAAGATGGCCACTTGGAAGTTTTTCCATTTTATTTTTAACAAAATGGGAAAACAATCTTAGATATCAATGGTGATCTTTTAAATATTGTTAATGTTATTAATGAACCTAACATCGAAATTACCTAAACAACCCCAATAAGTTCATTTAAAACTAAGGTGACAAATGAAAATGGCCCCACCTGATAGTTCCATTTGTGGGATTAGTCTCTGTCACAGAGATGACTGATAAGAACGGGCAACACTAGAGCCAACCAGCTCTTGGCAAACCACGTGAAGACGTGTATACATGTTGGCCTCCTGCGAGTGTTTGCGGCTCACATTTCGCACCATCGTCCACACATTCAACGAAAAGGGTATTTTAGAAACACCTCTCCCCATTTTGAAGAATATTTGAGATACCTCCTTTGTCTTTTAATAGATGACATACCCTTTGAATTCATTCTTATGTCATAGACCAATAGAAAATGATCTAAAGTCAAAATCTATCGATTTGTTTCTTCTTCTTTTTTGCTTCGAAAAATCTAAAGAATCTACCTACTTCAAACCTCAGGGAATGATAAGATTTTGGGGAAATAAAATGAAGATGAAATTATAAGTCAACAAAATAAGGTAAATAGATTAAAAGAAATTTACGAGTTGGGAAGAAAGTTGTTTTGTTTAGAGGTAGAAGATAAGGGCATTTCAATCATTTAACATTAATTTACAAGAGAAGATTGAGGTCAACGGGGAATGTCATTAATTTGAAAATACTAAGAATTTTCTCAAATATTCACCAAAATATTTAGGGTATATCTAAATCACCCTAAATCACCCTAATAATAATAGAGATGACTGACACATTGACTAGACATGAGATCATTCCAATCAAGTTTGATTTTAAATTATTGGTCCTAAGATATCTTGGTGGTACCCATAATTGAGTTGGCTTGTTGTTGGACTGTCAAACATTGCCTTGTTCTGATGTGTATGCTTTGGTCACTTCAAACATACTATTTATCATTTATTTTTGGTAAATGGGACCATGGGAGTATCCATTATTTCATTGTATTTTCGGAAAATACGAACAAAATCATTGATTAGAGGTGAGACAACTAATAGGTATACAACTGGCGGAGATATGAGGCCACGTATTTGTTTGTATGGGCTCTAAGAACAACTCCAATCAGGGTCTTCAAATTGGCTTCTTCTCCATTTTGAGGCCACGTATTTGTTTTGGATGGGCTCTAAGAACAACTCCAATCAGGGTCTTCCCATCTTTTCCATTTTGAGGCCACGTAATTGTTTGGATGGGCTCTAAGAACAACTCCAATCAGGGTCTTCAAATTGGCATTTCTCCATTTTGAAGCCCCTGAGCCACTTTTGAATTCCAACTAGCCTAAATTCAAATCATTATTCATGTCTCTAAGACTATGCATGGATTGAGACAAGTGGAAAGAAGAAAAATCAATTTCTCTCCACTATGTTTGGATTGATGGGAGAGAACTAAGAACAATTTTGAATTTTTAAAATACCTTAAAAGTAATATAGGGGCAGAATTGGAGAGAAAGAAAATTCAGATATTTTTCTCTCCTCTTCTCTCCCCGCTTAACAATCCAAACAAGAGAAATGGAGAGAAACTCATTTATTTTATCTTCTCTTCTCTCTATCTCTCTCAATCCAAACCCTTGTTAGCAATCTCCCAGTTTAATTCTTGAAAAAATCATAATTTTTCATTTTTTTCAATGAAAGCATTATTCTCCGGACTATTGAACTATTATAAATAATTCACAGATTTTAAGTTTGAAAAGAATAAAACTTGTTTTTTACAAATTTTTATAAAACATAATGAAAAAAAAATGCTTTTATAACTCGTTGTATATTGCAAAATGTAAACGTATAAGTTGTGATGTTTAACACAAGTCGACTTTGAAGCGGCCATACTTCAAAATTTTGGAGGAATCCACTTTTTAATGTGACAAATGTCCCTATTTTATCAGTAAAAAATAATAACATGGCCCTCTACATTTATTTGAAATTACACATTTATTTTTCAAATTAATGATTTCTCTTGATTTTGGTATTCTTTTAAAAATCAATGGAACAATAACCTCAATGTCTTCATTATCACCACCGTCATTATTACCATCACCAATTTCATCAGCACCATCATTGTCATATGGCTGAATTTTTTGTTTTAGAAATTTTGAAATGAAATGGATAATACATGTACGAAGCATATGTTGCATATTTTTCATTTTATCAAAATTTTTGCCGAATTTTAAACTAGATTTTTGCAATCCAAACTCGAATAGAACTCGAATTTTTATCGTATTCCAAATTGCTAACAAAGATCCAAACACAACGTAAAAGAAAGAGAAAATCTAAAAGACAAAGAGTAAAAATTATGTTTTTGAAGAAAAAAAGGTGAGGTACGATAGAAAATCTGCAAAAAGGTGAATAATGATAGAGCCAAGGGTTTCTAAATCTCTCTAGGCTCTATATATGAAGCCGTGAACAATGATGTATTGAGGAGTCGTGCTAGAGTGACACAAGATTTACTGTGATTCTCACAATTCTGACGTGGACATGCATGCATAACCGTAGATGGTTTTTACTCGTATCGTGAGGAACCACATCTATGGTTATGTGCACATCCCACGTCAGACTTGTGAGAATCGCAGTAAATACTTTGTGTCATTTCAACATTTTCCTATATTGATATTGAGCCTCCGGTTTGAAACCTGATTGGAGTTTGTTTCAAAGGGCTTCCAATTTATAAATTGGAGTTGCTCTGTAGCTAAACCAACTATTAAGTTAAGGAAAATGCTGGGATGACACGGGGCATTTATTGAGATTCTCACAAGTCTAATGTGGGATGTGCACATAATCATAGACGTGTTTTCTTGTGATATGAGTAAAAATCATCTATGGTTATATATGCATGTCCACGTTAGAATTGTGAGAATCACAGTAAATCCTGTTTCACCCCAGCACGACTCTTAGGTTAATTGATTATGCAGACCAAAGGTCTGACTGAGTGGACAAAGCATGTTAGCTTTACATGGTCCACGCATAATCAATGACATTTGAACTAGCAACCTAAATAGTTGACCAACTGCGCTATGGGTCCAGCCCATATATCTCCCTATTTGCTTCATTTTAGATGTAACTGATGTTAACTTCCATTGTAGACATACTCAAGCATTGATTGTTGATTGAAAGAAAGATGAATGGCCATGTAATAAATATGGAGCACAAGTGCCATTTGATTGATTCATGTCTGGATAAGCATAACTCATGAATGTCACTTTAATTTTTACCAATACATAATAAAATTATAAATTTAACCAATTCAAAATTAAGTTATAAGTCAAAATGGTAAATCGATCAATTTTATTATTGGAATTTTGGTAAAATTCATCGTGCTTGGAAGAGAACCAATAAGTTGAAGGTGCCATGTAACTTGGTAAAATCTACTGGTGATGATACCATGATCCCCCCCACCACCATTGAGTTACTGATCTCATTAAAAATAGGCTTACTGATCACAAAAAATGTGTCGCAAGTTGAATAAAAGTTAGTATTAGCTTATCACGCCTTATTATATACTAAACAAAATAGTGTTCACATTAAAACTAGTAGGTATACTGTGTGCTTGAGAGAGTTACAAAAGTCATTATTAATGTAAGGTTGGAATTGTCTCTATAATTTATTTAAGATATTATGTTAGAAATTAAAATAAATAGAACATAGTCTAAAATTATAATGTGTTGTGTCGTTTAATGTACATTAACAATACTCGTCCTTCTTTCGTTATAATAGGAGTTTATTGTAATTTAAAATATTAACTAATTTGGATTTGCATCGGCAATAATCACAATTTTTTTGGATTTTAATAACTAGGTAAGGGACGCGTGCTATACACGTGCTAGCATGTAAAATAGCAAAGGACTAAAGGCTACTCAAGATCACGGGCTTTTACCACTGCACATTTTTTAACTGGTCAAAATAATTTTAAAAAATAAAAAATATATGCTAAATTATTTTGAATGAGCACCTTAAGGGCATTTTTGTCAATTAAAATAATAATTAGAAATATATTATGTAGGACCATGGTTACTTCTACAATTACATAAAATATTATTTTTAATAATATTAACAAATAATCTTTTTTTTTTATATATATACTTATCGTGTGTATCCTCACCCTTCGGATGAGACTAATCCCTCAATCGCATGCACTGCCCCCTCAAAAAGTCTTACATGCAATTAGTTGAGTCAATGATCAACCGGACCTTGGAGGGTGGCCCCAAGGAATTCATTGCTTTGTGGGGTTTGAACACTTGACCGACTCTTCAAAAGGAGCTTATCAAGGCTCATGCACGTTATTTAATTAATATGGTATAAAAACATTTTGTAATTTTAAAAATAAATAATTTGGATTTGCGTCGACAATGATTGCCCCTGTCTCATATAACAAAAAACATTTATCGTTGCTATTACAATTAGAGAAGGGGTAGTTGAAGTAGTTTGACACCAAAATTTAGTATCCAACAAATGCGCCCCCACTTTTATATTTAAAGTTAATATAATTAGAGTCATTTTGGTAAAAAATAAACAAAAAATACAACCTACGATAGTTCGTTTTCAAAATTACATTTACTATGTAATCTTTGAAAATCCTTTAATTAATATTATAAATTATTATGTTTATGAGTACATTTTTTTATAATTTTTAAAATAAATAAAATATAATCAGTTTTAATAATTAAAATTTCAAACTTTTGTGGATAATTTCTACACATTTTCTTGACTGCTCATCAGATTTTCCTGTTAACATAATATTTTACAATTGTTTTGTAGGACTTTCTGTCAACAAAAAATCACACATTTACCCATGTATTCTTAAGGGTCCTTCCGATGATTTGCACGTTAGCTCACTTACAATGTTGCAAGTAAGCACCTACATAAAAGAAAACTCCTGAGTTTTTATCTTATAATTGTTGTAATTACATTGTTTTACGATGATTTGTGTGAATGTATATTATTTTGGTTGCGATGATTTAGTTGAGCTACAGTAACTCCTATGAGACACGTCGGGTTAAGGCTCACTCTAACGAGCGATTAAGTCCATGACAATGGAATAAATAATTAAATTACATTTTGTCATCCTGATTCTAGTCAAATAAATCCTAATAAGAATCATATAAAAACTAATAAATAATAATGCTTCATAAATACAAACTCTATCTTAAGTAAACTTGATCTAGTCAAAATCCATCTTCATCCTCGTACGAAACATGAATTAGTGTATCGGAGTACATCTTATCATTTATAATAATCTAATACCCCATAACAAAATCACAGTGATGAGGGGAAGCTTGGCTCGTTTTGATTTGGTTATGCTAATTTCCTTGGTTGATTGCTCTGAAGGCTTGTTCCGATTGACTGAATCAGGAGTAGCTCCTTCCATTAGGTTGGCCTACTTCCCCTTTCCCACAATGATCAATGATCGATGTGAGTTTGAAAAATATCCAAATTCTTTAAACTTGTTGTCCTTACTTTGTAAGATAAGAATTGCTTTCGTTAAATATGTGATGCCAATGAACTAGATAGTTGCAAATGATTGTATGTTCAAAAATTTGTTGATAGATCGTTGTTGCCAAATGTGTCACCGATGAGATGTTCAATAATATTCTTGCATGTGTATAAGAGAAGGATTCACACCAAGGGCGGAACTGGGATTTTACCCATGTGGGGGC
Source organism: Akebia trifoliata (assembly GCF_017979445.1). Classification (NCBI taxonomy): domain Eukaryota; kingdom Viridiplantae; phylum Streptophyta; class Magnoliopsida; order Ranunculales; family Lardizabalaceae; genus Akebia; species Akebia trifoliata. Next base: position 50,999,061 of record NC_141377.1, read on the forward strand.
ATCGTAAGAGTGGAAAAAAATTGTGAGAGCAATTAAGATTGTAATTTTTTTTTTTTTTTTTTTTTTGGGAACAACTAAGAGTGTAAAAAAATTTGTGCCACGGTAAGAGTGGAAAAGTTTTTGTAGGGGCAACTAAGAGTGTACATTTTTTTTTGTGGGGATAATAACGGCATATTTCTTTATCCCCCACTCTTATCTATCGCAGTAGTCCATTATTTCCTAGTAGGTTTGAAAATACTTATGGGGCAAGTGCTCCCATTGGGTTTAATCAACATGTGATCGGTCAATCGTGATCTCTGTTGGGCCTTAAAATCAGTTCACGGCTTTATGGGCCAATATCAATTTGGACCATTTAACAACCTGTAAAATTTGGTTGTTTTTTTCCAAATCCATTTTACCCATCTAAAAACAACCTGATTGGGCTCTTAAATATAGATTGGATTTATGTATGGGCATAGGCCTAGACAAAGACAATGGATTCGGGTTAAGGAGGTTTTAGGTCCACAATCTTAAATGAAACTGGGAACCATGGTTGGTTAGAGATGAAGTTAAACTAGAGTTGTTGATTTGTGGGATGCACGGGGAAGTCGGAAGTATGGAAAATACTATGGCCTATGGGTGATGTTTATGTTAACCTGTTCAAAGAAGATGTTATTAGAGCCCAAAACTTGAACAAAGATTAATGACTATTATAGTATAAAGAAGTAATGAAATTCAATTGATTCTTTTATTGTAATTAAATTATATGAATTCAAATAGAATTTAATACGAAAAAAGAAAAAATTTAGAGAATAGTGTTAAATAAATACAAACTATATACAGGGTAGCGTTCTTTTGACAAAATCATATACAACATTATAGACAGAGCTTCCTGTCTTATATTGGTTAACAGTTTCAGAATAGTCTGATTTTTTGTGAGGTTGATTTCTATGGTGAGAAAATCATCCTCATAAAAAATAGTCAATTCTGAAATTTCTAATTCTAGTTTATAAGTTAAAGAATCATGAAACGTCAATTTTTTACTATTAGTTTGTAATTACTTTTCATGGGGTTAGAAATTTCAGAATTGACCGATTTTTTGTGATGATGATTTACTGATTATAGAGATCATTTTCACAAAAAATCAACTCATTTCCAAACTTTTTTGCCATATAAGACAACTTTATATAGGATTTTGTCAAAACAACCTGACCCATATATATATTTTTGTTGATAATCGAATATCCTTGTAGGCAACGGACCGGTCTTGTATACAAGCTTTGCCCAATTCATAGATCATGGTCTTGTCCAAAGGTTAGTCCTAGGGCATGTGCAACGTTTGCATATCACGCACAACTAGATAAGTGAGGTTGCGCCCTTATGGGAGGCCCCTGAGGAATTAATGGTCATAGTGGGTATCAAACTCACGACCTATAAGTATTAAATGCTTATCGGTCCAAAATTTCCATTGAGCCATCCCCTTGGGGTTATTACAAACTATATCTAAGCAAACCTAATTTAATGAGAAACCATCTTAATCTTTTTTACCATATCGTTGTCGTAATTCCGTAAAAATATGATTTGGTACAAGAGAACACATTTCCTTATACTACGTTTGATATACCATCACTCTATACATAGGGCTTCAACTTAGGCAGGTTGGACCAGGTTGGGAATCAACTCGCGCCGACAAACACGAATCCGCGCCTTTGTCCAACCTGACCTTGGGCAGAAATGCTCAACCCATACCCTACCTAAGTCAGGTCATTTTGGTTGGTTATGTTTATACATCCCTCGTTAATACTACGTAATTTAGTATTAGTAGGGGTTTATATAAAGATAAGTGGCGTGTAAAAAACCTTAAAATTTACAATTATTTTTTATAAAAAATGTGATTATACATAAGATTATAAGCAATTTTAAAGAGAGAAAAAAATAATAAGATTAATTAAAATAACCATTTTTATTAATTATCACAAATCTTAAGAAAAGAGAAATATTTAAATTTGTAATATATTCATTATATGACAATATAGAATTACACTTAAAAATAAAAGCATTAATAAAGAAGATTGATTATTTATCAATGAAAATAATCACACATTAGTTTTGATACATACACATTGAAATATGAATTACAAGTGTGAAATAAACCATGTTAAGAAATATTTTTAAATTATAATCATATTAAGTTCGGATTTGGGCAAATCAGATTGGCTGATACGTATGCCTACGCCCAACTCAATTGAGTCAGAAATTTTTGTTGTTGTTACTTAAACCCGAGGTCGAATCCAAGTTAACTATGCCAAAACATGACCTAAGGTCGGGTTCAAGTTTTGCTTGCTCAAGTTGCAGTCCGATCTATACACCCCTTTTACATTTAAGTGAATATTTGCATTGTTCCTTATAATTTTCAGACAGACTCCCTCAACCTTTTTATTCTCTTATAAATTAGGACAAATTGATCTAAATATTCTCATCTTCTATCTACCCAAAAAAAAAAATAATAATAATAAAAAAGGAAAATTGCTTAATAAACCTTTGGAATGGGCGTTTTTTTATATGCATGTTGAGCTTGGTGCGGTATCATAACAACCTCGCACGTACAGTTTGTCTCTTTAGTGTTCCTCTACCCTAATTAAACAATAAACTCAAGATTGACGGTCCATGTCCAAACATGGAGATCGAAGATGTACAATTGTTGATCTCAACAATCAAACTTGATGATTGGATAAAAGGTTAATATCAATAATTTTAATGATGAATCTCATCAATTGAAAGGGGGTTAGGGGCATTAAGAAATAATTAAAAAAAACTTACTAAATAGAATATTAAGTTACCATGAAAAATTATGGGGATTTATAAATAAATTCTTCACCTAAGGTGCATTAAGTAATTTTCCCAATAAAAACTCAAACCAATCACTTTCAACCCCTTGTATTAAATTAATTTGAATCTATTGAACATCTTCATCAAGCCTTCTTCTTCAACCTATCTTAATCTCTCGTAGAAATTCCCTTTTTTTTCCCCCAAAACTTCCATCATTTTCAACTTAAAAAAAACTACCATACTTTGTATATTTGAATATTGAGGTACGGAGTACTTTAAAGTTGGAGAAGATAGAAAATATTTTATTTTTATTCTTTAAAGTTGAAGTAGACAAGAATCCCCAAGTTGGGTAATAGGGTACAAAATCTTACAGAGGTGGTTGAAGACAACTGCTTTTGAAAAAGAGTCCGACTAGCCTCACTAAGTAAGGATTTCACCCGTAATAAGGGTCCTTGGGCTTACCTCGTGACATCCAAAAACATGATCGGATGCCTTAAAGCAGTAGAGGAGAAAATTTCATAAATTTTGTATATATATATATATTAAAAAAAAATTATTTTTCACTATTGAATTTCAATTTTAAGTTTGGGAGTTATTTTGAAGTTCGGTAACTATCCATTTTCAAAAACCTTCGATCAAGTTTAAAAGAAATTATTATTTTATTTTTTATCTCAAATTTTCGATGAAACTTAGAGGTGATGGTGTTTGATTGTTGATGTGGTAATCCATCTGAGTAAAATGACCTTTAATAAGGCTTAAAATGTTTTCTAAATTAGTAAGAAAAATGTTTTTCTTTGAGAAAAAGTTAAAGTTAAAGATTAGGGTATTTAGGTCCTTTTACTTAATCTATTAGAAAACACTTCCGTCAAGGGAGACATCTCTAATATTCGCCAAAATATTGAGGGGTAGATCAAAATCACCCTAACAATTAGTTGCAAAAAGGTCTTTCCCGCAGAACACGTAATGAGAGATTCTGCAACGATTTACAAATGTCAGGTTCCTTCGTTGGTTTTTACAGTCACCTCCATTTCTCCCGCCTAAAGCTCGCAATTGCGTTCTAGGGTTTATATCCGTCAAAATGAAGAACAAGGTCTTCCCCATTTCAACGGATTTTCAATTTCGTTACTCACTCCATTGAATTTCGATTATTTCACTTCTAACTCTCTTCTTTTAACCTCAATGTCACACTTTCAATTTTTCCAGGAAGACGAAGATCTCTTGAAACAACTACAAGAAGCTGTAGATTCAGATCCAGACAACTCATCTCACCATTACAATCTTGTACGCTTTTGAAATAATTCTTCGATTTTTCAATATTTGTATATTTCGCGCCATAAAGTTGAAATTTTGATAGTTTTTCTTTATTCGTTCTTAGGGGATTTTCTTGTGGGATAAAGGAGAAGAATCGAAGGAATTTAAGGAAAAAGCGGTGGAGCATTTCGTTATCTCTGCGAAGTTAAACCCTAACAATGGCGCCGCGTTTCGGTATTTAGGGCATTATTATGGTCAAGTATCGATAGATTCTCAAAGAGCTACGAAGTGCTATCAGAGAGCAGTGACTCTAAATCCGGATGATTTCGAAGCGGGGGTTAGTGAATTGGGGGATTTTTCGTGCAATTATAATGAGAAAGTTCACACTTTTGTGTGTGTGTGTGTATTTAATGTTCCATTTTAGAAAAAAGTTAGTTTGAACTTGCATTCTCTCTTACAGGAATCGCTGTGTGATTTGTTGGACGAGGAAGGGAAAGAGAGCTTGGAGATTGCCGTCTGCCAGGGAGCTTCGGAGAAGTCGCCGAGGGCTTTTTGGGCCTTTCGGAGATTAGGTTACATGCAGGTTTAATGTTCTTTTCTTTATTCTAAAATTTCACTCCTTTCTTGTATAAATTTCCCACATTGAAACCAACTTGGGTACATGATCTTAATTCCACTTAAAACATTGCAGGTGCATCAGAAGAAATGGTCTGAAGCAGTACAGAGCCTTCAACATGCTATAAGAGGCTATCCTACATGTGGGGATTTGTGGGAAGTATGAATCCTTATTTACAAGCTGTTCTTAATGTCTGCTGTTTAGTTCTAATTTTTATTTTATTTTAGTTTGGTTTTCCTGCTTGGTTTGTTGAGTACTTCTTTGCTCCAATTTCAGGCCCTGGGTCTTGCTTATCAGCGATTAGGAATGTTTACAGCCGCCATAAAGGTAACGTTTTCAATCATTGTTGTGATGGTTGGGCTTCCTTTATTCCTAAACCTGAGAAACTCAATTGCTTTGGACAATGGATGCCTTTGTGATCACCGTTATTGTTATTGGGAGAACTAGTGATGAATTGTAAGTTCGATCGAGGATCCACAGACTCTTCAAGTTGATCATTGCAGTAATAGTGAAGTTCATGCTTTTGATGCAATAATGTTTATTTACCACGATCTATTGTAACAGTCGTATGGGCGTGCCATTGAGCTAGAAGATTCAAGAATCTTTGCATTGATTGAGACTGGGAACATTTTACTCATGCTTTGTTCCTTTAGAAAAGTAAGATTCATCCCTTCATCATACTTGTTTGTAGTAAAGAACTTGACTGTGAGCATGTGTATTGTATTCAACTTCTAAATAAGTTCAACCGTTGATATCTTACCCTTCTCCTTTAGAGTGTAAAAATTTGCAAAGCTCTGGAAAGTAGGCTTCAAATAACCAGTTGTTTCAACTTATGCCCTAATCTATCTTTTAATTCTTTAATTTTTTATTTATTTTTTTATTTTTAAGTTTTACTGTTGGTGAAAAGACTATGAGGTTGTATCCTAGGGTATATGTTTCAGTGTATGTAGTACTAGAACTAGATGATTCTTTTCTTGATTTTAATTTGGTAGAAAGCACTTGAATGCTTTGTCCTCAATTTGATTTATTCGGTAATGCATAATCCATTTGTTTGCTATGAAGCTTATCTTATTATGAAGATGCTTGTATGCACTTAAAATTTGGTTTTGGGTGGGTGGGTGGTGGTGGGGACGGAGAATGGGGATTTGCAATTGTGATTGGGTGGAATTTGTATTGGTGGGGACTTCTTGCATGTTTATCGCTGCGAATGTCTGTGTGGATGGTTTGGTCTGTGTTTGCATATCTACTTGCATGCATGCATGGGACATATTGTCTTTGAGCATAAGTTGCTTTCTTCCTTTAGGGAGTGGAGCATTTTCGGCGTGCATTAGAGATCTCACCTCAAAATGTAGCTGCACACTTTGGGCTTGCTTCAGGGCTTCTTGGTATGGCAACAGAATGTGTAAATTATGGTGCTTTTGGTTGGGGAGCTTCACTACTGGAGGTTAGTCTTCACGGAACTAGTTGATGTCCCTCTTTTGGATTTTACCACTTAAAAGAAACATATTTGAAAGTTAAGAAGTTTTCCTTGTGATTATAGGAAGCGTCTCTTGTTGCAAAAGCAAGTACCTGCTTAGCTGGAAATGCTTCCTGTACTTGGAAGTTGTATGGTGATATTCAGGTATGATCGTCGGTATTGTGTTTTGCAAGCTTCCTTGTCTGGAATTTGGACCTTGTGTAGAATATTTTTCGATGCTTTTATTGTTCTGCTTTAGTTATGGTATTCTTCAAAGCATGTGGTTGAGGTCAATGTGTGTTCCTCCTTGTCACAGCTTGCATATGCAAAATGTTTTCCATGGACGGATGAGGACCGTAGCTTAGAAAATGATGAGGTGGCTTTCAAAACTTCCATCCTTACATGGAAAAGGAAATGTTTTCTTGCTGCAGTCTCTGCCAATCGTTCTTATCAGCGGGCTTTGCACTTGACACCATGGCAAGCTAATATCTACATTGACATTGCAATCTCTGTGGATCTTATTAGTTCCTTTGAGGAGAGAAGTAAACCTGAACCTGAACCTGAACCAGATGCCTGGTAAGATCTTCTTTTCATTAAATGGTTTGACGTGGTTTTGCATGATATATTGTAATTGATTATTTTATTTGCCAGGGAGCTACCTGAGAAGATGTCCCTTGGTGGTTTGTTACTTGAGGGAGACAAGACTGAGTTCTGGGTGGCATTGGGATGTCTATCCACCCATAATGCATTAAAGCAACATGCTCTTATCAGGGGATTGCAATTGGATGTATCTCTTGCTGTTGCATGGGCATACCTTGGACAGGTAGTTTTCTATATGGTCTCTAATCTGATTCTCAGGACATTTGTTCTCAGGGTGAATAGCGTGGAAATCTTCCAATAATTGTAAAATGAATAGAAGTTATTTCAATTTAAAAAATTTAAATGTACTTATTTATTAAATCTTATGGTTGAAATATTTTTCATGATTCCTTCTCCATTTCCATTATCTGAGGTGTCTAAGTTGTTATTTTCCACAGATTTACAGAAAGGAGGGTGAGAAGCAATTGTCCAGACAAGCATTTGATCGTGCTAGAAGCATAGATCCTACACTTGCATTACCATGGGCAGGCATGTCAACTGATGTTCAATCTGGGTAAATGCTTCTGTCCTTTTTGTCGTGAAATATTTGATTTTAAGTTGTTAGAATGAAAAGTTTTATACATTCAAATATATTTTGAAATTCCTTTTAGAGGGTTCACACTGGATGAGGCTTATGAAAGCTGCCTACGTGCTGTGCAAATATTGCCTGTAAGTGATGCCACACCTTAACCAGCTATCTTAGAAAAGAAATATCAGTACATATATTCTGTATTTGGATTAATTTATTAGATTGCTTATTTAACTACATCTGTAGGCATGGAAGTCCTTAATCAGTGTCATAGAAGTACAAGAATCATGAATTATGTTAGTGTACTGATTTGCATGACTAGGTCAGTCCTAAGTACATTTGTTGGGGTGTCTGGAAGGAGAAAACTTCCGTGTCTGCAGAAGGAGAATATACTTTATATGAGGTCATCATTAGCACTTTAGGCTTTCTATTCTTTTGGTGTAAAGTCTTTACGGACTTTAAGGGTGTATTTTTTTATTATTTCATTTTTAGGTGGCAGTTGGTTTGTAAGTAGAGATAGGAAGATTGCATCAATAAAAAAAAGTAGGGATGGGCAGATTGTGCTGATTATCTGTTTTTTTATTTTTTCTCTTTGTAATAGGTAGGTCTGCTCAAACTCTTCCTAAAGAAATTATATATCTGTCATGTATACAATAGTAGGAACTATTTGGGAGCGACATACAATAGTAGAAGAATTAAAGATCAAGTAATTGGGAGAATACGGAAGAGATCAAGTGTTTGGAAAGCTAGATACTTGTCTAAGGGAGGGAAGCTAACCTTGCTCAAAAGCACCCTAGCTGGTATCCCGATTTATTTTATATCATTATTTTTCATGCCTAGGTGTGTGCAGACTAACATAGAGAAATTAATGAGAGGCTTTTTGTGGAATGACAAGGATGGAAACCAAAAACAGCATATGGTCAAATGGAAACTATTATGTTCTCCAAAAAGAAATGGGGCTTGAGGATGAGGGTCTTGTATCGATCAAAAAAAGGACGAGGGCCTTGAAAAGAACAAATCAGGCTTTGTTAGGCAAGTGGTTGTGGCTCTTTGGAGAGGAAAAAGCGATTTTGTGGGGAAGTATTATCAAAACAAAGTATGGAGAAAATGTTTGGTTGGGAAAGTGGGTAGCAAAGTCATCTTATGGGTGTAGTTTGTGGAAGGGAGTTCTAAAAGTTTCCCCACAATTTAATAGGAGGATCGAGTTTAGAGTGGGGAAAGAAAATAAGGTACATTTTTGGGAAGATAGGTGGTGTGGAGAATCGGCTTTATCATCACAATTTCCATCATTGTACGCAGTGTCTTTAAAAAAGAATAGTTCCGTGGAGGATTTTCGTAGTAGGAGTGGGCTTTCTTGGGATCTAGGTCTTAGGAGAGACTTCATTGGTTGGGAGATTCAAGAGGTTTGTTTGTGAGAAGATGGAAATCCCTCACTCTTCTTTTTGTTCTTCTAATTATTGCTTCTTGTTTGTCCTTTTCAGGGTCTACAGTTCAGATATTTGAATCCCCACTTAAAATGGTTCAATTCACTTATGATTTCAGGAGTCATTCAAATCCTTCTTTTATCTGTCTAAGTTGATTTTCCGTCCAATTGTCGATTTTGGAGAATATGTAATGAAGAAAAGTAAGTGAAGAATACCTTAGAGATCAATACATAGAAAAAAATTGAAGAAGAACTAAAAGAATAGAAGGAGGAACAAATAGATGATGAAAACTAAGGTTGTTTAAGTGAAAGTGTTTTAAAAATCGGCTCATGAGTTAACTTAAATATGTAAGACTCATTAGACAGGTCATAGTGGTGAAATTAGGTTCCGAAGCTTTTGGGTGGAAGAGTGGGTCGGCTAGGACATCGCACGGGTGTGGTTTGTGGAAAGATATTGTAAAGACTCTTCCTTTGTTCAAGGTGAAAATGCAGTTTGAGATGGGAAAATGTGATAAGGTGAGGTTCTAGGAATACATTTGGTGTGGTACTCACTCACTTAGTGAGGAGTTCCCATCCCTTTACTTGATTTCTTCAAAGAAGGGCTTACCAGTATCCAACTTCAAAAGGTTTGTAGATAGAAAGTAGGTTTGGGACTTAAGTTTCCACATAGCTTTTAATGATTGGAAATTGGGGGAAATCGGGAGGTTAATCGCATACACTTCGTCTATTGGGAGAGAGAATGGGAGAATTTGTAGGGAGAGCAAGGATGAAAAGGTATTCGGTAAAGTCTTTCTATCACTCTTTATGTAATGTTGAGGGGTGTCTTTCCCTCATGTCATTGGGGCCCAAGGGTTCCAATGAAGATAGCCTTCTTAACGTGGACCGCGGTACTAGTTAAAATTCAAACGGTGGACTTCTTGATGCGAAGTGGCATGTGTGGGGTTAATTGTTGCTTGCTGTGTTTGAGAGATGGGGAATTAGTTGACCATATTCTTCTCCATTGTAGTTTTACTTATGAGATTTGGGCACATTTCTTTAGATTGTTCGGACTTTCGACTTGCATACTTGAAATAGTTAGAGATCTTTTTGCTTCTTGGTTTTCTCTTGGCTACTCTATCTCAGGTGCGAAGAGGTCGTTGTGGAGCATCACCCCGTTTGCAATTTGTTGGAGTGTTTGGAAAGAGAATAGGGAAGATCGTAAGGAAACGATCTTGGCTATTTTGGGTCTTGTATTCTTTTGGTCCAAGGTTTTCGAGGAGTTTAGGGAGGTCTTCTTTGAGAATTTCATAGGCAATTAGGATAGGGTGTGTCGTATGGTTATTGAGTGGTCTCCTTTGTATAGGTTTTTGCTTGGTTGGTCATCTCGGCCGATCTAGCTTTTATTAATGAGTTTATACTTATAAAAAAATGTGAGGCTCATGAGTTAAAATTGCTATGGTTAGTATCTAGAACTTGATTCTTATATTGCATCAAATGTGTTTGATGAATTGTATTAGGAATTTCTCTTTCATAGCATATAACATGAAATTTTCATAGACAAATAAACTTTGATGTTCGAATGTCCAATATTAAAACTATTATATACCATGATTTTAAAAGATGCATCCTCATTTTTCATGCTATTGAAAAGAATACAAGGTTTCCCCTCCATTTTTTAAAACACTCCCACTTAAACAGAATTACTTTTTTTTACATGGATTTTCGCGTATGCGGTGAAGCTGCCATAAGTTGCCGTGTAGTCCGAGAAAGATATAGATTTGCTTTTACGATTGCTTCAATATTTTTCTTTCAGGATTCCACGCTTGGTTAATGCTCATTTCCGTTGGCCAATTTTGAGAAGTTGGTGGCAATTGCTTCATCGAGACCTTCCTTATTCGTTTTATATAGAGAAATGAAGATGCTATAAGCATTATAGCAATTCCCCATAGAGCAATTTTTTTTAAAGATAATGGAGCAGTTTGTTCCTCCGTTTCGGGTTTTTCTCTTTTTGGTTCCTCATCATTTTGTTTTTCCTTTTGGCTCCTCATTAATTTCTTCCTCCTCCTGTTCTTTCTTCTTTGATTTTTTTTCTCCCTTCTAGTCTCTAAGGTCTTCTTCACTTGCTTTTCTTTTATTACCTATCCCTCAAAATTGATGGTTGGACGGGAAATCAACTTAAACAGATAAATGAAGGATTTGAATGACACTCTCCTGAAATCATAGATGAGTTGAACCATTTTAAGTGAGGATTCAAATGTCTGAACTGTAGACACTGAAAATGACAAACAAGAAACAACAATTAGAAGAATGAAAAGAGGAGTGAGGGATTTCCATTTTCTCACATGCAAATTAAAGATGTTTTTGACTCCTAAATCTTCTCAATTCCATCCATATTGTGTCCCCTGAGGATGATAGAAGGGAGTGGAATGGAAATAGGGAGAAAAGCTTCTTAGTGCGTTCGTTACATAAATCATTGTTACCCTCATGCGATTTTGTCTTCCCAATGTCATTTGTTTGGTCTTCCCTAGTTTTGTCCATCGTTACTTTTTTCATTTGGATGGCCTCCTTAGAGAGAATCCTAACCTCGGATAATATTAATAAGTGTGGCATCTCCATTCCTAAGTTTTGTTCCTTCTGTAAGGCAAATGGGGGAGTCTTGGGGGCATGTTCTGGATTCATTGTTCATTTGCTTCTGAGATTTGGCCACACTTTCTATCCTTTTTCCATATAATTTGGCTTTTCCCACAATCTGTTTTACCTTTATTCCATGGATGAAGTTTCAATGTGTTTTCTATAAGGAAAAAAATTCTTTTGTCCATCCATTTGCGATTTGCTAGGGTCTTTGGAAGGAGAGGAATAGAAGTCTTTCAAGGGAATGAGAAACCAATATGTGATGCAATCTTGGACGTTCTATGTCTGTTCTTTTGTTGGTGTAAATTGAGTAAAGATTTCGAAGTGGTGTTCTTCAAGTACCTTGTTTCAGATGGGATGTGCTGTGTTCTATATAGTTCTGAATCTTCTTGTATTTCTTTGTTTTTCTGTATCTTCCTATGTTTAGTTTTTCTGTACTAAAAGGGGGTCACCTCGTTCTCCTGTTTTTTGGAATAAAATATACTTACACACATACATACATATATATAATCGCGAGGCGCAACATAACTTTGTATGAATTTTGATATTGCAGCTCGCAGAATTCCAAATTGGTCTTGGAATGCTTGCTGTTCGTTCCGGTCACCTTATGTCTCCACAGGTATGACAATCTACTAATTATTTGCATGAACTTGGAGTATGCAAAAAATAAATGTTCTGTATTTTTTTCTGGTTGAACAATTTTGGAGTTAAGGGATTTTATTTTTTGTATGGTTCAACTAGTGATTAAAACCTGCTGGTAATTGCTGTTACAGGTATTTGAAGCCATTCAGCAGGCTGTACAGCGTGCACCTCACCATCCCGAGTCACATAATTTGAATGGACTGCTCTCTGAAGCACGGTCTGATTACCAGTCTGCCATTGCTGCTTACCGGCGGGCAAGATGTGCCATTAACACCTTTGCCAGAAATTCTCCTAAATCCCGTTTCTATGATATTTCAGTTAATCTGGCTAGAGCACTTTGTATGGTAAATAAGCTCTTGTCAACATTTTGGTATTTTGTTTTTTTTTTTTTTATGCCAGTAAAGAGGCATATTTGAACTCAAAAAGTTTTACTGATTTTATCTACTCCTGTTTGTTATATTCTATTAAAAGCTTTTGTTTGGTGCAGGCAGGGAATGCCCTCGATGCTGCACGAGAGTGTGAAGGTTTGAATAAAGAAGGTGTGTCATTGAAGTAATTTAACATCTTTAGTTACTTGAACCTTATTCTGGCACTTCTTGTTCTTGCAAAATAATCACATGGCACAGGATTATTGAAATTTAGCTTGTGAATGGTGCATGTATATGTCATTGTGCACCCTTTCCTCCATTTTATCAGTTGCCACCCTGCACATATGCACACACACACACACACGCTTGATGCATGCTAAACATGGCTTGATCTTTACTGTCCACTAGATGGGTCCTCCAAATGGATCAGTCAAATACCCACATATCACCTCAATCATATACTCCTAGCCATTTGATCAATTATTCAATCTTGGAAAGAATATGGAATGGATAACATTCAATAAATTCCATCATTAGATGGGCCTCGATGTTGGAAAACAGCTCATACCAAATTGATGTAGGACTGCAAGGTTTAGATTTAGGGGGGGGGGGTGAGTTATAGGCTTTAGGGTTTTGATGGGATCTATACGAGGGCTAGGTTGTTGAAAATTTGGCTTTAGTGGGTCAGAAAATAGGGATTGGGGTTAGGTTTGAGGATGATATGGTTTTTAGTTAAGGTATGGTAGAGTTGGTTCTATGGGTCACTTTTTTGGGATGAAATGGGTTGGATGAATGTGGTTTTAGGATTTTCAAGGTTGGTTTTTTGTAGAGGAATAGGATAGGCCTTTAAGTTGTGTCACACCACTTAAATGTCTAAGTGTGTGAAGTTTCAACATGGGATGGACTTCATGGAGTTATTCCTCCAAAATAGAGGAGTCTCACTTTGAAAGGAAGCTATCAGATAACTGAGTAAAGTTCATTCATTCTATTCTATAAAATAAAGAAATAAATCATATTTATATTGGCTTGGAAAACTCAACTTGCCCAACAAGAAAATGAAACCAATGACAACCAAATACTTCTAACACCACAAACTATTTAAGCAACTACGAGGAACCATCACAACTCTAAAATTTGTTATTGACTAAGACGGTAATTACTAACAAAACAACTATTAAACCTAGGAATTTCTACATCCATGAAGGCCAAAGAAAATGGCTAAAATTTAGAGACGGAAAATTTTCGTTCAATCACTTTTTCATCTCTTTTGTCACCTCCTTTAAACTTCCCATAAACTTTTATTTGGGGAGCAGATGTCCTGTTTATATTGTCTTTCTTTGTTTTGTCTGCCTGCTTAAACAAAATTTTGACTGTCGATCTTCTTATCTTCCATGAAAAAATCTTGGTGAATTTTTGTGTGATATGCAAGAAGTAGAGGAAGTGTTAATCACAATATCCTTGATTGTTCTAGAGCTTTTGTCATTTAGTCTCATTTCTTTCTCTTGTTTCACATTTATTGGATCATCTTGACTTTTATATGATGGTCGGCCCAATTATGCATTTAATTCTAAAGGAAGAATCCTTTGGAGTTTTCTTCCATTTGCAATTTATTGGGGCATTTGGAAGAGATGAATGCTTTCTAAGGTAAGGACAAGATTGTCGTTAAGTTACTTCTCGATATTAAAGCCAATATGCTCTTTGGACTAAGTTGCATGAGGAGTTCAAGGGGATCCTTTTGATCCTCACACTTTTTTTGATAAGTTAAAATTTGACTAGAAAAGAAAGGGACAAGGAGTCCCAGAATTCAAACTAATCAAATGAGGAAAAAAAGAAACAGAGCACAAAAACCCCAAAGCAAAACAACTAATCTCCCAAATTACAAACGAGATCCCATCAGACTACCAAATCTTCAAAGAAAATCCCCTCAAACTCTTTAAAACCCTTTCCCCAGAAAAAAACAGCCCCAACATATCGTATTTGAGATCTTCATATGATCAACTCACCGTATTTGCTCAGTGGATCAACCACAATCGCTTTCATAATCCGGAACTCTTATATCTTCACCCCAAATATCGCAAACCGTGACACATTCAATACTTTTGGGTGTGCGTAATAACTCAAAGAACTAAATTTTTTAAAAAGAAAACAAGAGATTGTAGAAGAGGAATTATGGTGGTTGTTTAATGGGGGAGGCCCCTGCATTTATACTACAAATGAAATAAATAAAGTGGTCTTGCATGAGTGATACGAACTCCATAAGATGTTAATTTTAATAAAGAAAACTCCTCATAAAAATGCATGCATGAAGATGACGGGTTTTACATTTATGAAGAAGATTCCCTAAACTATTTCATTCAATGAGGAAAGACCCTCATATAAATGCATGCATATGATGAAGTGTTTCACATTAAAAAACTGCCATCTTATTTTATTTAGTGGGGGAAGCCTTTCACACGCATGTGTGTGTAAAATGTTGTTTCACATTAATGGGACAACACTTTAAGTTGCTTCAATTGACAAGAGATGTTTCTCATATACATGCATGCATACACTATACTAAATAAAGAGAACGTGTTTACACATTAATGAACAGAAAGCAATTCTCACATGTTCATGCATGCATATAAAATGGAGAAATCTCTCTCTCTCTCTCTCTCTCTCTATATATATATATATATATATAATAGAAGTTCTGTTTTTATTATAAATAATGAAGAAACCTCATATATGCATGCATGTTATTTCATATTTATGAGAATTTTTTTCCGATGAAGTCCCTCATAAATTGCATGCATATATGCATGTGAATACATAAGTAATGAGAAAAGCATTCAATTTCTTTTAGAAATATATATATGCTGTGGTTTTTTATTTATAAGGTCAATTAAATATCAAGGCTATAACGTATATATTTCAAACAACTTAATCTCATATTTTCCTTTTTGGGAAGGCGCTCTAGGGTAGACATGTCGCCGTAGCCCCATAACCGAAACACAATGTATCAGAAAAATAAATCAGCACATCTAATCGCATCTCGATCCTTCCACATCACTCAACTTTCCCTATTAAATGTTGGATCATCTAGATTGCCAAGATCACCAAGACTTCTTCCTTAATCTCTTCCATTCAGTTTATAATGTATGATACAGAAGTAGTTCGAAACTGTTTTGAAAATATAATATATGTATGTATAGTTTATAGAAAAATTTGATAAAAAATGATTGATCAGAAAATGTCTACTTGTTCGTCTAAATATCAAAATGTTCTTAGATATGGAAATACATGGAAATGGCTATCATGTAGAATTCCTTAATCACATCATGACATTCTCATGTGTTCATCTGGTCCCCAAAACACGTGGCATATTGGTCAATTTAAATATCAAGTTTTTGACGAATTAAAGGAACATAATTAGAATTCATAGGATCCCATATGATTCTCAATTCTCAGGTCAAAGGATCAATGTGAATACACAAAAATATTGTTCTATACCTCATCCACTGAGGTCAAAATAACATTTGACCAATCACGTATCTGGTAGGAGAAAATAAGATGCTCTTTTGTACAATTCTCCAATATGTGCCAGCAGATGCATACCGATGGGACCACCCTGCTCTCGATGGAAAAACTTGAATCTAAAAAAAGGGATCATCGTTCATGTGAGGGCTGGCAAAATGAGTTGTCCAAGCTCACTGCTATAGCCTTAGTTAAAATTTGAGGTTTACATGGATCCAGTGCATTTGGGTTTCCTCCATGGTCTAAAATCATCTATAATGTTGTATTAAGACCAAAAACACCTGTATCTCCTTAAGTACAAAAATTAGTTGCCCATAATACAGAATGATCGTATATATCATGTAACTTTTAATTATATATTTTGGGCTGCACCTTGAAAAGATTATCTACCTACCCAAATAGGGATCAAGCCTTTCATAGTTCATGGATGAAAAATAAACTATCTTTAATGAGTCAAAATTAAATTGGACCATGGGCCTGAAAATTTTCCATAATTTATATGGACATCGGGCCTGATTACGAAGTACAAAGGATTCCTTAAAATTCTGATTTTCTTCATCAGTTTTATGTGTGCAGCTTCAACTCAATTAGTGTGGTATATTTATCACCATGGTGTGGTTCATCTGAGAGATGCTCTTGATTGAGTCATATGTGCATGAGATTGTGTCTAGAAGTGAAATGGTAAATGAATGCAAAATCTACCAATTAAACCGTTTCCTTATGGGTAGTATGTGGGTGTATTTGTGTGAGTAAGTATGAGTGTAATGGGCAACAATGCAATCGTGTTTACTATATTATAATGTCCTTGGTTTTATATTCTATGCAAGTTGCACGTATTTATTGATCTGTACAATCATTCAATTGTTTTTTTTATCGGTAAAGTTGTCACTTAACCAAAATTTTGAGATAAGGCTTCAATGATGATGATGGTAAAATTCTGCCACTTCTTGTGCTTCATGTGGTTCTAAATCTCATTAATCAACTTATCTAAACCATCCTATGAATAATTATTTTCCAATGCCTTTTTGATGTTGAGGCAATTGGTTTGAATGGTGTGGATTAATTTTTTCCAAACTTGGTATGCTTGACTTGAACAAGACCGACTGAGATGTGATACCTGTAGGGCGAGTATTCCGATATACTTCTTATCCCTATTTTCGTTGCCTAAATCGATGGAAGTTAAGCTTGAAAGACTAATGAAGAATTTTCTGTGGAATGATAACAATGGTGGAAGAAAGTATCATTTAGTAAATTGGAAGATGACTTGCACCCCAAAGAAGAATGGAGGCTTGGGGATTAGAGGGCTAAGACTTACAAATAAAGCTCTCCTGGGCAAGGGGCTTTGGTGATTCGGGGAAGAAAGAGACAACTTGTGGAGGAGGGTGGTTCAGGCTAAATATGGAGAGAAGAGGTTTGGTTGGTATAGTAATGAAGCTAGAGGAACTTATGGGTGTAGTGTGTGGAGAGGTATTCTGAAGGGTGTTGATAAGTTTGATAGGGAGATTAGATTCAAAGTTGGGATAGGGGACAAAGTTAGATTTTGGGAGGATTGTTGGTGCAGAACTTCATCTCTGTTTACTCAATTCCCATCTTTGTACGCTTGCTCTTTGAAAAAAAATAACTCACTAAGGCAGTGTCTGATTCGGGGTGGGAACATGAATTTTTGGGATCTGGGATTTAGGAGGAATTTTAATGATTGGGAATTGACGGAGGTTACATATCTTCTAGATCTCCTTAATTTGATTCAATTCAGAGAGAACGAGTAGGACAGAAGGGAATGGGTCAAGACTAAGGATAAAAAGTTCTCTGTCAAGTTTTTCTATAATTGTTTGCTTCCGTCATGCGAGGTATCTTTCTCTCCATCTGTCATATGGTCAACTTTTGTTCCTTTCAAGGTGGCTTTCTTTTTATGACTTGTCTCTTTGGGTAGAATCCTAACCTTGGATAATTTGATCCGTCGGGGGTGGATTACCCCAAATTTTTGCCATCTTTGCTCGAGGGATGGGGAGTCCATCAACCACATTATTATTCATTGTTCTTTCTCCCGGGTTATTTGGACAATCTTCTTATCTCGTTTCCAAGTGGATTGGGTTTTTCCTGTATTTATCTTTGCGCTTTTAGAGGGTTGGGGTTTCAATATCTTCTATTATAGAAAAATGCATCTTTGGGCTATCCTTCCATTCGCTATTGCTTGGGGTCTCTGGAGAGAGCACAACAACAGGGTGTTCCATAGCAAGAAGAGCTCGTCTCACACAGTGATTTTAGAGACTTTGGGGTTTCTTTTCTTTTGGTCAAAGATGAGTAAAGAATTTGAGGGAGTGTGCTTCCAATTTTTTTTTTTTTAATTGGGATACCGTTTGTGACCAGTAGCCCCCAGCCGGGCGTGTATTTTTTTTCCCTTGTTTTTCCTTTTCTTGTTGTTTGGGGGCTATCTCGGCCTCCTATTCTCCTTTTTCTATTTATATTTATCCAAAAAAAAAAATATGTGATACCTGCATTTTGTTAAAGTTATATGCAAGTTATTGGAACTTAGCAAGGCCTAGATAACATGGCTGCATCATACCCTTTTCGTTGGTGTGAGCACCAATAGTGTGTTTGAATGGAATATAGCATAACAATAACACCTTCAGTTGGAATGGACTGGATTGTTGAGCCTGATTTTATACTTTATTTTTCAAACTTATTTTGTATTTTGTCTACATTCTAGGTCTGCTTGATAGCAGGGGCTTGCAAATATATGCCATCTCTTTGTGGAAATTTGGAAAGAGTGACTTGGCCCTCTCCGTGGCAAGAAATCTGGCTGCAAGTGTTTCTACCATGGACCAGACAACTGCTGCAGCATCCATAAGTTTATTCTTTAAATTGCTGTACCATATCTCAGGGCAGGAATCAACTACAACAAGCATTTTAAAAATGCCAAGAGAATTATTAAAGAGTTCAAAAATTAGCTTTATTGCCACTGTGATTAATGCTTTAGATCATGGTAATCGGCTTGAGTCAATTATTCCAAGTATTCGTAACTCACTCACATCATGTCAAGAAATTACTGGAATGCACTCTTTAATTGCCGTTTGCAAACTAGTAAGTTTTTTTTTTCTTTCCCTAAAACCATTCCTTTCAACTTAAAGATCTTTCCCTGATCTCTTTTTAATGCCTATCTTCATTTTAGGTTCTCTTGTGGGGTTTAAATGCCTTCCAAGATGTTAGGTATATGCGATGGATATTATTTGTCTTTCGGCTTTTGTAGGTGAGACATGGATCAAAGCAACACCTGGGAATTCAAAGTGCGGTGGATCATCTAAGAAAAGCTCTTCACATGTACCCTAACAGTAGCTTGTTAAGGTACGATCCTGTAGTAACAGAAAAATTTTGATGTCAGAATTGTTTGGTGGCTGGGCCTTTAGGCCTCTTCCATCTTCATAAGCACTCTGAGTCATCTTTCCTAAGGTCCAAATTTTGTCGTAAAATCCTATTTTCTTTTGTTTTATTGGCATTTGTTCATGGCAGGAACCAACTTGGTTATCTTTTATTATCTGGTGAAGAATATAAAGATACTCTGACTGCAAGAAGATGCATTGTCATAGAAAGTTTCCCGGTTAAGGAAGGTCTGAAAACAGCATATGAGATCCTTGGTGCTGCTGAAAACGCATGCTATATTAGCAGCATCTCCAACCCAAAGTTCTCTTTCCCAACATGTAAAGAGCAATTCATGCATGAAGCACCATCGATTCTACAATTGCAAAGGTATCAGAGCTTATTTTCTTCAAGCATCTGGAATCTATCTCATTGAAAGTTCTCATATGATAGTTTCTAAGGATTTTAAACAATACCATACGCTTGAATTTATTAAGAGAATAAGTTGTCTTGAAAGAAAATTTTCTTGTGTCTGGCAAAAATAATAGAAACGTGTCCGAAATTTTGGTCCTTATGTTTTAGTGAATTGAATCTGTGTGCTTATACTTGTGTTACCTTTTCTTCCCCCCCACCCCGCACACACACCCCCCCACCCACACACACCCATTTTTTTTCTTTTGCTTATCGTGGGTATCCCCACCCTTCACGTGAGAGTAATCTCATGGTCGCATGTACCACCCTCTCATAAAGTCCTGCATCCCCAACTGGTTGAGTCGAGGGTCTGGAGGGTGGCCTCAAGGAGAATTCATTGCTTTGTGGGGTTTTGAACACTTGACCTACCCCTTCCTGAGGAGCTTATCAAGGCTCAGCTTGCCACTAGTCCAGCCCCTCGGGGTTCCCCTATTTTTTTTGTTGTCTTTTTATTATTGTTCGATTGTCCTGATAGGATCTAATAGGAAAAATAAAATATTTAGAAGAATCCTATTACTGAAAAATTGTTACTAAAGGGATCCTTGTATGTGATTTGAGCAATCTGATTGATTTTTATAATTAAAAGATAGAGTAACTTTATTCTGTACAGTGATTTTACTCTTTATGAACAGATGGTTGCATCAAGAACCATGGAACCATAATGCACGCTACCTGCTTCTACTTACTGTTCTACATAAAGCACGTGAAGAGAGATTCCCTCGGCATCTGTGCGTTACACTTGAGAGGCTAGTTTGTAATGCTCTCACTAGTGAAGTATATTCCAAGGAAGATGTGTCTTATCAATATCAAAAGTTCCAGCTTCTAATTTGTGCTTCAGAGATTTGTTTGCAAGGTGGGGATTACAATGGCTGCATCAATCGTGCTATAGATGCATCCAGGCTTTTGCTTCCTGATAGCAATCTCTTTTTTGCACATTTGTCGTTGTGCCGTGCCTATGCAGTACAAGGGAATTTTCCAAAGTTAAGGGATGAGTATATAAAGTGCTTGCAGCTCAAGACGGATTATCCTATTGGTTGGATAGGCCTTAAATATCTAGAATCTAGGTACAAACTTGAGATAGATGTAAATGCAATAGACTTGAACTTTGAGGATTGCTTGAAAGGGAGCAATAGTTCGTGGAATATCTGGATGGCCGTCTTTGAGTTAGTGCGGGCTCAGCGCTCTATGTGGGACCAAGATTATCTTCATGCGGAGACTGCTCTAGCAAATGGTTGCTTGTTAGCCTCTGCTGAGAGTTGCCTCTTTCTCTGTCACGGTATCTATATCCTTATGAATTTGACTAACAATTTTATTCATTTGGTATTTAAAGATTAATCTAAATATTAAGTGCTCAGTTTAAGAATTTATATAGTGAATTGACTGATTGAAAGGGTGACCTGGTGTTTGAATTTATGTTTATTTTTCCAGCTTGCTAAACAAAAATAAATTCAGTGGGTTTTTAATCTCAGTTTTCAACACATTTAAAGTCATGTCCCTCAAGGAGCACCTCAGGGTGAGGTGTATCTAAAACACCCTGAAGTGCAGGTGAAAGGCTGTATACAAGGGGTCTTCCTTAGTCCAAGATTCATGTGTCCAAGTTGAGTGTTGGACCTTTTGACTGAGGCATATGCCTTGGTTGTATGGCCACATTATACATAAAAATATTTCAATAAAAAAGAAAAAAAAAATAGTTAATTGGAGAAACAAGGTTTGTTCCGTATCACCTAACGCGGTTGCACCTCAGCATATAAAACCACAGATTTTTATAAAGATGCAATATGAATTATGATCTTCCACGAAAGGGAAGGTGTGACTTTGGGATTGAATGGAGGAACGTGAATCATTCTTCCAACACAAGAGAGGATAGGGCTTTGATGTCGATGATGTTAGTGACAAATTTCCGGTGTTGGTGCTGCAGAAGTACGGAATTTTTTAGAACCTATGAAATCTATAGTAGCTTATGAAATCTATAGTAGCTTATGTTGATTCTCCAATAGCTTTTCTATTGTATGTGGAGAATTCAACAACAATAACAAAGCCTTATCCCAAAGATTTTGACTCTGCTGGACAAAATCCTGTTCCTCCATTCCCTCTGTTTAGAGCTAAACAGATGATAGTTGACTATCTCCCTGTTCACTTATAGAAGGTTTGTTGGTCTTCTATACTGGACTAAAGTTTGATGATACATGCACATATGGTGGTGCACCAACCATAGAAACCCATATGGATAAATGCATCACTCCCAAAATAGCAGAGTTTGTATATTTAATTGCTCCCCTTTCCCCCAACCCATCTAACTAAACGGTATATGGATTTCAACAGGGGCTATCTGTATGGAGCTTGCCAGGCAGCAAGGTGGTTCTCAGTTCTTATCACTTGCAGAAAGCAGCCTCTCCAAAGCTCAGGAGACTTCTCCAATTCCTTTACCTATTGTATCAACATTGCTGGCTCAAGCAGAAGCAAGCCTAGGCGCCAGAGCTAAGTGGGAGAGGAACCTCAGGCTTGAATGGCTATCTTGGCCACCAGGTTTCAATTTATTTCACTAATTAATGTTTTCTTTTTTCCACAGTGGCTGTGGTCATAATGAAATAGATCATGAAAACATTTCCCTTCATTCCTTTGCTCAAAGAGGCTGGAACTTTCTATCTATTATCCAAAAAATTTACCTACCAAATGATTCTAACATTCAATCAATTGTGTTCCCTTTGACTATCAAGAATAATATGGAAAGCTCCTTTCTACAATCTAGAAGAATTCATTGGATGGATGGTAGGGCCTGTTCAATTGTTGTTTTGGGTTACAGCTCATAATGAATAGTATTCTTCAATTAGAGAGAGGTCTAACTTGAAGGACAAATAGTGGGGAGAAGCCAAAGAATGGGAATATGAGATGCATTTTGAATTTTGGCTTCATTTTTCATAAATATCGTTCGTAGTTAATTGGATTTCTCATACTATATTTATTTCTTCTACAGA
The DNA here is from genome assembly GCF_017979445.1 of Akebia trifoliata. Classification (NCBI taxonomy): domain Eukaryota; kingdom Viridiplantae; phylum Streptophyta; class Magnoliopsida; order Ranunculales; family Lardizabalaceae; genus Akebia; species Akebia trifoliata. The sequence continues at coordinate 51,021,719 of NC_141377.1, forward strand.
GACCAGGCCTGCGGAATTGTATTTTCAAATGCATTTGCTTGCAAGGCAGCTGAAAGCTGGGTCTGACTCTTCGTCTAGTGTGGGGTCTCATCAGAGCCCACTGAGGTGGCTTCTTCGGGCGATACATTTAAATCCGTCTTGTTTGAGATACTGGAAGCTTTTGCAAAAGGTGAGGGAGTGAGCGGTATATGTTTCCTGATACTGATATTCTATGCCTCCATTACCATTCAGCGGGGATTTCTGTGCATCTCTCAAGTGGTTGTGCTGCTCCCTTGGAAAATTGCTTTTAATCTCGTCAATGTTGGACATTTTGATCAACTTGAATCCAACAAGTGAAAATGGGTTGCTAAGCTCAAGAGTAAAACTTGCTGGGATCGAATCAAACATTGGACTGTTGATTTTATAGTTGAAGTTGAGGACTAGAAAATTGGTCCCACCTCTCTGTAAATTAGGTCAATGTATAACAGGGTGTAGTTTGTGGTCACTGAACAATTACTTTATAACATCTAATAAAATGCTTTTTAGGAATTCTTGATTTGGATGTTTACAATTTGGTAGTGCAGTTATGTGCTTTGTGTTCTTGGGGGAGGCCTTCTTTGGCCTTGGGATTTTCTTAAAATTTATTTGAAAGGTGTTTTTGCTGATGCATTGGTTAGCATTCTGGGCTTTGGACCTTTGGAGGTTGATGGATAAACCACATCGCTGGACCCACACCCATATTTACACAGGTCGATGCCACATGTCTCGTCATTGATATTGGCCATCAACAGTAATTGAGAAGTTAAAAAACAACGATATTAGACATGATCCTTCCTTGTCTCACTCATAAATATGCAAAATCCTTGGGAAAGGAGGGACCTTTAGTGAAGATTCCTGAGGATTTTGGGGCAACCAAAACCAAATTGTAAAATGTAACTTGATTTGTCATATGTCCTGCTTTAGTTCCACGTGTCTTGGTATACATATTTACCTGGATTCATTCCTTCCACATGCCCATGCAATACTGAAGGATTCCTAGCTTACAATGCAGGCCTCGGGTTGTCACCAAGTAATGAAGGCTGTTGATGATGGATGTCGATGCCATATATAGAGAGAGTGTTGTTCAGTGAGACAATTTTGATTTTTTTCTTTCTTGTCTAAATCAAGTCAATAGGGAGATCGTGCTCTGATTCCTATTTGTAGAGAGGTGAAATGGTTATCCTGCAACAAACATGATGATGTAAATTCTATACCCTGTCATTGTACTGTGCACCACCAGCATCACATATCACCAACAAGATGTAAGGCAAAATTTTACTTACCACTACTCATATCTTTAATAACAAGATCTCCATGTCTCTGGAGATTGAATGGTTTCTACGTCTGTAGATTGTCTAATATCATCGTCGAGCCATGAAAGCTGATACTAAAGATTAGTCAGATATAGGTAAGTTCTAGGATAGTGTTTCAGTGTTGGCAGCAATCCATCCAAGTTTATTTGAAATCTTCGGTAACTAGAGTACACATGTACAACAGAGAATACATGAGTAATACATAGCTTATATTTGCCTAATAGTTTCCATTTCCATACATATAATTCCCATTAACAGGAAAAAAAGAAAAGAAGGAACCCTTCTTATCTGCCATGGCCGAGTGACCTTGAGTGTTCAAGTTCATCTGATGGGTCCCAATCCAGTGACGAAGAGAGAATCTTTGACAGAGACATGAAGACATCGGCCATGGTTGGACGAGAATTTAAATCTTGAGCCACACAATTCATAGCCAGTTGTGCCATGGAGAAAGCCAAATCCAAGGGATACTCTTGCTTTAGAGATTGGTCAATGAAGCCTCTCAGCTTCTCTCTCACATTCTCTCCTTCAAGCACCTGTTTTATCGACATGTACAGCAAACACTCTGCTGCTTTTCCATCATCAGAAGCAGAAGCAGCTTCCCTTCCCGACAAGAGCTCCAACATCACAACCCCAAATGCAAAAACATCTAGTTTAGGTGTTACCACCCCATTTTCGATGTACTCCGGAGCCATATAACCTTGAGTACCCACTACATGCCTCGTCAATTGCAGACCACCGTCTTCTTGATCGTCCACTGTCCTTGCCAAGCCAAAATTTGCAATCTTGGCTCTAAAATTACCATTTAACAGAATGTTACTGCTCTTCAAGTCCTTATGAATGTAAGGAGGATTTGTGTAGTTGTGAAGATAATTAAGCCCATCTGCTACATCATAGGCAATTTGAACTCTCTGCTTCCATCCAAGACATCGAGTCTGATATTTCTTCTGGTGAAGCCAATCGCTAACCGACCCATTCTCCGCAAACTCATAAACAAGGTAAGTGTTCCCCTCATGGACACAGAAACCAGACAACCTAATCACATTGGAGTGATTTATCTGTTTCAATATGTTAATTTCATTGGTGACATCCCCTTTCATCCTCTTTATAGCAGCATTATCACCCCTAATCACACCATGATACACAGAACCCCTAATTCTGTAATCTTCACCAAAAAACCCAGTTACCCTTTGTAACTCTTCAAACTTGTACACAGTTAGCGAATCGACAAAATGTCGAACACCTTCGGAAGAAACAGACCCGGATTTGTTTCCAGGTATTGCTGTGTACCCAGCAGAATCACTAAGTTTTTGAACTTGTGGAATTGGTTTGCTTTGACGTTGGCGACGAAGCAAGAACCAAACCAAAAATCCAAAGAGGGCCAAAACAATTGAGCCAACTCCAATTCCAATTCCAACAAAAACCCATTTCTTGGAAGACTTAGTTTCCTCAATTGTGGGCGGTGGAGACTGTGATGATGGTGGAGGGGTCGGATTTTGGATCTTCAACGGCTCATTTTTAAGTGGAACCAAAATCTGCGTAAAGGGGAAAATCAGATCACTGGAAGACAACTCATTTGCATCATAAATGCTCTGTTCATCAACACCAAAAGTATTACCAATTGAAGAAATAGTCTCTCCCCATGTGATCAAATAAGAAAGCAAGTACTTAACACCTTTAACATTTTGGTTTCTACTTGGACAAGCACATCTCAATGGAACCAAAAGTTTCAATTTTACTGTTAATTTTCTACTATCATAAGGATTCTGATTCATCAAAGCTTGACAAGTAGTGAGGCCTTGGTACGTGTTGTTGGCGACGGACAAATACGTCTCGGTTTCTGATTGCAAGGTGTAAGAGGAGTTGCCTTGGTAGAACTTACCCGAACAAGAACAATTTATAGGAACTATGATCCTGGTATCAAGTGGAATCTTTTCGAAATCTGTGATGTTATTGATTTGGGAAATTGAAGATGGTTCTGAGCCCAAGAGATTGCCAATAGCGACCGCAGAGTCGTAGGAGGGAGGGTGAGATCTGAAGGTGAGATAAGAAACACAAGATGTTTGAGGGCCATTGCAGAGGTTCCCATTTGTAAAGGAGTCATTGTTGTAGTTGTAGCAATCTAGTTGTTTGTTGTTGATGTAAGTTTGTTGGGAGTGAGAGAGAGGGAACAGAGATACATAGAAGGAGAAGGAGAATAAGAAGAGGAAGGAGAGAGACAGAGGAGTTGGTGAGGATAACTCCATGGTTTCTGATTGTCTAGTTGGGGTGTGGGAGTCGTCTTCTTTGTTGATTTCTATACTTTTTGTTCTTATTTTATATTAGAAAATTGTATTAAGTGTCACCATCTTGTGTTGATAGGGTCTTTAGTTTTCTACGCGTTAACTTCTTAAAAAAAAGTTGGTATCTTTCCCACTCATAGTTTTAAATCTCGTCAGAGACATTCTCAAAACTTGAACAAATCGGACAACTTGGCCTCGTTCATGGAATCCTCCAATTCCTTGTATTCCTTCTCTCTTTTTTTAAATTCCAAATTGTGCACATTTAACTTTGAAAATAATAATTTATATATTATTAAAATAATTATTTTTATTTTACTAATCAAATTACAATCATTTGATATTATTAAAGATGATCTGAGACATGTTTTGATATTTCTTTTTTATTAGACCTCCCAAGCATACATTAATAATTTATGTCCTCAATGGTAGATTGTTCGAGTTCGAGTTGTGTACAATCGTCATTTTGGCTTCCCTATCTTTTGTAGATATTTTTTTTTTTTTCTTTTCCGAGAGTCCTAAAACCCAAATCCATTGTTGGGGGTCAATAAAGGAAAGTCTCCGTAAACTGAGGCCCAAAGAAGGATCCAAAATTCATTCTATTCCGAAAATTGGACAATTGTGTTCTTGAAAATTTCAAAACTCTTATTGCCCCTATTAAAGGTGTTGAATCGAATACAGGCATATCCAAATCCGAACTGTGAATTTTATTAATTCACCAATCATAGGTGAGGACAAAGAATGGACGGCCCAGATTGAAACATGTGCTGCTGGGTCCATAATTCCTTTTTTTTTTTTTTTAGTTATTTAATCTGTGGGCTGAAAATCAGCCAGCCCTGTTATAGTCTAATCTGGACTAGAACAAATTAAAATTAGATCAATCTAGTATCTTAAAATTTAAACTCACTAATTTGAATATGCTTTGACAAATATTTTGATTTATAAAAGATCCATGGGCTTGAAATCCATGATAAACCACCAATTAAGCTAAACATTGAGAGAGAGAGAGAGAGAGAGAGAGACTTGGATTGGAGTATTGGTTACGCACCACAGAAAAGGATGGTAGATGAAGAAATAGAAAGACAGGAGATAGAAGTCTTAACAGATATTTCAATCTGTTGACCAAAGTAAAACGTGTCAGACTGGTTAAGCTGCTTTTAAGTCATATTAGAAAAATTCATTGATGTGATGCATGTCAAGACTGGAAAAAAAGGGTTTTGAATGTTTGGCCATACATCCCATCCGTTGGAGTGAATGTTTGACTTTGGCCCCTGGTGGGACCCACTAGTTGAAACTTTCTCATCGTTTTTCATTTTTCCACAATCTAATCTACACGATAGACTATGAAGAATGACTCTCGTTGACTCTGGTCTTGTCAATAGTCTGGTCAATTGCCACCTCTCTTGGCCCGTGAGGAAAGGGGATCACATACCAGTTAGGATACAGAACGGTGTCCCGTTCCTATAATAAAGTAAGGTGTCTACATGACACATTTTTTTTAAGGTTTAGAACAGTTAGGGCTCTTAAATCAGCTGTGCACGTAGTCTGACGTGTGAGATACATTAAAAATGTGTCACGTAGACATCTAACGTTATTATAGTACCATTTTGGATCGCCCTTCATCACATATTCATGCACAAATAACTCCAAATTTTGATTATATACAATTTAATATGAAATTATCATTTAACCCTTTAGGTAAACAAATAAAAGTAAAATTTCTGATTTTTTAATTGGGTAAAAAATTCATATCCATATTTGAATATTTTAAGTCAGTTCAATCGGGTAAATGAATATGATCTGACCCATTTCCAGCCCTAATTTCATTCTACCTCTAATATTTTTTTCAAAAAAAAAATATATATATGTAAAATCATTTCTTCAAAAGAACTCAAAATTCCATAAATCAAAGAAAAATATAGAAGAATCATTTAATCTAATAACATTACTTTTAACGCAAGTTAAAAATTAAAGAAAAACAAATATATGAACTAAAGGAACAAGAGTACTATTTTTTTTTGATTCTCGCATGAGGAAGTTCTATTTTCAAAGAACGAATAAGTGAGAGAGAAGAAGAGAAGAAACGTCATATGACGGTTTATACTTTATATTTGAAATGTGGTAAGGCATAAATATGTTGAATTTTTATCTACGAGTGATCTTAAATTTGTATTTAGCTAGTCTCACTTTGATTCAGTGGTTCCAAGTCCCATGAATGTCCTAATGTGAACAATGAGAGTATTTATGAAAGAAAGAAGTATAATTTTGCAGTAACTCTCCTAGTTTTGATAAAATTAAAGATACTATAGCGATGTGATTTTCAACTATAGAAAATCTTGTTACCACTTTATTTAGAGTTGCTATAAATTTTTTTTTTTTTTTTTTTGAAAATGAGTGTAAATGGACACCTTAATAAGATTATGAAAAATTGATTTTTAAAAGCATTGTGGTGACCCTCTTTGATAGATAAGATATGGTCTACTTAGAATCTAGGTAAAGAGGTCCGGTTAGAAAATGAGTAAGGTGTTAAGCACCCAATTATTTCCACTATAAGGTGGTTACCTTGTTCATGTGACCATTTTGAAAATAAATAAATAAATAAAAATAAAATAAAAGAAGATGCATGTTAAATGTGTGTGCAAATAAGTAAAGCAATGTACCCACTCTATGAAGGACCTTTGATGTTAGTGTGAGACTTAGAGGTTATCCTATGAAAAAGGATATCCCAAGAAAGTCTTCACTTTGAAAATGCATGCATGAGAATAAAGATATTATCCTAGGTATTTTTGGGATATGCCATAGATGGAACTCACTTAGTACCATGGCCTTAAGTTGCATGCATAACATGGATAGAAACTTGGTAATTCACTCCCAAAAAAGGGGGATATCTTCGTCATGCATGGTGTACGTGTGTGTGAGTTGTTTAAGTATGATGGAGATGATGAGATGGTTAAAGGGCTTCAAGCCCACCTTTTCGGTCAAACCTCCTTAAGTGTTAAATCGACATAGATTTTGGGAGGATGAATGAGAGGATGCCAAATAGCACTTTTTGGGCAGGGCAAGAGATCAATGGGCCAAATTAATGGTTTTTGGGCTCTCGGGCTTTGATTTTAAATATGGGTTGTCTACACTTGTCCTTGGGTCTTGCACCTTGATAGTGGGCTTTGTCCGAGGTTCAAGAGTAGTTTTCTTGGTTGGGCTGGTATAATTTGGGGTGTCTACACTACTCCCCTAAATTGTCCAAATGATGATATATACTGAATTTGAATTTGGTCTTACATGATAGACTAATTAAGTAACGGAAATACCCTCAAATTCAATCTCATAAATATAAAAAAAAACCATATAATTTTTTCTCTCTAACGCCATTATCTTAAACTTTGCTGATGCTTGGACATGGGTGCTTTGGTTGCTGGTGCAAAATATAGAGACGAATAAATAGAAGGCTGTGTAAAGGGTTGAAAGAGAGGTATGAAGGTCATCATGGAGTAAGGATTCAAGATCAAGCTCGTATTGTCGCTGCCCAGTTATCGAATATATATGTAACGGGTCGTCACCTCCCTGATAAGGCAATCGATCTAGTTGATGAAGCTTTTGCAAATGTGAGAGTACAGCTTGATAGCCAATCAAAAGAGATAGATAACCTTGAAAGGAAGAGAATTCAATTAGAAGTTGAACTACATGCTCTTGAGAAAGAGAAGGACAGCTAGACTAGTCGAATTTCAGAAAGAATTGGATGATTTGAGAGACAAATTGCATCCATTGATGATGAAATACAGGAAAGAGAAAGAGAAGGTAGATGAAATTCGTAGATTGCTGCGGAGATAGGCGGGGGATGAACTTGTGTATCGGGTAGAGAAGAGTGGAAGGCTTGTAAATGCGAGCACGGGTCAAAAGGCCAATGTACTCATTGAAATTTTAAATGTTCCGAGGAGTAACACTAATCAAGCAATGCTGAGGATGAAGATAGAGGAAATTGACGATGACTACGAGGAGATGGAAGATTGAAGAGTGTCAGTGAGGGATACAAGTATTGATTACCCCACTTTGGATGGGTGGATGGTGTGGTTATGAAATGATTTATTTCAGCATTTTCCTTTTCAAAATTATAAAAATGTCCCCTTTCTACTATCTAACATATAAAAATCCTTTAATCAATATTTTAAATTACCAAAAAGCCTTTTTAATACATGTGCGTTTGCACATGCCACCTTCTATTCGTTGATAAAAGGAAATGGGACTACTTTTCTCAGAACCCTCATTTGTACTTTTTAGGCAATTTCTGAGCTGCTTTAGATCATTATATGCTTAGAAAATTCAACTAAGACTAGAAAACATTGATTTAAAATCATACCAAATATTTTTTGAAAAATCCTCAACTTTTGTAAAAATGATCAAATGCTCGTAAAGAGACATACCCCTCATTTTATTTTAAAAAGAAAATTATATTCTAAACATCACGTAAGATACAATTTTTTTAGAGAAAATCATGTGCAAAATTGATTAAGGAAGATTCCAAAAATCTTAAGAATCACCCAACATGCCCGGAAACACAAGCCTTTTTCCCCACACGTGCCATGGTGTCACGGCCAAATTCAGCATGGCTTCATGCGGGTTTGGGCCTCCATAAAGTCCAATATTAATTGTCTCATATTATGATATTTCCTTGTGGAGATGATCAAAAGACTTGGCATATTTTTCATTCGTGCGAGTTTGGCACATGGAAGGCTTGCGTTAGCTGGGTCGTGAACTAGCGCACCACACGAGCCCCTTCATTGTTGTTCTAGTATGGCTGTGACACATGGGCACGGCCCATATGTGTACACGGAACTTGTATTTTGTATGCTGGCCTTAACCTCAATTTTCCTTCAATTTCAAATCCCAAGCCCCAATCACCACCAACGTTTTTTTTTTTAAAGAGTGGGGATCCCATTTCTATTGACAGGAACGGTGCCTACATGGCACAATTGATTAGGAAACAAATGCATTGAGTCACATGAACGGTTTAGATAGAAGTCCGAGGTGTTTTAAACAACAATATTAAAGCATGCCACATAGACACCTATCCTATTATTGGATACCGGGTCCTTTTTTTTTATAAATCCTTTCCTAAACCCTCTAGAAAAATCTCCATCCAATCAGGGGGGACACATAAGTAGTTCATACATAGCTTGTATTTGCCTCATCATTTCCAATTCCATACATAATTCTCACAAACAGGAAAAATAGAATAAAAAAGGATCAATCGGATTTTGGATCTTCGGCTCGTTTTTAAGTGGAATCAAAAGGAATGTAAAGGGGTAAATCACATCGTCAGGAAACAACTCATTTGCATCATAAATGCTCTGTGCATCTACACCAAAAGTATCGCCAATTGAAGAAATAGTCTCTCCCCATGTGATCAAATAAGAAAGCAAGAAGTTAACACCTCTAACCAACTGGTTTTTAGTTGGACAAGCACATCTCAATGGCACCAACAGTTTCGATCCAACGCTTAGATTTTTACTATCATAAGGATTCTGGTTCATCAAAGCTTGGCAAGTGGTGAGGCCTTGGTACGTGTTGTTGGCAACGCTGAAATATGTCTCGGTTTGGGATTTCAAGGTGTAGGAGGTGTTGAATTGGTAGAAATTACCTGAACAAGAACAATTTACTGGAACTATGATATTGGTTTCAGGTGGAATCTTTTCGAAGTTTGGGATGTTGTTTATTTGGACAATTGAAGATGGGTTTGAGCCCAAGAGATTGCCGATAGTGACCGCAGAGTCGTAGAAGGGAGGCTGAGATCTGAAGGTGAGATAGGAAACACAAAATGCTTGAGGGCCAGTGCAGACGTACCCATTTGTTAAGAAATTGTTTTCGCAGTCTAGCTGTCTGTTGTCGAGGTAAAATTGTTGGGCGTGAGAGAGAGAAAACAGAGATACATTGAAGATGAAGAAGAGAGACAGAGTAGCTTGTGAGGATAACTCCATGGTTTCAGATGTATAGTTGGGGATTTCTCTGGTTCTCTTTCTTGATTTCTATCCTTTTTGTTCTTATTTTATATTAGAAAATTGCAGGAAGTGCCACCGTCATGACCATCTTGTATTGATTTCGTCTTTTAATTTTACATGTCATTAGCATGGTTGGGAAGAAAAAAAGGTTTAGATTTTTCTCTGGCGTCTTTTCATCTCACTTCTCAAGCAAGTAGTGTCAATTTATGTCATTAATGATATAAGTATGAACAACTTTTTTTTTTTTTCCTTTCGTTCTTTTGTTGAATTATTCCACGTTGGGGGTGAATTTGGAGATGTTTGCTCAGTATGATTATAAAAACAATAAAGAACATCAAAATTTATGTGGTTGAGCAAGGATGCATACGTTAACCGATAGATCCAATCTTCTTCGTTAAGAAGTCAAAGGAGAATTAAAAAAAAAATCTAACACTCAAGTTTTAATCTCAAACCTAGTCTTAAAATTGTTGTACACCCTTCTCTCGAATCCTAACAGAAAAAAAAATTCTAATATTTATAAAAAAAAATTCAAAATTGATATTTATAGGTCTACAAAACAATAACCTATCTTAATTGTTAGATAAACCCTAATTCAATGGTTGGGATAAAAGACACAATAAATAACATGATAACATGATGAAGAGAGTCTCCTACGAGTCAGACATGAAGAAATATTCAGTGATCATTCTATTCCAACAATCTATTAATCATTCTCTTGAAAGACCAAGAACTCTTATTTCCCCAACACTCATAATGAGGTTTTTAAGGTTTATGAATTCTTTAGGTACCAACCATTTATTGTCTCTCACTACCCTCGTGAATAGCCCTCTTTGTGTCACCAAAACCAAGGGCGAGGCTAAAATGGATATGACCTAGATTGAATCATGTCTTATTGGGTACATAATTTCTTATTCTTCTTTTTTCACAAGAAAAATGTTGGCTTAACCCACGGTCTAAGAGTCTCCATCAACATGACCCTTGACATGTTTGGGATTCCAAAATACATCCATACATATATATATATATATATATGGGTCGAGTTCCCTAGACACATAAAGCTACTCACATTGCGACATCGTGTTTTGTCTTATATGGGAAAAAATGTTTGGAATGGGCTGATTTTTTGTGAGGATGATCTCTATGGTGAGGAGATCATCCTTGTCAAAAATCAGCTCATTATGAAACTTCTAGCTCCATATTTACAAGTTGAAAAATTTTAGACTATCCAATTTTTGTAAATCAATTTTGATGGGGTGAGAAGTTTTCGAATGGGATGATTTTTTGCAAAGATGATCCCCTCATCACAGGGATCATCCTCACAAAAAATCAGCCCATTCCAAACCTTTTTGCCCATATAAGACAAAAACGGTGTCGCAATGTGAGTCGCAATATGGGTCGTAGGAACGTCACCCTATATGTATATATATATAGGGAAATGTTCAGCACCAAACATTTTGGCAAAACATTTTTCAAAACATAGGTTAGAAGTTTTGGAATGGGCTGATTTTTGGTGAGGATGATCTCCTCACCAAAACTTCTAACCCTATCAAAAATGGTTTACAAAAAATGGACAGTCAACGATTTTTCAACTTGTAAACATGGGGCTAGAAGTTTTGGAATGGGCTGATTTTTAGTGAGGATGATCTCCTCATCGTAGAGATCATCCTCACAAAAAATCAGCCCATTCCAAAACTTCTAACTCATGTAGGACAAAAATGGTTGGCTAAAATGCTGGTCAAAATGTTTGGTGCTGAACGGGATATATATATATATATATATGGGAAGGGATCAACAGACAAAGTCCTATACAAAGTCTTGGATAAAATGTCATGTCCGTTGGATCTGTCAAAAGTCAACGGTGGAAATCGTGTAAAACCATAGTCAAAGTGATTTTACTTAAAAAAATTGTAAATTACAACCACCTCCTCGAATATACCCAAACCTAAATAAGCAGCTCTCTCGTTTTCTTCACTCTCCTTCAACCCTCTCCCCCTCTCTGTGATTTTTGACGATTGTAACTCAGGTGACGACGATGATGGCTTAGCTGAAGGAAAAAAATACTACGTCCAAATAATCATCTGAATCTAAAACCTATACCATGGCCGGCATTCAAACCCCATCTGCAAACCCAAAAGACCATTCGTTTAGAACTGCCTGGTTGTGGAAATGTTTCCCAAGCCTAAATCACCCCAAAAGACCATGTTTTTAGCCAAATTTAAAATTTTAAAAGAATCAACCACAAACATAAATGAATTGTAAGAAACTCAAATTGGAAAAGTGAAGAAGCTATTAAATAAATTGATTTGAAAACTAATAGATTTAGTCATTAATCCAGCAAGAAAAAAAATGAAAACTCGACGAGTAATCATAAATTTTTGATGAAATTCCACAATGAGGATAATTAGGTCTTTGAGACAGATTTTCATGATCGTTTAAAGCGAAAAAGATCATTTTCTTTTTTTTGAGGATGAAGATCAAACGATCGGAGACTTAAAAGTTAGATGTTTTCCAAACCCATTTAGAATTTAGAGTTGAAATTTCAAGTGAAATCACCGAATTCATCATTTGAGATGAAGTCACAGAGAAGAGAGTGACTATTGTCATTGTAGAGCAATATTTGGGGTTGTGTGGTTGCAGGGAGGTAGTTGTAATTTGAAAAAGTTTTAAGTGAATCAATTCATCATATGCCATTTAATATATATGCATCGTTGGATCTTGACCCATCCGACGGTCTAAATGATTTGTCTAGATCTTTGTGTTGGAATTTGTCACATGAACCCGACCCATATATATATATATATATATATGAACAGCGTTCCTAAGACTCATATTGGGACTCACATTGCGACACACCGTTTTGTCTTATATGGGCAAAAATATTTGGAATGGGCTGATTTTTTGTGAGGATGATCTCTATGGTGAGGAGATCATCCTTGCCAAAAATCAGCTCATTATGAAGCTTCTAGACCGTCCAATTTTTGTTGAAAAATTATAGACCGTCCAATTTTTGTAAATCAATTTTGATGGGGTTAGAAGTTTTGGAATGAGATGATTTTTTGCCAGGATGATCCCCTCATCACAGAGATCATCCTCACAAAAAATCAGCTCATTCCAAACATTTTTGCCCATATAAGACAAAACGGTGTGTCGCAATGTGAGTCTCAATATGAGTCTTAGGAACGTGACCCTATATATATATATATATATATATATATATATATATATATATATATATATATGAACAGCGTTCTTAAGACTCATATTGGGACTCACATTGCGACACACCGTTTTGTCTTATATGGGCAAAAATATTTGGAATGGGCTGATTTTTGTGAGGATGATCTCTATGGTGAGGAGATCATCCTTGCCAAAAATCAGCTCATTTTGAAACTTCTAGACCGTCTAATTTTTGTTGAAAAATTATAGACCGTCCAATTTTTGTAAATCAATTTTGATGGGGTTAGAAGTTTTGGAATGGGATGATTTTTTGCCAGGATGATCCCCTCATCACAGAGATCATCCTCACAAAAAATCAGCTCATTCCAAACATTTTTGCCCATATAAGACAAAACGGTGTGTCGCAATGTGAGTCTCAATATGAGTCTTAGGAACGTGACCCTATATATATATATATATAGAGTAGCGTTCAATGGCCAACAGTTTGGCAAACATTTTGGCAAACACATTTTTCAAAACATGGGTTAGAGGTCTTGGAATGGGCTGATTTTTGGTGAGGATGATCTCTATGGTGAGGAGATCATCATCACCAAAAATCAGCCCATTCCAAAACTTCTAACCTCATCAAAAATGGTTTACAAAAAATGGACGGTTCACGATTTTTCAACTTGTAAAATGGGGCTAGAAGTTTTGGAATGAGCTGATTTTTGGTGAGGATGATCTCCTCACCGTAAGATCATCCTCACCAAAAATCAACCCATTCCAAGACCTCTAACCCATGTTTTGAAAAAGTGTTTGCCAAAATGTTTGCCAAACTGTTGGCCACGGATAGGGACTCATATATATATATATAGGGTGGCATTCAAGGGCCAACTTTTAGCAAACTTTTTGGCAAAACATTTTTCAAACATGAGTTAGAAGTTTTGGAACGGGATGATTTTTGGTGAGGATGATCTTTGCGGTGAGGAGATCATCCTCACCAAAAATCAGCCCATTCCAAAACTTCTAACCCCATCAAAAATAGTTTACAAAAAATGGACGGTCCACGATTTTTCAACTTGTAAACATGGGTTAGAAGTTTTGGATTGGACTGATTTTTGGTGAGGATGATCTCCTCACTGTAGAGATCATCCTCACCAAAAATCAGCCAATTCCAAAACCGCTAACCCATGTTTTGAAAAATGTTTTGCCAAACAGTTGGCCCTTGAACGTGACCCATATATATATATATATATGGGAAATGTTCAGCACCCTAAGTTTTACCACACACTTTAACAAACGTTTTTTGTCCTACATGGGTTAGAAGTTTTGGAATAAGCTGATTTTTGGTGAGGATGATCTCTATGATTAGAAGATCATACTCCCCAAAATTAGCCCATTCCGAAATGTTTAGCCCCATGTTTACACGTTGAAAAATCGTGGACCGTCCATTTTTTGTAAATCAATTTTGATGGGGTTAGAAGTTTTGGAATGAGCTGATTTTTGGTGAGGATGATCTCCTCACCATAGAGATCATCCTCACCAAAAATCAGCTCATTCCGAAACTTCTAACCCATGTAAGACAAAACGCGTTTGTTAAAGTGTGTGGTAAAACTTAGGGTGCTGAACGGGACCCTATATATATAGGGAAATGTTCAGCACCCTAAGTTTTACCACACACTTTAACAAACGTTTTTTGTCTTACATGGGTTAGAAGTTTTGGAATGAGCTGATTTTTGGTGAGGATGATCTCTATGATTAGAAGATCATCCTCCCCAAAAATCAGCCCATTCCGAAATGTTTAACCCCATGTTTACACGTTGAAAAATCGTGGATCGTCCATTTTTTGTAAATCAATTTTGATGGGGTTAGAAGTTTTGGAATGAGCTGATTTTTGGTGAGGATGATCTCCTCACCATAAAGATCATCCTCACCAAAAATCAGCTCATTCCGAAACTTCTAACCCATGTAAGACAAAACGCGTTTGTTAAAGTGTGTGGTAAAACTAAGGGTGGCGAACGGGACCCATATATATATATATATATATATATATATATATGGGTAGCGTTCAAGGGCAAACTTTTTAGCAAACTTTTTGGCAAAACATCTTTCAAAACATGGGTTAGAGGTTTTGGAATGGGCTGATTTTTGGTGAGGATAATCTCTACGGTGAGTAGATCATCCTCACCAAAAATCAGCCCATTCCAAAACTTCTAACCCATGTTTACCAGCTGAAAAATCGTGGACCGTCCATTTTTTGTAAACTGTTTTTGATGGGGTTAGAAGTTTTGGAATGGGCTGATTTTTGGTGATGATGATCTCCTCACCATAGAGATCATCCTCACCAAAAATCAGCCCATTCCAAAACCTCTAACTCATGTTTTGAAAAATGTTTTGCCAAAAAGCTTGCTAAAAAGTTGGCCATTGAACGCCCCCCTATATATATATATATATAGGGTCCCGTTCGGCACCCTAAGTTTTACCACACATTTTAACAAACGCGTTTTGTCTTATATGAGTTAGAAGTTTCGGAATGAGCTGATTTTTGGTGAGGATGATCTCTATGGTGAGGAGATCATCCTCACCAAAAATCAGCTCATTCCAAAACTTCTAACCCCGTCAAAATTAATTTACAAAAAATGGATGGTCCACAATTTTTCAACATGTAAACATGGGGCTAAACATTTCGGAATGGGCTGATTTTTGGGGAAGATGATCTTCTAATCATAGAGATCATCCTCACCAAAAATCAGCTCATTCCAAAACTTCTAACCCATGTAGGACAAAAAACGTTTGTTAAAGTGTGTGGTAAAACTTAGGGTGCTGAACATTTCCCATATATATATATATATATATATATATATATATATATATATATATATATATGGGTCCCGTTCCCTGGCTAACGCTTTTCCCAACCGTTTGGCAAACAGTTTTGGGCTGTTCGATCGGACACAATTCAACGGCCGAAATCTATTTTACGTTAAATTATAAATTATCACGTTTTTACAGCGCCCTCCTTTAATCTTTAGTTATTTAGTGTTAACTCCCTCCCAACTTAAAACCCAAAAGAAGAGAGAGGGAGGTCTGTTCTCTCTTCTCTTTCTCCCCGCTCAACCCACTCTCTCTATCTCTCGTTTGCTCAAACTCCCTCTCTTTCTCTCGATCGTGTTGCAGCTCCCTCTCTCTCTCTCTCTCTCTCTCTCATTCAACTTAACCCTCTCTATATATACAAACATGTATTCTTGTAAATCATCGGAGCAGAGCAAGCAATATCTCTGATTTTTGGTGGAGAGAAGCAGAAAATCAGTTAGAAGAGAGAATGGGTTTGAAGGTCTCTCTCGTTTAATTTCTGTTTTTGATTCATTTTTTCTTTTTTTTCTGGATCTTTGTTGGTTATGAGGCCGTGAAGAAGAAAATGGGTGATCCTCCTTCAATCGTGAGAGAGAGAGAGTTGCAGCGAGCTCCGAGGCAACTTCGTGAAAGAGAGGGTTTCAACGAGAGAGGATGAGATACAGAGCGTTTCAGCGAGAGAGACAAGAGAGAGTTTTATTCTGTTTCGTTTGGTTTTAAGATAACAGGGAGGTAGCACTAATTATATAAAATATTGAGGGACGGCGCAGTAATATATGTATAAATTTATATTCCGTCGAAATTAAATCGTCTCCGTCAAATCACGTTAGATCGAACAGTCCAAAACAGTTTGCCAAACGGTTGGGCAAAGCGTTAGCCAGGGAATGGGACCTATATATATATAGGGTCAGGTACAAGGGCCATATGAGAAAACATATGTAAAAACTTTCGTTTTTTATAAAATTTTAAAATATGGGTTAGAAATTTTGGATTGAGCTGATTTTTTGTGAGGATGATCTCTATGATGGGAAGATCATCCAAAAAAAAAAAAAATCAGCCCAATCTGAAACTTCTAACCCCATTAAAAGTGATTTAGAATGTGGACCGTCAATTTTTTTTCCAATTTTTATCACTAATTTGTAAATCACTTTTGATGGATTTAGAAGTTTCTGATTGAGCTGATTTTTTGTGAGGATGATCTTTTCATCATAGTGACCATCCTTGCAAAAAATCAGCTCAATCCAAAACCTCTAACTCTTATTTTGAAAAACGAAAGTTTTTTCATATGTTTTCTCATATGGCCCTTGAACCGCCCCCATATATACATTGATATATATATATATATATATCCCTAAAAAAAAGTGTATTATTAATCCCTATAAGATAGGAATTGATCTCTAGGAAACCTGCATTTTTCCTCAAATTCTAATGATCATATTGATGGAGAATCTCAATCATGAATTGAAATTAGAAAAGTCCATTTCACAAAGGATGATTACGAATTAGTGATAATGAACTACGTATGTGCCAATTTCTTTAGTGTAATGTAGAAAACCAAGCCTGCCCGTGACATAATAACCAGCTACGCATTCAAAGGTGGGCTAGACTAAGAAGAAGGGGGAGTGTGTGTTCCTTGGACTATTGGCTATGGAAAAGCATTCGTATTTGTAACGAAGAAGAAGAAACTAGAAAGAGAGCATTCGTATTTGATACAAGTCAAAAGATATATTAGTCAAACAAGGCCATCTCTATTGACCAAAGAAAAAAATTTCAGATAGGTTAGGTGCTCCGTCCTCTCAAGTCATACTAGAAAATACCCACAAGTTGGCAGTCTCTCACCATTTTATTCAATCATTTATTTTGATGGCTAGGATTTAAGTACTTTAGGTCTTTTAAGGTTTTCGAGAACTTTCTATAGATAAATTTCTTTCCTTGAAAAACCTACCTAAAAGAAGAGAAGATGAGAGAAAATAAATGAGTTTCTCTCTATTTCTCTTGTTTGGATTATTGTGTGAAGAGAATAAAAGAGAAAAGAATTGGGGAGAAGAGGAAAGAAAAAAATATGAGTTTTCCTTCTCTTCAGAAGTGAAGAGAAGGGGAGAGAAATGTAGAAAAACTCTTTTAAAATATTTTATAATTCCAACTCTGCTCCTAAATCTCTGTTAAGATATTTTAAAATTTCAAAGTTGTCCTAAGTTCTCTCCTATCAATCCAAACAGAGTGGAGAGAAATTGAATTTCTCTTCTCTTTCCTTCCCTTCCCTTCTCTTCTCTTTAACGAGTTTCTCTTCTTTCCACTTCCCTCAATCCAAACATAACCTAAAAAAATTCGGATAAAATAATTATGAACTAATCTATCTATTGCACCTTTACCTAAATAATTTGGGTTAGATGAGTCGGGTAAGTGAATATTATTCAATCCATTGCCAACCCTACTTGGAGGGAGAACAATCACTCAATAGTTTAGGTTCTGGCAACACACCCTCTCCGTGTACATGACTATGAAGCTTGAAAAGTGGGAGCAATATCATTTGTCCGTACAAAAATCGTAATTTTCTTATGGTTGTTCCTTTTTTGGGATAATATATGCATTTGGGGTAGAAATGCAGAATCATTCTCATCCAAGTTGAACAACATTGTTATTTGATATCCAAATTGTCCATAATTGCATTTGAAGTCCTTTCGATTTTTATTTTTATGTTTTGTGTTTTCAAGTCGTTTTGTTCTCACTTTACATACTTCAAAATCATATGTGGAGTGTGTGCCACCAAAACCTGAAATACCAATGAGTGATTGTTCTCCCCTTAAATTGTAGGAGCATGTCGCACGGAAAATGGCTGTGAAAATGTCTATTGAACATGCATGTTTTTGGCTCAAATTTGATAATTGTTAAGCTAGACGTAGAAAGATGTTAAAAAATGCTAATTCAACATGCATTTTTTCAATTTTGTCAATTTATCTATTTATTCAAAAAACTTTATAAATAAAAGGTTATGTTAACATGTGGGCACACGTTAAGTTGCAATAAATAGACTTTGGAAATAAGCATTTGAGGGCATCATTACTTAAAAAAGAAGTTTTTAGGGCATTTTTGGTAGGAAATTCAATGTCTAAAATGTATTTAATGCAGCATAACGTGTTGAACACCTTGGTAGCTATAGAATTTTGATAATATAACGCCTTTTTCCACACGCTTGACGCCTCCTAATGTGCTTGTTCACAGCCCAACAGATGTTTGACATGGGGCGCAAATGACATCAGCAATAGAGAGAAAGCTTCTCTCTCTTGTCTGCACATTCTCTACCCACATATTTATTTTTTAAGATTTCAAGTCTTGAAAAGGGTTGTTGAGCTCACATTGATTATCACATTGACAATCCAACAACACAACCTTCTAGATTTCATGAAAATGTTTATATTAAAAAAAATAAAAAAATTCAAACTTGATCCTAGGTGCTGAAAACGAATGGCTACTGAACACTCAAATTTAAAAATAAATTTCAACGGTGAAAAATAACTATTAAATTTTTTTTTTTTTTTTAAGTTCAAATTTTATCCTCTACAATCTTATTTCATCGGATCATGTTTTTTAATGTCACA